>NW_023597034.1:26514342-26710109 GCF_011947565.3 Pollicipes pollicipes | reverse complement strand
CCGGCCAGGAGCCCTGACGCAGCGTATCACTAGCCGGCCAGGAGCCCTGACGCGGTGTATCACTAGCCGGCGCCTGGCCGGCTCGGCTCGCCTCCGCCGGCTAGCCGCTGACCACCGCCGCCCGCCGACAGGGCGCCGCCGGCAAGTCCGGTCCGCCTGGCTTCCCGGGCAGTCCCGGCGCCAAGGGTGACCGCGGTAACGAGGGGCCCAAGGGCAGCGTCGGACTCCAGGGGCCTCGTGGTGAGTGAGCTGGACGGGTGGCGGTGCTGGCGCTGGGGCCGCCAGCTCGCACTGCCCGCCGCTGCCAGGCGATCTCGCAAAGACTACACTGCGGCCGCTCCCACCTGCCCAGGGTCAGCCTTCGGAATCTGTGCTCTGCACTTCTCTACATACTTGCGCGTGTGCTTAGTCAGCATTCTCTCGGCGTCCTCCTCGCTTGACCGTTACGCCAGTGACACGCAACTTGTGACGCTTATGACGGACCCGTGACGCCTGTGACAGACCCGTGACGCCTATGACAGACCCGTGACGCCCGTGACGGACCCGTGACGCCTGTGACAGACCCGTGACGCCTGTGGTGGATCCGTGACGCCTGTGACGGACTCGTGACGCCTGTGACAGACCCGTGACGCCTGTGACAGACCCGTGGCGCCTTTGACAGACCCGTGATGCCTGTAACAGACCTGTGACGCCTGTGACAGACCCGTGACGCTTGTGACAGACCCGTGACGCCTGTGATAGACCCGTGACGCCTGTGACAGACCCGTGACACCTGTGTTGGACAGGTGAGGCCGGCCAGCCCGGCCTGCCCGGCGAGCAGGGCGCCCCCGGGCGGCCCGGCAAGGACGGTGCCGACGGCGAGAAGGGCAGCTTCGGCGCGCCCGGCCCGATGGGTGCGCCCGGCTTCCCGGGACCGCGCGGTCCGCCTGGCAACACGGGCAGTCCCGGGCTGCCTGGACAGAAGGGAGAGCAGGTACGGATCACAGCATCGACCACAAGGGCGTGGCGCCGCCGCTAGCCGGCGCCGGCGCGGCGCGGCGGCGCCGGCTGCACTGCGACCTGACGTAACATAGACTCGCTGGTCCACCGAGTTGCGTCCACTTGAGCGATGCTGTTTGTAAGCCTGTTCGTAGACAAAAAGAAAAAATACTGGCATGTCTTCAAATTACTTTTGTCATCGCGTGCATGTCCATGAATAATTGCATGACAATCACTTGTTTCGAATGTCAGTGGTGCTCTCCACAGTTCAACAGCCACCAAGGTTCTCGCATGAGATCACGCCGCCTACGTGTGAGCTGCTCTCTTACAACTGCCCGTTCATTGCAGGGCCTGACCGGCACCCGCGGCCTGAAGGGCTCGGGGCGCCAAGGGCGACTCTGGTGAGGCCGGGGCGCGCGGGGCGCCAGGGCCGCCGGGCTCTGCCGGCCGGCGGGCCGACGTGGTCTGCGCGGCCCGCCGGGTCTGCTCGGGCCGCAGGGCGAGCGCGGCCCGCCCGGCACGCGCGGCCTGCCCGGCGCCGACGGCCCGCCCGGCCTGAAGGGCTCCGTGGGCGACCGCGGCCAGCCGGGCAGGATGGGTCTTAAGGGCTCCAGCGGCGACACTGGCCGGCCCGGCCCGCCCGGACTGGTTGTAAGTTGCTGTGATGCTCATGAGAAATGCGAAACTGACGACCAGCCGCTCCGCTGCAGTGCATAGCTTGTAGCACACCATGTACAACCCACTTGCTCTCTGTGGAAGCCCGCACAGGAACAGCTGAAGTGTCGATCTACTGAGCACAAGCTGATGACCTCAGGTACGGCCTCTGGTGATGTCCGTCACTGTTGCCTGCCCTGAGGTGCAGCCTATGGTGCTGCCCCTTCCCGCCGCTCACCCTGACCCCGATGACCGGTGGTAGGGCGAGCGGGGAATGCAGGGGCGCACTGGCAGTCCGGGACGCCCCGGCCGCACCGGAGACCGCGGCCTGCCTGGAGCCGACGGCAAACCTGGCGAGATGGGCGCCACCGGCTCCACCGGCCTGCCCGGCCCAATCGGACCCATCGGCGCGCAGGGACGACCGGTGAGTCGACGCCGACGTTCGGCGCCGCGCCCGACCGCTTGCAGCGCCGAGACAAGCGGGGCGTCGGCGGGCGGCCGAGCTGAACATTGCGCCATGCTGTTGGGTCCAAAGGTCTGTGGACATAGGCTTTAGTCGTCTCGCACCGTGTGGGAAGGCATGCGACGATCATTGGTGCGCCGATTTAACACACTTTGAGCGCTTAAGCGCAAGTCGAGGAGTTCGCGGCCGGACCAGTGGGGATGAGTGCTGATGGCGGTTAGTACTTGGCATTATGCTCGGTGTTATTCTCGACGACTCGCTGGCACCGTGTTGTTGGTTAGTCTTTGTTTGGGATTTGTATACGATAGTATCTTGGTCGCAACCTAATTCATCTATTATTTGATTACTTTACTTCCGCGGAGGACGGTATGCCGTCACCGGCGCCCGAGGTCCGGCCGGTGGCGGCGGCGAGTTGAGCTGTGCTCCGAGCGCCCCCACCTGTGCCTCACCAGGGAGAACCGGGCAAGGACGGCAAGGCGGGCGACGCTGGCCCTCCGGGTCCTCGCGGCGACGCCGGCCGCGACGGACCCATGGGTCCCATCGGGCCGCCGGGACCGCCCGGCTCGGCCGGAGCGCGTGGGCCCGTCGGACAGTCGGGAGCCAGAGGATTCCAGGTCAGCAGGCCACACGACGTCCGTAAGCGGAGGCGATGGGCGCTTCCAGAGAAGCGTCATGCGTGGTGGACCCAAACGTCTTCTGGACATTTACTTTAATTGTCTTGCAGTGCATGTGAGAGGCAGGTGGCAGCCACTCACCTGTAGACTAGGCATACTTGCAAGCCATTCGCTTCGCGGCTGGACCGGTACAGATGAGAATGGTGGCAGTTACCATTCGGCGTTATACTCTGCGGCTGTTGTGTGGTTTGGTAAGCCAGCGAAGCTCGGCGGCGGCCGGACTGCGCGGACGAGCGGTGTTCACACCTGTCACGTGACCTGGCAGGGTCCACCGGGCACGCCCGGCAGTCCCGGTAACCCCGGCAAGGACGGCGAGCCGGGCCTGCAGGGGCCCACCGGCCCACCCGGAGAGAGCGGGCCCAGAGGATCGCGAGGATTCAGAGGTACGCACCCCGCGTCCGAGCCCGCGGCCGAGCCGGCTCGCGGACGCTCAGCCGACGTCTGCGCCTCACGAAAACCAGCCACTTCCAAGTAATGCTTCCTGCTCTGTTGCAAATGCATTGCGAATCAACTTCAGTTGTGTGAATAATTCGTCAGAGGAACGTCTGGTTTATAATCTTCGAGATGCAAAGCGAATAGCAATGTCCCTGTCGCGGTCACCCAGGTGGCCGCAACTATGCGGCGATGTTGTCTGAGCTGGCAGCTGACTTGTATAGAGGGAATTTTACCCTAGCCCATGCATCCACTGGTCAAGCTGTTCGTTGTTTCGGAGAGAAACAAGCTCGACTTTAAGAACTGAGTGGTGATTGATGCGATTGGCTCCGATCAGTCTTTTGATTCAAATTTACGCCTTGAGCCGATTCGTCCGCTTAACTGTTTAACATTTAGGGCGTCACAAGACCACGTCGATGTTTCTACGAAACGTCAGAACGCTCTGCCATGCATCACCGCGGAGCCTCAGTGCCTGGACTCCGCCGATCCGGCCCAAACGACCGGGCTGAGGGGGGCTGACCGGCACGCTGGGCTGACCGGTGCTGCCATCTGTGACAGGCGAGCGCGGCGCCATGGGTCCGCCTGGGGAGGCGGGCGCTCGCGGCGAGCAGGGTGCCATCGGACCGGACGGACCGCCCGGACCACCCGGACCCACCGGCGCCAAGGGACACCGCGGAGGACCGGGACTTGTGGTCAGCACGCGCCGGACGCCTCGCGCTGACGTGGCGCGAGTGTGGGAGGGTCACCAGCGGGAGGGTCACCATAGGAGAGTCACCACGGGAGGGTCACCAGCGGGAGGCTCACCAGCGGAGGGTCATCCGGATGAAAGGTCACCAGCGGACCGTCGCCAGATAGAGGGTCACTATAGGAGAGTCACCACGGGAGGGTCACCAGCGGGAGGGTCACCAGCAGGAGGCCCACCAGCGGGAGGTCACCAGCGGGAGGGTCACCAATGGGAGGACCACCAGCAGGAGGGTCATCCGGATGAAAGGTCACCAGCGGACCGTCGCCAGATAGAGGGTCACCATAGGAGAGTCACCACGGGAAGGTCACAGCGGGAGGGTCACCAGCGGAGGGTCATCCGGATGAAAGGTCACCAGCGACCGTCGCCAGATAGAGGGTCACCATAGGAGGTCACCACGGGAAGGCACCAGCGGGAGGGTCACCACGGGACGGTCACCAGATGGAGATTCACCAGCGGGAGGGTCATCACAGGAGGGTCACCAGCGGGAGGGTCACCACGGGAGGGTCACCAGATGGAGATCAGCAGCGGGAGGGTCATCACAGGAGGGTCACCAGCGGGAGGGTCACCACGGGACGGTCACCAGATGGAGATTCACCAGCGGGAGGGTCATAGGAGGGTCACCAGCGGGAGGGTCAACCAGGGAGGGTCATCTCGGGGGGGGGGGGGGCACAATGGGGTTCCGTTTTGGATGGCGTAGTAGAGAGGGATATGATGCTCGCGGCGGTTACAGTCGTTGCATAACTGTTCCATGTCTGGCGGTGGGTGCAAAATCGCGCTTACCAAACCAGACCGTAAAGTCAGACTTTTCGTGCTCTGGTTCGAGTCTTGCTGACCCAGAGATCCTACTGTAGTAAAACCCAATTTTCAAACGCGCAGCAGTCAATTGCTAGAAATACCAAGGTGTGGAGCTACGCAAGGATTTTTCTGTCTCACTCAGTTATCTAGGCACGACTGATGACAGCCAGCCTTCCATTCAAAACAGACAAAGCCTCGCCAGGTTCCTTCAGGCAGCCTCGAGGACGCCTCTGACGGTGCCGTGCTCGTCCCCGCCGCCAGGGTCTACCCGGCAGGAGGGGCAACACCGGACCCGCCGGCCCGAAGGGCGAGGCCGGCTCCCAGGGCAAGATCGGACCGGAGGGCCCCACCGGCCGCCCGGGACCGCAGGGCATCCAGGGCGAGCTGGGCCGGTCGGGCCGCCCGGCCAGTCTGGCGAGCGCGGCGAGCCAGGCTCGTCGGGGCCGCCCGGCGAGCTGGGCAAGCCCGGCCTCATGGGCGCTCGTGGTCCGCCCGGACGCAGGGACTGCGCGGCTTCCAGGACAGCAGGCATCACCGGCTCCACCGGACCCAAGGGACAGCAGGGGACTGCCCGGACAGAAGGGTTCGCAAGGAAACCGGGCACGAAGGTCAGTCGGCCCACTGGCATCAGTTTGGTTTCTTAGTTGCGTGACCTTCGTTTGTGATGGTTCAGTGACAGCATGTTTTACGTTAGTTGAAGCCTTAGTGTATCTGTAACCTCAGTCTCAGCTTCAGTGATATTTGATCACCTCAGTCACAGTTTCAGTGATGTCTGTTCATCCCGGTCACAGTTCAGCGATGTTTTGTTAACCTCAGTCACATCGTCAGCGATATTTTGTTAACACCTCAGTCACAACGCCAGCGATATTTTGCTCACCTCAGTAACAGCTTCGTGATGTTTGTTCACCTGTCACCGCTTAGTCACTGACCAGCGCGGCAGGCAATGCCAGTCTTGTGCATCGGCGACAGTGGTTTTGCGAATTCTGAGGATGATTAATAGCGCGTGCTCGGGAGCCCAGATATCTCAAACAAGATCTAGCAAAGAGCATGCCCAAAGGGTAGCAGGGGGTACAGTGGCCAAGAGTCGATATAGTATAGTATAGAGAGAGAGATAGATAGAGAGAGACGAGAGAGCAAGAGAGAAGAGAGATAGGGGGAAGAGAGAGATATAAGGATGATATGAATATATATAATATATAGATATATATATATATATATATATGGCTGTGTTGGCCAGTCGCCCTCATGTGTCCCGGCTGTCCCACCTCACCTCACTCACCTCCACATTTTCCTCGCGCAGGCAAGCCGGGTCCGTCGGGACCGCCAGGCCCGTTCGGCCTGACCGGCTCCAAGGGCTCTCGCGGCGATCCGGGCCCGGTGGGACCGCAGGGCACTTCCGGTGCGCCCGGCCGGCCGGGCGAGCAGGGGCCACAGGGCCTGCAGGGCGCCACCGGACAGCCGGGCCTGGCCGGCCTGCCCGGCATCAAGGGCGCGCGCGGCGACCTCGGCCGGCCCGGCCTGCAGGGCTCCGCCGGCAGCCCGGGAAAACCGGGCCCCGAGGGCATCAAGGGCAGCTTTGGCGCGCCTGGCCTGCCGGGCCTGGTCGGACCCATCGGACCGCCCGGCGCCGCTGGAGAGCGAGGCCTCCCAGGCCTGCCCGGAGGCTCCGGACCCAAAGGACCGCAGGGCTTGCGTGGATCGCCGGTACGCCGCAGTCTCACTCACGGCGTGGTCGCTGTGTTTCCGCTGAGACGAACAGACCAACATAACCCTGGCTGGGACGACTGAGCTCGTGCCATGAGGTCGTCTGCTTCGGAAGCATGCTTCTCTCATTTGCTGACTGATGGCGCAGGACTCTGCGGTGATCTGATCTGCCCAAAGAATTTGCAGGATTTCAGTTTTCTGCGGGATTTCGAAAGGGAGTTCCCTTACCGAACGCCTGATTTAGCTCGCACTTGCAGCCGCGCCGCCTTTCTTGCGCGTTGTGTAGCACACCATCCCTTTAGTTTTTTCGTGCCTACCTCGAATTTGAACTTTTCAGCATTTTTACACACATAAAAGTGTGTCATGAATTGTGTAAGGGAGGGTGGGAGGGGGAGGGGGGAGGGCACGTGACACCGAGCCACTTCGGGAATAAGCCTCTGGACCTGCCGCTAACGGACGTTGTCGGCGGGCAGGGCGAGGCCTGGAGAGCCGGGCCAGCGCCGGCCAGGAGGGCCCCTCGGGCCAGCCCGGCCTGCGCGGACGCCGGGCAATCCGGGACCGGCCGGCGAACAGGGACCCAGCGGGCCCGAGGGCAAGATGGGCGCGCCTGGCATCAGCGGCCGGCCCGGAGACAAGGGACCGCCTGGCGACGTCGGCCAGCCGGGCATCTCTGGACCACCCGGACTGCAGGTTAGTGTCCGGCGCCGCCGCCGACGCCGCTGTGGTGGAGCCACCGTTGCGCCGCGCGACCGCGGAAGCCGCCGTGGGCTCGAGATTAATGTCGCTGTCTGGGCGTCCGTGGTGGTGTTGGTGGCGGCGTTGGACTGCTGCTGCATTAGTGGCACGCAAAGGTTACGCTGCTTTCTTCTCGTTGCTGCTGTTCAGGATGAAATGGAGTACGTTGAGGAGACAAAACAGCATGATCAGGTGCTCGGTGTCGATTTTATGAAGGTGCAGTTCGTCCGTTTTATGCACTGCTCGCAACTTAAACAGCCTTTAAACGTTCTATATTCATTGCGCCCGCTGGCTGGCACAACGGCACCACTTGGTGCGGGGTCGGTGAGAGAATTTCACGCTTCATATCAGAAGCAGTGCTATCCATCACACAACTCCCAATGACAACGAAGTGTGAGCGTACAGACCATCGTCACTGATGATGTTTTTGAGGCGATCGGTATGGTGCCTGACGGTGCGTGCCCCGCCCCACAGGGAGCTCCTGGCCCCGTCGGCCCCGTCCGGACCGACGGGCGAGCGCGGCGATCGTGGCGAGCCCGGCGTCCAGGGCGTCGAGGGGCCTACCGGCGAGAGGGGCAAGCAGGGTCCGCCCGGCTTGCAGGGACCCAGGGGCGAGCGTGGCGTGGAGGGCGTCAAGGGCGGCAAGGGACATCGAGGTCTGCTCGGTCTGCAGGGTCTGCCCGGTCCGGCTGTAAGTGGAACACATTGACGATGCATGCGATACAGGGATGCTGTGATTTTAGTAGTGTTTAGGTGAAAACGCGCAAAACTAAACATATCTTAACAATGACCCGGGTTGTCTTTTCGTCGTACTTTTCGTGATTTCTTATCCACTTTCCGCTGAAGTTGGGTATTTTCCGTGGCGTTAGTGATTTTTCAGACAATGTTGCCCACTGCTACGTGTCATTTCCAGGGCCCCACTGGCGAGAAGGGACCGCCGGGCTCGCCAGGCACACCCGGAGCCCCGGGCGAGCCAGGCATGAAGGGCCCAGCCGGAATGGACGGCATGCCAGGTCCGCAGGGTCTGGAGGGCCCGCCGGGCCCGCGTGGGTCCCAGCGGAGACACGGGGCGGCCGGGCCAGGCCGGAGCGCCGGGCCCGGCCGGTCCGCCCGGCCCGCCCGGCGAGTCGACTGGCTTCGATGTGGCTGCGCTGCAGGCCTTCATGCAGACGGGCCAGGACAAGGTGAGCGGTCGGCACGACCATGCTGGGGTCGCACCCGCGCCGCGTCCGCGGGGTGGGGGTGGCGAGTGTGCCGTCCAGCCCAGAGGCCAGGTACCGACCGCCCTCCTGGTCAGCTGGCGCCCAGCCTCAGCAGGGACGTTGTCCTGAAGTGACGGGCCGCCAGATGCCTCCCAACTTTCATGCTCTTTTCACCCCCACGGCGGCGATTCTCGCGCCTCTGTTAATGACCTGGACAGCTGGGTCCCCCTGCATACCCTACAATCGAGCTGCGCGCGCCGCGACCAGCCGGCCGGACGGCGCACTGTGCGCCGCGCCGCGCCCTGCCGGCCTTCGGCGCGGCCGTCGCCGCTGCCAGCTCACACCCGCCGCCGCCGCCGCCACCAGGGACCCGATCCGCTCAACAGCGACGAGCCCATCCGCCTCGGCAAGGAGCTGACCGACGACGAGCGCAAGGAGATCGTGCTGATGGCCTACAACCAGCTGCAGGCGCGCTTCAAGACGCTGGTGAAGCCGGACGGCACGGCCGACGCGCCGTCCAAGACGTGTCGTGACCTGGCCGTGGCCTATCCGGACAAGGAGAACGGTAAGGGTTCGGGTGGCTGCTCACTCTGGGCCGGGCAGGATACTGAACAACCTAACCGGATGGGGAGAATGGTAAGGGTTCGGGTGTCTGCTTACAGTATTCGCCACAGCCGGCACCGGTGCTGCAAATGCTATCATGCATTCGTTGCAGAATTGCCTGTATTCATTAGAAGCAATGTATAGAAACAACAGCCTTCCCACAGTCCTGTAGCTCAATATTATGACACGACAGATGCTGAACGCACTTTTCGCTCGCAGGCAATTACTGGATCGATCCCAACGAGGGCGACAAGAAGGACGCCATCCTGGTCTACTGTGACCTGGGTCAGCGCATGACCTGCCTGAACCCGGACCCGGCCGTCACGCCCGAGCTGTCCGCCTCCAAACGCAAGCCGCGAACACCAGTGGCTCTCAGAAGACATCAACGGGGGATCTGAGGTTAACCCATGCTCGCTAGTCTGCGCCCACCGACGGCCGGTCACCCGCAAATCTGGCGCCCTGGAGCCGGCAGTGTCCGTGCCAAGTGTTCTTGTTACAGACAGGTTTTGCTTGAGTAGCTGTGGCGTTCGCATAATGCGCGTATTCCTCACGTCGACCTCACGTCACGTCCTCATGACCTCACGTCGCCAGGCGGTATCCAGAAGTGTTTTCTCTGCACACCGCAGTCAACAGCGTACCGCTCTCCAGACGTACCACTGCGAGCTGTCGTGTAGTGTAGTCGTGTAGTCGTGAAGCGAGCGAGCTGTCAACGGTGTTACCATACCTTTCAGTTCTCCTACAAGGCGGACGCCAACCAGATCGGCTTCCTTCAGCTGCTGTCGACGCGCGCCGAGCAGAACATCACGTACCACTGCCGCAACCACGTGGCCGTGTACAACGCGCAGCGCGAGACGTACCGCGGCAGCCTGCGGCTGATGAGCTGGAACGACCAGGAGGTGTATGCCCGTGGCCGCAGCAAATACGACACGCTCTCTGACGGCTGTCAGGTGAGAGGACCAGTCACCTGGGCAGCCACCACCGTGACGCAGCTAGTGTGTAGTACACACTGTGTTTTATTCTGGTATCGTTAGTAATGTGTGATTACCAGAGGCTTCTTGGAAATGAGCGTGCCTTTAAGATCTTTCACCCCAAATAGCATGAAGTCTAGCTGGTTGCATCCTGGTGCGTGCGTGACCGGGTCTGTCCCACCTAGTAACTCGCTCTCATGACCCTGGTGACTGCAGATTCCCTTCTGATCGCGATTTCAGAAGTCACAGACGTGTCTGATCGGCCTCCTGATTAAGGATTTTTCAAAACGAATCTAGGCTGGATGGAGTTCAATCTGAATTTAAAAGTCTGAAGACGTCGGCCGAAAAGTGACCCTGTGACCTTGGTGCCCCCAATTAGAAGAGAAATCTCGATTCACCGACGTCGTAGAAACAGAGCATTAATGCGTGCCTCTCAGGCTTTCGACATTGGAGCTGGGTTTGCGCCGCGGCGCGCACCAGCTGTTTTTACTACATCTTGATCTGAAGCGCTGGTGGCTCGTGACGGCCAGCTGCGAGGACTGCCGTGACCCCGATCACACGACGTGCTTCCCATCCCCAACCAAGGTTGTCGCTACCTTCCTGCTACACTTGCCATGAAATGAGTCGGCTTGGACCTACAGCCCCCGCATCTGAAGTGGTGGGATGCGACCGGTCATGCCACGGACCACGGTCTCAGCTTCCTGGCTGCTCCAAAGGTATCGCGCACAGTGGCGTGGTTAACCGCACTAGTGAAGTAACTCCTGACCTTCTTGCGGTGGCAGAGCAAATCGCGCGCCGATTGGATGGCTGCCCGGCTACTGTAAAACACTGAACCGACGTCACCTAGTCACCAGATGCTGTCAGCGTCCGCTAAACACGACCGGGCCGCCGTGTGTCTACCGCGGCGCCGATGCTTATCGGCAGAGGCGTCTTTCTCTGGCTCTGCGGGCGGCGGGCGCGACGCTGCCGTGACATGCGCCGGGGCAGGCCAGCCGCGTCCCTGCACGCGCCGGTGTCCTTGCGACACGCGGCCGGCCGCGCCACCCCGCGCTCTTGTCAGCGTTGTCGCAATGTTTGTCGGCGCCGCGCGCCGGTCGGTGGCCGAGGAGCGGGTGGGCGTTGAGGCCGGCCCGTCCCTCGCGGCACGACTCTTGGCGAAGCTCCGCGCGCTGGACGACAGTCAGAGATATCTCACGCCAGACGACATCCGGTCATCTCACACTGGTCGACATTCAGAGACATTTCACGCTGGACGGTATCCCGAGGCAGCTCACGTTGTGCAACATCCCGAGTTATTTCAAGCTTCTCTACATCCCAAGATATCTCACGCCAGGCAGTATCAAGAGCCATCAGACATTGCAGGACATTTGGAGACATTTCACGCAGCTAACATCCCGCGACGAATTACATCTCAAAAACTGCATGGCATTCCGGCATGGTCGCGATTTGTATCACATTCCATCACATCTCGCACCGCACGATGCCACAAGACACCTCACACGGCACCATGCCACAAGGCACCTCACGCTGCACGATGCCACGAGACACCTCACGCTGCACGATGCCACAAGACACCTCACGCTGCACCATGCACAAGACACCTCACGCTGCACGACGCCATAAGACACCTCACGCTGCACGACGCCACAAGACACCTCACGCCGCTCGTCACTCAGACACGGCATGCAGCGGCTGTTGGCCAACCAACGAGGCAGTGAGTGATGCGCCTTCGCTGGTGCGTGAATGCCACGGTGTTGAGAGCCGGCGATCAGGCAGCACGGCAGGCGGGCTGGAACAGCGCGGGCTGCTGGCTGGGCACACCGCGGTATGCAGGTGGTGGTAATATGATCATGCATATAGTTCGTCGTAAGGGGGAGGTACCATGCAGTTTTCATCACCCACACTCCGTTTCATGGGCAGCTTTGGGGCTGGGGTAGTATGACAGGCTCTCACCTGAACCGCTCTCAGCGTGGATCTTGCAGGTTCACGGTGATTGATGCAAAGCGGAGAATGAGAGCGGCTACGTTCATTAAGCTGCTGACCCCCAACCCTCCCTGTGATCCGTCTCTCTCGGAGACCTTGCCACGTTTAATCTCTGGCTCGGAGACCCGGCCGTCCGCCGCCGCCAGCCGACGCCATCTCCTGCCAGCTGTGTCAGACACCAGGACCTGAGACGAAATCAAACAGCTGTTCACGTGCTCCATATCACCTCAACTGGGCAGGGTGTTGTGCGGTGTACTGGTATCCCAAACCTATTTGTGGACTCCGGCGGTCGGCAGGCGTTTATTGGTCATCTCAAGCACCCGCACATCATGCTTCTTCGGTGCAGGGGGAGGTTGTGCATAAATATGCACAGTTGCACGGTTGCACCACAAGCTCGAATCGGCTGTGCGAAGAGCCTCAGCATGTCCGAGCTAGTGGCAAGCACAGCTCCGCGCTCTGTCAGCCGCGCCCTGTGACCACAGGTCACACCATCCCCAGCCCGACGATCCGGCCCACTCGGTGCGTGACCACCTCTCGAACGGCGCGAAAACATTGCACCATCGAATGATCGGTGGAAGCATTCACCGACCGACCGCCGTTGGACAACTTGCGCTTTCTCACCGCCGTCTGCCATAACGACCGCCAAAAGCGACGCCCAGCGAATGCTGATGACGGCTAGTCCGCCGGTGCAGAGGCTGCCTTCCATTGACGCTGCGCCCCTCTCCCCCCCCCCCCCCCCTCCTATTTCACCGCAAGCGTCGAGACTCGAGACGACACAACTCTGACTGGGTTTGGCGGGAACCCAGGCGCGGACTGGTTCTGGTAGGATCCAGGGGGAGCCCCAACCCTGGCTAGATCCAACGGGAGCCCCTACCCTGGCTAGATCCAGCGGGAGCCCCTACCCTGGCTAGATCCAGCGAGAGCCTCTACCCTGGCTCGATCCAGCGGGAGCCCCAACCCTGGCTAGATCCAGCGGGAGCCCCCTACCCTGGCTAGATCCAGCGGGAGCCTCTACCCTGGCTAGATCCAGCGGGAGCCCCAACCCTGGCTAGATCCAGCGGGAGCCCCAACCCTGGCTAGATCCAGCGGGAGCCTCTACCCTGGCTAGATCCAGCGGGAGCCCCAACCCTGGCTAGATCCAGCGGGAGCCCCAACCCTGGCTCGATCCAGGGGGAGCCCCAACCCTGGCTAGATCCAGCGGGAGCCCAACCCTGGCTAGATCCAGCGAGAGCCTCTACCCTGGCTCGATCCAGCGGGAGCCCCAACCCTGGCTAGATCCAGCGGGAGCCCCTACCCTGGCTAGATCCAGCGGGAGCCCCAACCCTGGCTAGATCCAGCGAGAGCCTCTACCCTGGCTCGATCCAGCGGGAGCCTCAGCCCTGGCTAGATCCAGCGGGAGCCCCTACCCCGGCTAGATCCAGCGGGAGCCCAACCCTGGCTAGATCCAACGAGAGCCTCTACCCCGGCTAGATCCAGCGGGAGCCCAACCCTGGCTAGATCCAGCGGGAGCCCCTACCCTGGCTCGATCCAGCGGGAGCCTCTACCCTGGCTCAATCCAGCGGGAGCCTCAGCCCTGGCTAGATCCAGCGGGAGCCCCTACCCCGGCTAGATCCAGCGGGAGCCCAACCCTGGCTAGATCCAGCGAGAGCCCCTACCCCGGCTAGATCCAGCGGGAGCCCCAACCCTGGCTCGATCCAGCGGGAGCCCCCACCCTGGCTCGATCCAGAGGGAGCCCCAACCCTGGCTAGATTCAGCGGGAGCCTTAACCCCGGATAGATCCAGCGAGAGCCCCTGCTCTGGCAAGATCCAGCGGGAGTCCCGCCCTGACTGGACCCAGCGGGAGTCCGGACCCTGACTGGATCCAGCTGGAGTTCCGATACTGATTGGATCCAGAGGAGGTCCCGAGTCCCCGACCCGAACTGGATTGTGCAAGCGCCCCCCGGTCCTGACTGAGTGTGGAAGCCGCCTCCGACACGCGCTGCCGACCTCGGCCGCAGGGCCCTCCGTCGACCGACAGCTGTCAGGCAGCAGAGAGGCGGCGATTCGCAGGCCTCGTCTGGCGTCTTCCCTCTGGATGCACAGAGGCGGCAGAGAGGGAGACCTTACGAAACCGCACTCGAGCGGGCTTTGTCTGGACCGGTCAACGGCTCGCGGAAATGCGAGATGCCAAGCTCCCCATGAGACGTCAGGGACACGAACGCCGCTTTTAGCGGACGAATCACAGCTAAGTATGTACATGAGTCGACACATCCACAATGGATCGATCAGCACATTGTCGCCCAAAATTGGCATCGCGCATGCTAAGCTACGCAATGGTTTTGCGATATATCAATACACGCGTCCTTAAAAGCATTTTCAGTGCAAGCTGAAAGCCCGACGCGAGGTTCCATGGCATCGGCGCGATGCTACCTTCAGAACACCGAGCAGCGATCGTCCACACGGCTCGGATCAAGCGGGGTCCCACGTCCTGGGCCACGCGTGCTGTGGCGGCTTCTCAAGGGCATTACCACCATGGAATGCGCAGTACGTGGCTTAGTTTCCTGGTTACGACACGAGGCTAGCCGACATGAGTCAGTCCGGTGGCTCATTGCATCCCACGCCATGCATCGTTCTGGCCTAGGCTTGGTTTTCGTGGGCACGATTTCGACCCCCTCTTCGGTCTACCGTCAATCATTATCGATGCTCGCTGAGGAAACGCTCACTCAACGGTTTGGTGTGCCGTTCGACACGCTCAGATTGGTAGTCAAATCTGATACCATGCTGCATGAGGAAAGTTTGTGAGTCCTCGTTGCTCCTCATTGCTTGCGAAAATTTCTCAGAAGGGATGAAGTCAATCGAACGCCTGGGGATTGTCCCTGGCGGCTTTTCTGAGGCAAAGCGCCAACTCAGACGGTGGTTGTGAGATTTCACATATCTGGAAAGAATTCACGGCAATTGCTTTCCAGAGTGGCAGCTTTTGCACTCGAATTTAGATGACGTCAGTACAGCGCTATGGTTTAAATACTGCCATATTTTATGACCCGGCTATTGCGCACTTGCCTTCCATAAGCGTTTAAGCCAAAACTGTGTGGTTTCATGGCCAGCTTTGCTTATTTTGAGCTATGGTCCCATATTTGGAGGCTTGCAATTTGATTGTCTTGGCGGACATCCTTAACATGGCAGTAAGTGGCTCACAGAATAAAATTTTGATTACCAAGCGAGCAAATCATTTTAGATGCGTCGGGAACATTCTGAGATGAAACGTAATCAACCACGTGTTTTGACTTTGATCTGGGATCGGTCGCAGAACAATACTTGTCCAAAAGCTATTTAAACAAGATTATGTGCTTTTTTTAAAGCCTTGCCATATCGCCTTTGGTTTTTCGCCCTTTCCCATACGCTATTAGAATATATATTTTACGCCCATATTGCTCTTTTTTTACTCGTCAGGCCATGAGCTTCCTTCTTTTTGTTCCTGGGCATGCAGGTTGACTTTGGAAAATCACCGGTTGGCCTGAAGATGTCCAACTGAACACCATTGGATAATTTACACATCAAGTAATCTCTGATTGTCTCCTGTCTATTTCGTGGATCTTGCTCGGCTTGTTGCCCCCGCACACACACACTCAGCGCTAGTGAAAAGGCTCTCGTGGATAATTTGCAACGTGAACGTTCATAACTGACGTCGGGCAGCATTTCCTGGAGCCTGTTTGGTTAGATCCTTGACTGTGTGGTGACGTCCTTGCCTGTCTCCTCTTTTGCCATTTGCTCCTGGGAATCAATTTGCCTATCGACCCATTTCGGGGCCTTCGTAAGGCGGCTCGGTCTGCAGCTGCCCATCACCAGGGGAGCCCGCGACAGCCTTGGGGCCTTCGTGCGGCGGCTCGATCCGCAGCTGCCCGTCACCAGGGGAGCCCTCGACAACCTCGAGGCCTTCGTAAGGCGGCTCGGTCTGCAGCTGCCGATCACCAGGGGAGCCCTCGACAGCCTTGGGGCCTTCGTGCGGCGGCTCGATCTGCAGCTGTCCATCACCAGGGGAACCCTCGACAACCACGTCAGCGCAGTCATTAATGGTGCGACGAGATGGCTTTAGTGTTCTTGGTGCTCCTTCCTAAATCTATGTGCTCGCAGCATGAGCAGCCATCACCACTGGCAAAACATTGACAGCCAGAGCGGCAGAGTTTTTTTTTGTCACATTGATAATGCCACGCGACGGCGCGGACATTCCCACGATGTTTGTCGGAATGACAACACTGGAGCGGTGCATAAAAGTATGGTTTGTTGTTGATTTTAAGACGCCCCATGAAGCGTGGTATCGGTTGCGGATAGTTCGCGCCTATTTTCGCTGTCATTCTTATTGGTATGAACGTATCCACATGCGTCGATACTCCGTTTCCAGAGGGGGTCAAAGTCGTTGACTCACACGTTTGGGTATGTGCCAACTGGTCGTCCGCCCCGATAATCTGTCTTCTTCTCCGAAACCGCACATTTGGACTAAAACGGCGCATTTATTAACCTATTTACCATTTGTTCTCTCTGCCATTTCATAAACTCCTTAATGGTCTGACCCTGAACGAGCCATGGATGCAGGTCCTGACGCAACCCATGGTTGGATTGAGTCATCGCTCATGCGGCGAACCTGTGGTAACGGACGGGCTACGTGAACGCCGCATCTCACCGCACGTCGGCCAGGCTGCGTCCGGGGCTCGCTCCAACGGCCCGCTTCCGTCCACTGTGAGATCCCTGTCAGCCGGCGTCTCGGCCCTGCGGGAGACCGCTAGGAGCGCCCGGCACAGCCTTGAGGCGTGCAGCAGGAGGGAGGCGGGGGTCGCGTCGAAGTCATGCTTCTGCCCCGACCGCCGCCCTATCCAAACGGCGCCGACCGCCGCCCGGCTCCGTCTGTGAGTCTCCCTCGCCGCGTTTGAGGAATCCAGGCGCGACAGGCTGCCGCGGGCCTGCCCCCGTTCAGTCCGGAGGCGTGCTCGCGGCGCGACACGCACCACCCGCGCGCGTGCGCCCCGTGCCACCCGCGGCGCACGTCGCGTTCGGCGACAGGAGGCGGACGTGACTGCACCGCCGGCGGCCGGGCCGGTCCGTCGCGAGCGCGCCGCGACTGTCACTAGGGAGCCATACTCGGCCGAGTCGGAGCTCGAGTCGAGTCTCGGAGCTGGGGACGGGCACGCTCCAGGGCTGCTCTCGGGTGGCCAGCCGGTCAGCAGACATCCAATGGTAGTACAGGTCACGCAGGGAGGACACAGCAGACGACAGACGTCACGCAGGGAGGACACAGCAGACGACAGACGTCACACAGGGAGGACACAGCAGACGACAGACGTCACACAGGGAGGACACGGCAGACGACAGACGTCACACAGGGAGGACACAGCAGACGACAGACGTCACACAGGGAGGACGCTGCGCACAGACGTCAAGCAGGGACGGTGCGGACAGCTGGCCCCGCGCTGTTCGGCGGCGTCAATGCTCCGACACCTGGTGCGGCCAGGCGGACGCCGCGCCGGACGTCTGCGGTCACATCGTGACATGGTCAAGGGTGGTCATGGCCTGTACGCTAACACAGCGCGTAAAATGCGGCTGGGTCCAGCCGGGGTCACAATCACAGCTCAGTGGAGGCTCCGGCTTGGATGCGGCACCCGCCAGGCTCCGCTATCGGCGCTGCGTAATGGGCGCGGTGCGGGTCGATGCAATTTCTTTGTCAGATTACCATCAACACGAGGTGTTGAACACGAAGCTGTTGTAACCATCCTGTATCCCGGCATACATCTATGTTGTGTGGCGGTTACGTAACGTCTTCGTTGAGCGAACCGGTGATCGGACACGGATGATAGATCCCACGTCCATCCATCTCTGTACAAGATCGATGAAGACGCGTCGACTTTTGATGACACAGAACTTCAAATTATAATGGCGCACTCTGCGCCCGGCGGCTGCGCGTTTCAGCACCTTGACCCACGTGTCAGAGGGCCTAAACGATTGTCTGAAAAGGCAGTTAAGTGGCAAAGCTTTTAACGCTCGCCGTCCGAGCTGCGTAAGTAACCATAAATGACGTCAATGTTGCACCAGTCCGGAGCGTCTGGCGGAAACTTACATCTGTCATAGGTGAGGGTCTACCAGATGACACAGGCGCATCAGGTCCCATCGCAACACGAGCGCAACAGGCGTCTGGTATACTGTGAAGGGCTTGTTGGTGACGCCCGGCCTCATGGGACCCTCCGGTAGCTGACGAGAGTTTGGAGCGACGGAGTCTGGCCGGATGCCAGCTTCCAAGGGTGAGCGATTGCCTTCAGTGACCACCAGGGTCACTCCGCCAAGGATGCAGGCTTGTCTTCCAGACGCAGATGCGGAGGATGACCCCATCAGACCACGTTCAGCGCGCTCGTCTCGCCCCGTCAGTGTGACTGTGCGTGCCGGGCGTGCTTGTCTCGGGTCGCGCGTTCGCGCCGCGCTGTCTAGTGACCGTGTCTCTGTCTCTCTCCTGCTGCAGGGGGCGCCGTCCAGCTGGGGTCAGACCCTGATCCGCGTCAGGACGCCGCGCACCCAGCGCCTGCCGCTCACCGACATCGGGATGCGCTCCGTCGGGCGGCGCGACCAGCTGTTCAAGGTCGAGATCGGGCCTGCCTGCTTCTTCTAGAGAGCCGGCCGCGCCGGGAACAAACACTGCCAGGGCGACGTCACTGCCAGCCGGACCGGTGACGTCACTCGTCCGAAGGAGGAGGAGGAGACGGCTCGGGAGGAGGAGTGTGAGGATCGGAGAAAAGATGTGAGCGGACAAGACAACGTGTGTAGAAACACAAAACGAAAAACGCGGGGGGAGGAAGATAGAATACTTTTGGTGGAGATGAGAGGGAGAAGGAGGATGGATGGTGATGGCGGTTGATGAGGAGTGGAGGACAGTGATTGGAAGTAGCAGGGCCAAGATCCGGGGCTCATTGGTGGACCGGGGGGCGATTGTCTCTGCCAGGTACCCGCCGCCGGTTGCGGCGGATGCCCGGTCACTGCGCACGCCACTTCGCTTGGCGTGACGAGAGGGAGAACATCCAGCGAAACTGCCCAGCATGGTCCACCAATGTGCCCCGGAGGGACCCCGCTCTCCGCACGCGACTGACTCGGGAGAGACAAGCGTGACATCTAGCCTTAAGTATTTTTATATGTCTGTGACTTAGATAGTCCTAGCTATAGGTAGGTTAAGAGCAGTACTTGTGCAATAATGTTATTCCTGAGCTTGTGCTTGCCTGGTTTGCTTAAGTGCCGTACTTGAGTCCCCGTGATGTGTTCTGCAGCCCACTCTGTGCATGTAATTAAGTAATTAAGGAATATACACATGGTGTTTTTTCAACTGTTTTACACAGCCACTGAGCGCGCAGTTTGCTGGATTTATCGTTGAACTATCATTTTGGCATATCCCGAAATCCAGCCGATGAACATTTCAAAACCAACACAGCCAAGTGGGTCTTGCAATTCATCATGCAGCACAGTTGTTGGGCTTTTATGCAGAATGTTTTTTTGTGAGCGGCCTATCTTTACTTCGCTCCGCATCATCTTGAAATGAAGTACTGCTTTATAGCCCATTAATTCCCTCTGCTGCAGACCATCAATTCCCAATGGAAGGAATTGATGGTCTGCCACCAAGTTAAAAACGTTTTTGGGGGAGAACATCACACCAGCTAAACAGCTCGCCAACAACATACAAGAACGTTGCATGGAAAGGCACTGAATAACTTCTAAAATAAAAACAACCTCATTTCAAATAAGGACAGGAATGACCAACATTCATCTAACCACAGGTAAACAACAGCGTCATTTGAGAATATCTGGCATAACATATTTGCACCACGCTTTCTGAGGCAGGCTTGATGTTCGTGGCCTGCAATGTTTGGTATTGATATTCTGTTTTCAGGATGTTGTGAAAATAGCTGTTTTAGGGATTTATTAATGCGTTGAATAGTTGGTAAAACGCTTTTAAGGGTGTTTGGGAAAGTTGCAGTACATTTTAAGCACTTGACCAAGGAGATGGTAATTTTCGTGCAATTTCAGAGTCATTTATTACCTGAACCATGTTTATCAACTCAGAATACGTTTAACACGCGCTCGGGTGGGGTCAAATTGACCCCTGGAGGTTTTTCCCGAATGGTTTCCAAACGACGTGGTGTAGCCGCGGAGAATTTTGCATAGCTGTAGACAGCTGAATAACAAATCGTTTGGTATCAAAAATGTAGGTGTACCATTGTTTTCTGTCCATTTCCTTTTCGCCGGTCCATTTCTCTCAAGCTGCTGATCTACGGCAAGTCAGTTAGGCCCTTAATTCAGCAAAGTCAATTTCCAGGGAATCGGTTGATCTGATGCAACAACGGAATGTTAGGCAAAAGTCATACTTCTCTGGGATACTTTCTCAGGCAACAAAGCAGTTAAATGGGAATATTTAATTGACCTAGGGTCAGGTATGAAGGTCAGACCAAGGTCAAAACCAACCTGTTTCATTTTTAGAAGGCTTGTTGTATGGGGTAGTTTCTGGCGCTCAATTCAGATATATTGATAGCAAAAACCGCATTTTAAATCTTTCATGACCTAACATGACCTGGTCTTTGTTTTCAGGAACATACTCCCGTGCATAGTATTTGTCGCTTATTCAAACGCAAATCTCGAAGCACTGCCTACGATTTTGGTCACCATGACCTTCACAATGTCATACACGGTCACTGACCCTGAATGAGCATGAAACCTTTCCCTTAGAACGGGCATCTAGGTTCTGAGGGCGCTTGGAGACTGACGTGGAGTTCGATTTTGCTTGACATTATTTGAACCAAAGGCCATAACTTAGGAATGCCAAACTTAGCCCTAAGTAAGCACACGTACAGGACAACACACCCTGTGAATTTGGTGTGTCTATCCATCTTAGTTCTTGAGATCTCAGCGGGGTCAAACTGACCCCCAACCGAGCGCAGGGTATTCAACCGGCCACCCTGGCGCGTGTTAATATGCGGAACGAGACTTTTTATAGCCCTTTGTTTCTGCAGTCCATGCCTCCAGTTTACCCAAATTCTAGGGTAATACCAGGCCCGGCGATCGCGTGGGTTGGTCGGGAGCGTCAAGCCATTATTGTTTACACCGGTGTCGTGCGGAGCAAGGGGCGCTTTGAAGATCATTTAGTTCAAGGATGGTCCATCATGAACCACATTTATGGATGTAGGCGTGATGAGTGCCACATAGATGTGAGCAGGGAGACGGCCAGCCAGGGTAGTGGAGTTTTTTCTTGTCGCATCTGCCAGCGAACCCTCTACAAAAGTTTCGAGCAACTTTCTGTAGAAAGGGGTCTGACACGGTACCTGCCCGTGCGAACACGATTTCGCTTTTAACCAACAAATCAGAATTTTATCACGATGTGCGTCTTTGCAAACACGTCTTTAAATCTCTGTAAAGCATTTCTAGCCGAAAATCGCTCATTTCAGTGATGTTGTTTGGAGCGCTAACTTTTTAACATTTAAAAAGTCGCATCGTAGTCACTCGTTAAAGCGGCTAACACCTAAAGTTTGACTTTTGTCTGACATTTGCCTACTTGATCTGTCCTAAGGCACTGTGCAACGATAATAAAGGACAGATGGCGAAATGGGGACGGATCTGCATCTGTTCTTGTGGTGGTGCTTTGTTTTTATTAGAGATATGACCTTCCGAACATTCTTTAATCAAGGAAATATATAATTACATTTAAATCCTTTACAGTCTCTGTATATTAGCGGAGTAACAGATAACAAAGCAGCCTTTCTCACTGAATGGAGTAACGAGTCAATGTACCCACATAAGCACGCTCTTGATCTGTTTAGTTATACTTATCGATCTCGAGCTTCAATATGTCAACACAGATTCACGTGCGCGTATAAGCGTATGTAACGAGTTCGATAAGGTGGGGCATGCACGGTCACAAGACGAATGGCGGCCACAAGGTGAATGCGCCCCTGGGTGAAGAGGGCGTGCAGGTGAAGTAAAGACATCTGCACCACTTTGCCGGCCCTGGTGGGGCTTATCTCCGACATCGATGTGACTCCCACTGTTTGTCACACTGAGGGCTGTCGAAGGGACCGACACCTAGGATAGAGGAGTTTAGAAGCTCTTTGGTGCTCTCCTCAAACTGACCTTCTCTACTTTCCATGTCCAGAACCACTGAAGGGTGCTCGTGGATCAGGAAACGGCGGGTCGTGACCCCTGACCTATCCGTCGACCCCGCTAAGCAGACCTGTATTCATGCTATCGTCCTTGAAAATGGGCGGACAGGCTACAAGAGGTACCTGTCTGACGCTATTCATCAGCTGAATAACTCAGGAATGGCCTACTATTCGTAGTGGCGGGTCCTGGTTTATGCGTATTCATCGGTCGCATGAAACACCCAAACCACCGAGTGGAATTCATTTTGTCGTGAACTGTTCCTGGACTTACATCACAATTCACAAAGCTTGCCTAAGCTAAATGTTCCACCTGCTGCAGAAGCGTCGTTTCTACTGGACATTTTCTGGAGTCAACCGTTGAATGCAGTTGTCTCATGGTCGTTTCTTATTGTTCCTAACGGCTTGCTTATTCACACCTACATCTTAGACCTTCATGGATATTTGTTACTTCCCGCAGCCGCACGTACTGAACACAGTGAATCGAGATATTGTGCGATATTCTAAACAATTGCATCAAAAATCATCGGCACGAATGGTTCACACGAAACTCCTACGCCTTCGTAAAGACGACTTTCATCCGCACACTACGTGGGTCAGCATCAGTCGGCAGCAGCTGGCATCAGTGGTTATCAGCCAGCATCAGTTGGCCTCAGTCAGCATTAGCCGGCATCAGTGGACATCAATAGGCATGAGTCGGCATGAGTCGGCATGAGTCGGCATCAGTCGGCACCAACAGACATTAGTCGGTATTATCAGTTGACACCAGTTGGCTTCAGTTGGTATCAGTTGGAATCGGTCATTAGTCGGCATTAGCCGGCTTTAGTTGCATCAGACGGCATCAGTCTGTATCAGTCAGCAGAGGCCTGTGCGCCCGCGGCTGGCCCAGCGGCCGGAGCGGACCGGGTGCCACTAGCGGCTGCCGGGGTGCTGATAGCCGCGCCGGGCCGGCGCGCGTCGACCGCCGGCGGCTGGAGAGGAGAGGTGTCGCCTCTGCGGGCCGGGCCAAGGTCGCCCGCCGCCGCCGTCGCCGCGGGGGGCCGCCGACGTCCGGCCGAGCCTGGTCCCGGCATCCATCACCCGCGCCCCGGCAGCCGGCCCCGTCGCGATATCAGCAGACGACAGCGGGACGGCCCAGGCCGCTCAGGTGCTGTGGCGGGCAGCACAGGCACTGCTCAGCATGACTAGCTGAGAGTCAGGAATTGAGCAATGCTACCAGCTGGCAATATACGCTTGGCGATGAGCGCGAAAAGGAACGCGTTTACGACACCCGTTTCCCTATTTTACGACCAGCATCATCTGAAGTTACGGGCCATTGTGAGGGCTCTGTTGCCCTCATTACACACCGGATGTAGTGAAACATCTAGCACGGAGAAGCACCACAAGAGTGTAGGAGAGGAGATAGAGAAATGGAGATGTGAGAGAGCCAATCAAAGCTGTGCGGGCGGGGGCACGAAAACTGGGCGGGCGGCAGGAGGAAAAGGCAACCTGGGGCCACAACTATCTGAAAAATAGCATTGACCCTGTGGACGACCAAGTGGAAAGAAACAACCAAACGGTGACTATTGTTCCCCCCTAACTGAGGATGACTTCCGCTGCCTTTGGTCGAGGGTGAGAAAATCTCGCTTTCCGATAAATGTGTGCAGTGGTGTTATTGCAGGAATTGCGTACAGTCCGTACATCGACCTGATCGACCTGCTGGCAAAGAGAGTAGGAAAGAGCTTCCTAGTGCGCTTAATACCAAAGTGAAGGGTGCCTCTGATAATTTTTATTTTTCCGTGAGCTAGAACGTGCGCAAGACGGATGAAAACCGACTCACATGTAACCGCCTATTTACAGCTATGATCAGACGAAAACAAGGCAACCGAGTTCAAGGGCTCTTAACTGCAATCACGCTGTTGGAAGCCATGAAAACGGTCGTACGCTTGGCGCGTTTGAGTGACATTAGGTGAAACGGCCACATATCACGGCAGCCTCGCCCACAGAGGCGCACAACAAACACATCAGCGCGCCGCGTGCCGCGGCGTGCAGCATCGTCAGAGGTCACGGTCGCGCCGATGAGCGACCCGGCCCCGCAGCACCAGGGGTGGTCTGTGGGTGATGTGGCCACGCACAGTCAACAGACGACCTGACCAGGTCACACCAGTCAGCAGACGACCTGACCAGGTCCCACCAGTCAGCAGACGACCTGACCAGGTCACACCAGTCAGCAGACGACCTGACCAGGCCACACCAGTCAGCAGACGACCTGACCAGGTCCCACCAGTCAGCAGACGACCTGACCAGGTCACACCAGTCAGCAGACGACCTGACCAGGCCACACCAGTCAGCAGACGACCTGACCAGGCCACACCAGTCAGCAGACGACCTGACCAGGTCACACCAGTCAGCAGACGACCTGACCAGGCCACACCAGTCAGCAGACGACCTGACCAGGCCACACCAGTCAGCAGACGACCTGACCAGGCCACACCAGTCAGCAGACGACCTGACCAGGTCCCGCCGATCAGTGGAGACCTGAGCAGGTCCCATCGGTCACCGGAGAACTGACCAGGTCCCATCGGTCACCAATGACCTGACCAGGTCTCGCCGATCACTGGAGACCTGACTGGGTCCCACTGGTCACCGGAGACCTGACCAGGTCCCATCGGTCACCGGATACCTGACCAGGCCTCACCGGTCACCGAAGACCGAACCAGATCCCATCGGTCACCAGTGACCTGACCAGGTCCCATCGGTCACCGGAGACCTGACCAGGTCCCACCGGTTACCGAAGACCTGACCAGGTCCCATCGGTAACCAGTGACCTGACCAGGTCCCATCGATCACCGGAGACCTGACCAGGCCTCACTGGTTACCGAAGACCTGACCAGGTCCCATCGGTAACCAGTGACCTGACCAGGTCTCACCAGTCACCGGAGACCTGAACATTCCCCACTGGTCACTGGTGACCTGACCACTGACCACTTGTCACCAGGTGACCTGAGCAGGCCCTGTCGTTCATCAGGCATTTCGACCGAGCTCCGTCTGTCGCACATATGACCTGACCAAGTCCTGCTGGCCAGCTGGTAACCTGATCTGGCGATCCATCGGTTACCATGCGATTCAGTCTTTAATCATCAGTCACTGGCGGGCGTGGGCCTCAGCTCGGCACGCATCCGGACTCATGACCTTGCGGAACTTGCGCTAAACGTTGAAGCGATTTATTTCGAGGATGAGGCAGGCCTAGACTAGGATTCTAAATTGAAAACAGTAGACGGGTGTTTAAAAATGGGACTCCAAGCAAACAGGAAATGTGCAGCAGACGTTAACTCAGAGGTCATGGAAGCTCGCCAATCCGGCATTTAGTGACGCTCGTATATCACCGACTCAACCCCAAGTGAAGAATGGTTGGACTCAAATACATGCTGCGAAAGAGGCGGTTAAGGTATATACATACCGAACACACCACACACACACACACACCACACACACACACACACACACACACACACACACACACACACACACACACACACACACACCACAACACACACACACACACACACCACACACACACACACACACACACACACACACACACACACACACACACACACACATATATATATATATATATATATATATATATATATATATATATATATATATCCCATGTTAATCACTTATGCATAATCGATGAAGACATTAGCCAACGGAATGACATCTGGTCCAACGCTGACTTGAGACTTGACTAGTTAAGGTTTTCCAGGCTGGGTTAGGCCTACAGCCTCAATTATTTGTCTCCCTGGCGATCGCTATCTCTGACAGCACGTTATGCAAACATCTTTGTTTCTCACGGCCACTTAAGGCATGGGCGACGGGACCGGGATGGATGGAGAGATGATCGCTGGCTACAGCTGCTCTCCATCTCCGTAAAACCTAACATTGACCATGATGTTAGCGTAGGCACAAACAATGTAAGAATTGCGCGGTTTGCTCCCATCCTCTCTCCTACCCTCCACCCCCCACCTCCACACACATCTAATTATCCCGGACAATTCCCCATTCCTGCCGGACGATCTGATGTACTTCGACCCAAGTCTTGATAGCTCGAACTTGGACCCCGAATTGGTCATAGAATTGAGGTTCAGACTGAAGTACACAGACAGAGAACTAATTCGAGCTCGGCATCCAAGGACTCGATACTCAAAGTCGCGAACGGTACAACGGGTGGACTCGCACTCCTGCTGAGAATCAAGACCCCAAGATCCGGACCCGGATTCGAACCTCGGTTATTGGGCGTGGACCTGCACCTGGCCGCCAGACGACCGTTCCTCCCGCGCACCGATCGTCGTCCGCCTACCAGCAACAACACCGCGCCGCGGCCGGCCACTACGACGCGTGCAATGTAATGGCCGTTTTGTGGCGCAGTAAACATGTTGGCTTGCTGTGCTTCGACGAAGTCTCCGATGCTGTTTTGTGCCGGATTGCAGTCTCCCTGCTCTTGCGGTTATTGAGGGTCGGGGGTGCGCCTTAATTGCCGATGGGCGTGACACGGTTCTATGACGCCAACTTGCGACCGTAGTTAAATGCTTCGAAGCATCCTTGGGTCACGCGTCTGCCTGAAAATCAAAACCAACCAGCGCTGAACGCGGTAACAAGACCAATAACTTCGCCATCAGAAATATTATTCCGCGAGAGGTCTGTGTCTAAAAAGTTTAGGAATAAGACAACAGTTAGTTGTTGCTTGGCTGTGTTATCAACATCTGCTTATAAACATCCGACTGGCGCTTGTTCGTCGAAGCTCTCGATTTTCTGCATTCTCCAAGCCTCTTACTTAACGTGTGACATTTTATGGTCGTTTCCACTCATGGTCATCCGTTAAAGGTTTTGCTCTTTGTACCAAATTGTACCAAGCATCTAAGTTTGATAGGGTACAGGGTATAGGGTACTTGGCAGTACATGGCACCACCAAGTATTAGCATTACATCTCCTTCGGTGGTGACAAGGTGGCGAATCGACGTAAGACAGCAATGCCCTGGTATGATATCCATAAAACTGGCATTCGACTCCCCAGCTTTCGATAATTGAAGGCCTCCCACAAGAGGCTTCTCGGAAAATAGCGACGCACGCCCATCCAGACAGGCCATTTTGCGGTTATATTCATGTGCCCCAGTTACACGCGGTCATTGGTGTTGTTCGCAGCTCGGCTGCTCCGTGAATGCTATCTGGCGTGGCGGAGTGAGCTTTGTTTTACGGACAAAGACTGTTGCTGCACGCTGCGCGACAAGGTGAAAAATCGCTGGCCACTCGGGGAACAATAGTCATGAATATTCCTCATGCTGTGTCCAGAAGCATTTAGCCAAATCACTGTATAGGCATGAAAACAATAAAGCGTGAAGCAAGGGGTGATTTAGCGGCTTTACAAAGACTTTACTAGAGTGACTAATGTAGCGAAACGGAGTCAGGGCTGGAGGTGGCAATTGTTCACATCGCGTCAGGTCACATGATGCCCTGAAAGGGAAAAAAATGTACAAACAAGTGAAATGGTACAAATCTGCCGTTATTGTCTTACAGGATAGAAGTTGGGATACACGCGAGTGTTCTTTATTTTATTTCCCCATATCTCTCCAAAATATGTACCGGACGAAATATTTTTGGTCTGCTATTTTACTTCCGTGTATTTCTTGCACATTTTAGACATGGATAGATATAAAATGCAGCATCTTCTCAGAAAAAAATAAAGATTCAATTCAAAAATGTACATCCATGACACGTAATCCACCAAAGGGAGCTAGCTTTTAATATTTAATTGTAATACGCCCTGAGGGAACTGGTGATTGACAAACGAAGCGCCCAAATTTTGGGATATATTTAACAAATCTACTCTGGTGAAACCACAGGATCACTTGGTCTAATAACAGCACTGTGTAGTGTCACTGCGGCACCATCAAAACATACTTTGGATGTAAATTTTGATTATTTCCGAGTCCAAATCACGCTGTCAACGCCTTGTAACAACACTTCACTTCTGAGTGTATCCTGAGTCGGCGACAACTGCAGTTGTCGCGACCACCGTCTTCATGCCGACCGCAGGATCTGTTGACGGACGTTATCAGCGGTAAGGGGCGAGAGATGCTGCTGTTGAGCTTTTTTGACCCGCACATTGCGGGCCATCAGGCTTAAAAGTGGTACCTCTGATGGTACAAATGATCTCAGTACAAGTTATCATTTGTGATTAGCACAGCAGGCGGCACGGTCCAGGCACCTTGAAGCGCATTGGTTTAAGTCTAAGCCAGTGCGTCACCATAAGCCATATGGCTTTGGATTTTCCGAAACCAAAGTGCGCTTAGAAAAGAGCCACTATGGTAAACGCTCTAGATAAGAAATAAAAGCAATGGTATAACGTTTCTTTGAATGCGCGGGACAATAGCTTCATGCTTGCATATATTTTGTCTTAGCAGAGTGTCTCCAGCTTTTGTATCATTTATTAGACAAGCATTTTGACGAAGGATTGTGCTGCAAACAATATTGAGCCCACTCTTTGAAAATGAAGGCAAATGAAAAGCCTTACTTTCGTAGTGATGAGCGGGCAGCCCAATGAGACGTCTCCCCGCGGTAGCAGCTATTTCAAACTGAAATTATGAGCTATTCATGAGCATTTCAAGAAAACCGCATTACTCATCAAATTGAACCCGTCTGATATATCAATGAGCGGAAAGCTATCAATAGGAAAAACGTATACAATGACATATACTATTTAATGTAAAACCAAAATATTAGAAAGAGTTCAGGAGAAATATACAAAATGCATGCAGCAGAATGTTTGTTTCTTAACACGTCTAACAGCACAACGCTCTGAGGCGTAATGTGAAGACTAGAATAAGATTTTATTGGTGAACATAAATTTTCTCATCACGGGCTATACGGGCTATCAAACAAAAAAAGACGTCATAAAACAACTTGACTGGATGTCTTAGTTCACCTTTTTAATGATTCCAATGTCTACTTCCTCTCCAAGAAACTTGCGCTCGCCCCGGCTCACACTTGAGGTGGTACAACGCCGGTGATCTGTAAAAGCAGTTACAGCCACAGACAAACCAAGCAGCGATTATTACTGGTATTGCGCTTTCCATCACCCCGCTGTCGAGATTCCATTCATCAAGCTGTTAATGAAAAGTAAGCACGCCAATTACTTGAGCTGCAAGAAAAACCATCGATTACGCTACAGAACGCGTGAAACTGAAGGAACCCTATTCCCAATGTAATCCCAGTGCCAGTCCCAAAGCTAGCACATAACAGCGAGCCATCATTGGCAGAGCCGTACAGTGCCAGCAGACTTGGGCGGCTGCGGCAGCGGCCCCACGGGAGCTGCTTGTCACACCTCGTTGGCGCCTGACGCCTGGCCGCCTGATATCAGCCGGTCTTATGCCGCCACTGCCGTCTGACATCCGATCGGCCCATATGCGCCGTCAGTTTCGCTTTCTACCTGGTGCCACGCCGCACTACGCTAGCCAGCCAGCAGCTGCCGCGGGAGAGGCGAGGAAGAAGGCTGAGCCCCGCTCCACGGGATGAGACGGAGCCAGGGCAGGCATCGACGTCCGCCCGCGGTGGCCGATGACGCGGCAGACGACACCGGCCAATCGGTCAACATCGGTCATGTTTGACCTGCCGACACTCAGTCGGCCAGGGTGACGAGATGCCCCGACAGAACACCGCCACCAAAGGTCAGGCAAGTTTCGCAACAATAACCTCCGAATACAATGAATAGCTAATATCCTTCACACGAAGCATGAATCATTAATCGGCTTGATTAATCGAGGCTGAGACAATAATCAAATGGTGTAGCAATTGTTTGCATACTTAACTGGTATCGCACCTCACATACATATGCTTTATGACA
Organism: Pollicipes pollicipes; assembly: GCF_011947565.3. NCBI lineage: Eukaryota > Metazoa > Arthropoda > Thecostraca > Pollicipedomorpha > Pollicipedidae > Pollicipes > Pollicipes pollicipes. Next base: position 26,680,137 of record NW_023597034.1, on the reverse strand, counting down.
GAAACCAATCTTATTGATATACTTTGACATAACAGGATTGATCTTCCCAGACAACGACAACCAAGATGAAGTGACAGAGGTATTCAACTGCTAGTTAAGGTTTCCATCTCTTTGCTTAACAAATTAACTTCGGCGCATTCCTTGAATACTTTTGATGCTCGTAATGCTTGCATCTTTTCGCAAGCAAGCTCTCGTTCTCCAAATGCTTCATCACGTGGAGACAGTAGTTGATCAGTTAAGCATTAAATCATCCAGGTAGTAAATTTTCACCGATGGTATGAAAGAGAAAAGGATCGAAGGTTAGAAACTGATCCGCTGCGCCGTTTAGATGAAAAAAAGGTGGGATAGCTGCAGCCCCTTCCTGAACATAGTTGTATCCAAGCGTCCGAAATGATAAGACATTGCGATTTTCAGCGTCTAAAGGCTGACACCGCAGCTTACATCAATAGGATATATTTATTCGTTGAAACTGATAGCCACGTGACAAAAACACGCTGCTCCATACATGATGTTTGAAATGCGTTAGTGCGCTTTCATCTAACGTACTATATTCACGCGACGAAAGCTGTGCCAGGACTAATGACTGCGTTAAAAACTGCGTCAGGATTCCTTCCAGAATTAATGAGTGTACCTTGTGAGGTAGCTGACCTATGATAGGTCAATGTCAAGTCATGGCTGTCGGCGAAGCCAGCTCCGGAGGAATTGCTCCTTGTGATTCGACGACAGAGTTTTAGACGAAACCATACGTCTCTGAGATAGGCTCTTACACAATTTGTCGATTTAATTTAGAAGAACGGCTCATTGTATTGACCTTGGCTCATGTATGAATGTCAAACCAAGGTAATAATCCGCCTACTTTTTCATGTCACAACTTTATTCATGATAGCTTTTTGTACAATTTCCTCATTATAGGCGCGTTAGCAGATGACTTCTTGAAGGTCAAAGGAAGTCACTTTCTTAAACTGATCCCGATGAGCCTATTGTTTTTTAGGAACATGCCGCATAATGTTACCCTTCATGCTCATTGTATTCAAAAATCAAAGCAATCTCGCGTATTTTTTAAGATCGTGGTAGACACTGAAGACCCTATTATCGAAAGTTAAAGTTGGCATCTTAACTCCCTGAATGCATAACTTCACCGCAGACAGAGAGCCATAAGAAACTATTTAGGTATTCAGTGTGTTCATGGGATTGTAGCTACGGGAGCATTGATTAAGAAAATGGTCAGAATTAGAATGGCCGTTGCCACGCGTTCCAGGACAGATCAAAGTGTACCTTTCACTCTAAACTCTCGGATTTGAACGTAACTTGGTCACAAAGACGCTAGATAACAATTAAGAGTGTCTTTGGCTTTGCCAAGTATCTTGCTCAAACGTGTCGGACTAATAGCTTCCGGCAGTTGATGTTCGTGTTGTGTAAGTGTATTTTTAACCGTAAATTTATCTACTGTGTCGAACAAAACCAGGTAAATACAGCAAATGCAGTTGCAAACAAACGTATATCCATAATAACACACCAATGTTGTCTTAAGGCCATAAATTTAACTGCTTTCCTTTGATTTCCGTTCGTTTTCTTCGCTGATCAATTTGATGTTGGAACTTCACCTAGTGCAACATGGCACAGAATTGCCAGAAGCAGTAAATCTGACACTTTCGGACGAACGAAAATCAGCATATTTCGAATCGGCAAAGGGCGGTCTAGCGCGCTGGCAAAAGCGCAGATTATTGTGTGCGGGCGGCCCACGTGCGCTCGCTCAAAAGCCACGCATATGTCAGCTTCTGGGGATTCTACAGAATTGATGTCAGAACTCGGCTGAACACGCACATAACGTCATAAAACTATCTGCATTATATAGACGCACGTGTCATCGACAAACCACCCATGCCGCCCAATACTGTCTGATCCATAGGTACGTCAGCAATCGAACGTGAAGTGACCAATGTCGCGGGTTTCGAACCCGATCTCGAATGCGACACGCCTCGCCCAAATCAAGTGAGAGGCAGGCGTAATAATGGCGATAGCTCAAAATGTTATCCGCCGCAAAATTTGCGGATTTCGTCGGGGAAAGCCCAGGCCGTTCGTCTGCCTGCCGATGGCTATGACTTGGCTGTGAAGTTGCATGTTTTGCTGAAGGTCCCCGGTGCAGCAGATATATTCCACACGTGTGTGACCATACGCTGAGCAGTCGAGGGTCGCAAAAAACGGGACACAAAAAAACGCGGCTGAAACAACAAAATGCAGCTGTACTGTCACAAAGATGCACTCTGCACACCTGAGTACAAATGGGTTCAGGTTTGCAGAAGTTGTGTGTGTCATTGGAGCCTCACGACGCACTCACCGGCTGAGGCTATATGGCGTCGCTTGCCTCTCACCCTGGCAGGAAGGGCGTGCACAGCGGGGAATGAAACCCCGCACATCTGGTTTCCCAGACACGCAGTGGTTAACGCAGACGTGTTAACCACTACACTACCGGCACCCTGTGTGTGCAGAAGTTTCAGAAGTGTGCAGTGTGAAGATGTTCATGGGCTGCAAAACGGTATGGGTAAACTTTCCGATTGTCTCGCGTATTGCCTGGCATGTCACTGATGAGAGTCCCACCTTTGGAATAAATTTCAAAAACATGATCTGATGGACTATTATAACTTGTTATTACTGTAAATAGCACTGGGGAGCAAAACTGCATCACGAACAGGATATTATGCGCAAATAAATTAGTTTTATTTGCGAGCTCAGATTACGTTGGCAGCATTTCAGACCCGCACTGGTTTTCTTCGTTCTATTAATATTCGCGTATGACATGTCGTGCACACGTATTTCTAGAGCCTTGGATGATTCTAGCGCATACAAGGCAGCGTTTATCATTATGAAGTTCATGGTCCTGTGGATAATTGTTGGATTTTACACACCGTATGCAAATTGCGAATGAAAACTCTCAAGACGTTAAAAACCCTATTCAGAATATGATAGCCTTTCCTTTCATGTTTTGGTCAATAGGTCGTTATAAGCCTGCGCACTTTTAAAGGGCCGCTCTGGCGCTGGTTACATATTCGTAACGGTAACGCATGAAACCATTAGACCCAATCTTATAACCACCGATCCCCGTTTTCAAGCTAGCCAGCTCTGCTTGCCGTCCCAGCTATGTTCACTTCACCACAACGTTCAAATGCCTTTGAGTGCTTACATCCTTAGGCTTTTTAGTGTCGTGTTTCACTGATGCAATTACAATGCATGTTGAATTATTATACAATGCGCAGTTACACCCGCTGGAGGCCAAAATGAGCCGGACCTAGTCATGACCATTTCATCTGCAGCGCCCTTCATCTACAGGCTTTTAGAAACACCCCTGGGTTCCTAAGTGTGCAACAGTGACCAGCGGTGACTGCTGCATGAGCATTGGCGTTCCTTTATGATCACGTAGCTTCACACCCGACTTCATAGCAAGAACTTCGGTAAGCTCCCTTGCATGAATACTCTTTGGGGTTAAGCCAAAAAAGCCCTGCTCAAAAAATGTGACGACATCCAATGGACCCAACATCTAACTGCCTATTTTTCAACTCACAAGTTTTATGAGGATCAGTAACGATCTCACCATCCAAAAATCCAATGAAATATGCGCTGAACATCAGACCGTGTAGGTGTAAGCAGAAATGCAGCTTGCGCGCTGTGTGAGCCGCAGGCAGGTGATGTCCTGACCGCTCGCTGGCGTCGCGGCCGTTGCCGCCGACCCTCCAAGATCGTCGGTCGCGGCGTCGCCCGCCGGTCTGCCGGCGCCGCGTGACGTCACCAGCCAAGGTCGGCGGCGAGAGGGATGGTATTAGACGGTGCGAAGAGGACGTCGGACGTCTGTCTTCTGGTGGCGCTTCTCGGTGGAACATCTCCAGGTGAGTCGACGCTGGCTGTCGTGCCGAGGCGGCGATGCTCGCAGCGCATCGCTTAGCCGCCGCTCACCAGTGGCGCTGAAACATCCACTGCGACTCGACTCTTTTTACTAATCCTTGTCACTGCGCGGAATGCAGCGCTCATGATAACTGCTTGTATGAATTCAGGAAAGGATCCTTTCTAAGCCTGAAATGCTCTGATATATATATATATATATATATATATATGTATATATATATATATATATATATATATATATATATATATATATATATATGGTTGTTCGGCTGCGCTTTGACTTAAGGAACGCACACCACTCGGCCCGTGTAAATGAATAATGCTGCCGAACAAAACCTGTATAAGGTGTTGATGAATCCTGATGCTTTTCACTACACCTAAACTTCTTTTGAGCTTAGCTGCTTGAATTAGCACTGAAACGCGAGAATAGTCTTTCAAAACAAAACAAAATGCACAGGAACTATGTCGTCTTAGCCCAAGTCGTGTGCTGTGCTTATTCACACCAATGTTAACACGCGCCCGGGTGGCGGGCTGGATACCCTTCGCTCGGGTGGGGGTCAATTTGACCCTCCCTTAAGATCTTGGGAAATGAGAGAGCTAGAGACACCAAATTCACAAGGCGTACGTAAGCTCACTTAGGTCAAATTTTGAGGTTCCTGAGTCATGAACTTCGGGTTAAGGAAGGTCAAACAATGCCAAATTTCAGGTTGACCTTTAAAGTGCCCCCAATACCTAGATAACTACTTGTAGGCAAAACGACACATGCTCATTTAAGGTAATGGTACCTTAAGGTCATGCTCATTTAAGGTCAGTTAAGGTGACCTTGTTTGACCTTTTCAAGGTCTTGGTAACCAAAATTATACAAGACTGCATTGAATTTTGCATTTGAATAAGCGACAAATATTACGCTAGACAGTTTGATCCTAATGTTGACCTCGGTCATTTTATGTCAGTGACCTATTATGACCTTTGAAAAGTCCATGGAAGGTGTACAGTACAGCTCTTGTTATTTAAAAGATAAAAATGGCACCAGTAGGTATCCCGTACGGCAAGCCCTAGAATAATAAAGCAAGCTGGTTTTGACCTTGGTGTGATCTTCAAACCTGACCCTCGGTCAATAAAAGTTGTTCATTCAATTCTGCTGTTGTCTAGGACAGTATCTCAGAGACGTATGGCTTCGTGTAACACTCCATGGCTGCATCAGATCGAAAGATTCCCCCAAACATAGCGTCGCTGAATCCGTGGCCTGACTTTGACCGACCTGCCGCAGGTCAGCGTTGTTACAAGGTACACCTAAATCATTTGATACCAAGCAGTCCACTATTCAATTGTCTACGGCCACACAAAATTTGGAAAATCACTCCGGAAAACGTTTGGAAACCATTCCGCAAAAACCTTTGGGGGGCGGTCAATTTGCCTCCCCCCACCCGAACACGTGTTAACTTGTAGACATGGGTGCTGATTACTGGCGTGAGCCTGAGTCCAAAGCTCGGGTCCGATGCCTGGCTCACACTGGTCTGAGCATGTTAAGAATGGCTGCATTGACCTTAATTGGCATTACTTTTGACGTGTGAAAAATAAGCAGAATGATTCCATCAAACAAACAAATGATTCCGTACCATTTCGCAGAGCCTGACACCTGATGTCAGCTCTAAGTAGCACTGGATCATGTTTTGCTTCCATCCCTCAAACATCAGGCTCCTCCTTGCTCTTGAGCCAAAGCCCGCATTGTGCAAACAGCCTGCCTAGTCTGTTCTGCTTCAGACGCGAGTGCTACAGGCACGTCATGCCAATTACCGTCACCTAATATCTCGTTCGTGTGTCATTGCACCGCTGTGAGCTGAGCAGCGTCAGCGTGCTTTATCTGCGGTGACAACAGACGGGCAATACCATCATCAACCCCTCGAGGCGGCAACACGCAGCTTTTCAAAATTGGATGTGATGACTTAAGGCTCGACCTCGACCAGCGTCGACCTCCTCGAGATTCTCGCATTTGTGCCAGTCATTTTGTGGGTAACGGAGTGCAGTGGCTAACCAAAGGTTAGCTAACCAAATGTTGGCTTGATTCCCGCAGTGCTCAGTCTTCCTGTCAGGGTGAGAGGCAAGCGGCATACTATAGCCCCAGCAGCTAAGTGCGTCACAAAATCCCAAATGACGTCATCAGGACCAGTTAATTTGTCTGACACAAACACTATGTAGTCAGACCGGCAACCATCGGCAAGGTGTGGCTGAACACAATGCAGAGCGGCACAACAGTGGCCGGGTCACTAACCACCAGGCTTAATTGGTCTCGGCATCAGCAGCCTTTGACAAACGCTTCCGATGTTACGTGAGCTGCCCATCAGCCCTCGCCCGCCGGTATGACGCCCAGCATCAGCCGGTCTCACTCGCTCGGCTGCTCCTCTCGTGCCGGCGGCTGAAGACATCCATGGCCTGATGTCCAATGCGGCGGGCCGGGGTCGTTCAGGGGGCTGGCCACCCCTGAACGGCCGCCCGGCCGCCGCATCGGGCAGGGGTCACCGGCGGCGCGTGACCTTTAATCCGTACGGAAGGTCAGGGTCGGCGCGGCGTCTCGGTATCTGCCGCTCACTTCCGACCAGACAGCCACACCGCGCCGCCAGCCGCAAGGTCACATAGACGCCACCCTTCGGCGGCTTTGCTCTCATCCGCCCCGGCAGCGTGATTGGTTCGCTTGTAAACATAGCTTGCGTCTATTGATCGCATGGCTGATAAGAGGTCGTCTTTCGAAACATGTTCCTGTTTACATTTACAAACAAACATTTACTCCACGCACCTTTCCGTAAATGCAAACGAACGAATTGCGCCCTTAGCTAGTGCATCCCGGCCCACATGTACATAGTTAGCATTCTCTGTAACCATCAGCGTTCTCATGCATTTCTGGATATGCGTGCGCTGGCTGCCTGCAGCACGGTTGCTTACTTGCACCCGGAACCATTTCAGTGCATGCTATCTCACTAGTAAATCACCGTAGCATAAGCCTGTGTGATTACCACCTGACGTGTTAAGCTTCTGCGGATCTATAGGGCAAAGACCATGGACCCTCACAGCAGGAATGCTTCCTCTGCAAGTATGGGACCTCGGGTTTACAACTGGCATTCTACACACCTCTTGATCGGTTGCGCCGCAGCACGATCCCGCAGACCTTCACGTCCATGTTGCAATAAACATTGCATCTGCTCTTGCGATGATTGCGATTTAACATCAAACACAACTCCACTGATTATAAGTTGCGTTTGATGTTAAATCTTTTGATTTATTGTCAAACAGTCTGGATGGCCATAAGTCATTTAGAATGTTCATATTATGTTACAGCCATTGGAGAACGCAACAACAAGGGACAGGGAACCATGCTCAGACATAACTGCAGCAGAGTTACTATACAGCAAAGTCAGAGTAACTATACGGCAAAGTCGGGAGCAATCATGTTAATAGCAGAAAGAACAGACATAGTTTGTTTGCGAACGGCCACAGACACCTGTAATCTTCCCGACCCTTCGTGTAAAGGTCAGGCTTGGTAACGTCCAAGGTCGAGCCAGGGAAAACCGCACGCATCAAAAGACAAGCGTGAGAGGCACCAGCACCCCATCCTGTCCGGATCGTAATCCCGGCGCCGCCGCCAAACATGCCGGCTGGGCCCTCACTGGCGCCAGCCGGCCGTGCAGACCACCTCTTGCGCCGTGCAGACCACCTCTTGCGCCGTGCAGACCACTTCTTGCGCCGTGCAAGCCAGATCTTGCGCCGCGCGGGGGTCCGGCCGCGCAGGCTAGCTCTTGAGCTGTGGAGGGGTCCGGCCGTGGGCGCCAGATCTTGCGCCGCGCGGGGGTCCGGCCGCACAGGCCAGATCTTGCGCTGCGGAGGGGTCCGGCTGCGTAGGCCAGATCTTGCGCTGCGCAGGGGTCCGGCCGCGCAGGCCAGCTCTTGCGCCGCGGAGGGGTCCGGCCGCGCAGGCCAGATCTTGCGCTGCGCAGGGGTCGGGCCGCGCATGCCAGCTCTTGCGCTGTGTAGAGGTCGGGCCGCACAGGTCAGCTCTTGCGCTGCGCAGGGGTCCGGCCGCGCAGGCCAGCTCTTGCGCCGCGGCGACTGCACGCTGCGATGATTGCCATGCGAGGCGCATCTCGAGGTCAACTGGTTTACGCCCGCGGCCGCTGTCACCCGCGCCGCTCGTGTACGCTGTTTATCTTCCATCCGAACGTGCGGCTCGCACGGAGACGCCACAGACGACTAATCACGGCTTGTAATGACTTTCTACCCAGCTATTTGTTACGCTGTAGGAGGTCAAAGGTCAAACCGCCTCAACAACGTAAACTAGTAGAAGTGATTGCAGATACCGTTATTTGCATGCCACAGAAGAACTAGGAAACAAGCTTCCTTCTCGAAATTTTGCGCTATGTTACTTCGGGCGTATTGGTTACGTGAGAAGTAAAGCCTCACACAAACATCGACGCCCCCAAATATTTGACCGATGGCGAGGTACTCTTTAGCTGTGTGCGCTCGCAACGCAGGCTTCGCCACAGAGGGGAAAGGGGCGCATCCTTGAATGTTGCAGGATCACGTCTATGGTTGTATGAAAAAACGGCACGCATAAAACTAAGCCTCTCTCTTGACATTTGACACATGACGACGTTCTCGGCTGACGCCGAGGTGCCCACATTGTTCCAAGCCGTTGCCGTCGTGCAAGGTCCCGTCCTTGGCACTGTCGTCGCCGGCACGCACGGCCGGCAAACAACGCAACGCCAGCGCACCACCAGACGTAGTCCCGGCCTTCGAGCCGCCTTCTTCGCGGGGAAACTGTGGTCCAACCCGTGCCCGTTCGGTCTGACCGCGTCCCCCCCCCCCTCCCCCGGACAGCGCCAACAATCACTCCTGGACTGTTGTTCGGAGGCGATGTGATCACACGCCGCGCGCTGCCGACTCGCGCGTCCTCACCGCTGTCCCCGTGCCGTCCGCGCGCTGCCGACTCGCGCGTCCTCACCGCTGCCCCGTGCCGTCCGCGCGCTGCCGACTCGTGCGTCCTCACCGCTGTCCCCGTGCCGTCCGCGCGCTGCCGACTCACGCGTCCTCACCGCTGCCCCGTGCCGTCCGGCAGGTACCATGTCTCGGCTCTCGCTCGTCGCGCTCAGCGTCCTGCTGGTTGCCATAGTGACGGCCGACATGCCGTACCAGCTGTCGAGCGGCTTTGAAGACATCGTGCCTAACCTGGTGGAGACGTTCACCTGCGAAGGCCGGCCGTACGGCTACTACGCCGACGTGGCCAACGACTGCCGGCTCTTTCACGTCTGCGTGCCCGTCGTCGATGATGTTGGAGAGGTAAGCGGTGCTGCGGGAGAAGCCCCTGCCCTGGCACAGCTGGTGTGCCCGCCAACGTCTGAAGCCTGAGCTGTGGCTGGCGCTTGGTGGACAGCACGGATCTGCGGTGGCTGGAGTGGATCCCGCTAATCTTGCAGCCGACTTTGGTGACGTACCTAGATCGCAACAATACTGTTCTGGCTCGCAGGCTCAAAGAGATCCGGTCACTGTGAAAAAAGAGTTAAACGAGCTCGTGGTAAACCCGAAATAGTTATGCCTTTGCGGCCCTATGCCTGCATTCATGAATGACTCAGAACAAGGAGCGACATATGGCAGCCGTCTCGAAGCTAATTTTGATGGTAGCCCTGTGTGCTGAAAACCATGTTCCATGCATTTAAAATTCATTTCGATGGTCAAGAAACACGCTGAGCTGTGATGATACAGCGGCGCATTTGACGCATTGTGTACTCCGTTCTCATCACCCGGATCATGCTCAGATTTGGGGAGGCATGAAGGCAGTTTCTTTGCTGGATGCCTCTCCAGACACACACGCACAGCACGCACATTACATACGCACAATTACAGATACGCACAGCTCAGATCAGAGGTCCTTTTTGGGAGTCATATTTCAGATCAGAACTCCTTATTTGTCTAGAATGTCCCAGGGCCCCTCACATGTCACCCTCCTCGGACATGACGAAATGCCTAGTAGGACGTCTTGGGAACCCTATCGTGAACACGAGCTATGTTGCGATTCCCCGAGTCCACCGATAGCTTAGTAAAAGACTTTCGGCAGCTGTGTTGTGATACTTTCAAACTAAAGCTCATTTTTATAGTTCCGCTGGCCTCCTTTTGTATCCGGTCCCTTGCAAGTCTGAAGAAATTGAACATGCTCAAGTTTCTGCCCAAGGGTTCTTTCAGAGCAAAGAACACTTACATCCTTTTGTAACCCCATGGACACCCAAGAAATCCATTGGTGCCTTCTCACGCACAAAATGTCTAAAAACCTTTCTGCAAGTCAAAGAGCTTCTTATCCGTTTGATGTTTCTAAAATGGCTTTTTGTTTTGTTAACTAAAATTTGTTGTGTTTGCGGGGGATCACCCTACCTTGGCAGGCCCGAGGACCCTCGCTACAAATTCAGTTTTTGTTGTCTATTTAACAGGGGCTACCTGTCTACAGATATTGGTGAATACATATACATATATATATATATATATATATATATATATATATACGGGTTGGTTATGTCATAGCTAGTTGGGCAAGGCTATGGACGAGGACAGAGGGCGCCACCCTTTGCGGAAGGTGAGAAAACACCAGCAGTTCACGGGTAACTATAGCTAAAATGGCAAGGTTTGTCGATTCGTAGACTCTGGCGTAAAATCTAGAGCCAAACGCTATTTCGATACAGGTAATGAGATTCCGGACATTAATGCTCACACCGAACATATCACTTATCGGAAACAGGCTTTCACAGCTCACTTGCGTTACACCTATGCGTAATCGCATCTGATGAATGCAGAATCATACCCAGGTGGTTATCCACTTACCAAATGGGCAGGCTTGGTGGTCATTAGCACATTATGCGAGAGAGACGTGACGAAGGTTAGCATGACGTCACACATCACGTGACACGCATCACCGCCCGGGGCCATGCAAAGACCGCAAACCAGCGCTCATTATCGCCTACTGAGCTATTAGCGTGGAGGTCGGGGCATAATATGCGCCGGCCGACCGGGTCAGGGGGTCAGGGGGAGGAGCGGCGGGGAGGGTGCGTCGCAGCCATGCGTCAGTCCGTTGCCTCACCAATGTCCGTAACAGGTGAGCGCCGACTGGGGGTCCCGCGGTGATGGGGGGGGGGGGGTCCACGAGGTCCCCGTGGCATGAGGTAGCGCATCGCGCCTCGGGGGCCGGTGCTGGTGGTGTGGCCCGTGCAGTGGTTGGGTAACCACCCCTGGGGCGGCAGACGGTCCGAGTATGCACCCAGTTTGGGGAGGGGGAGGGCGGCACCGGACGGTGGACGCCGATGAGGGCGCAGCGAGGAGTTGCGGAACCGACTACAATGGGCTGTTTGAACGGCATGATTACCCGAAAATACACCGGTGATGCATCGTGGGTATTACCTCTCGCATGCTGTTGTGATGGGAGCGTGAGCTAGCGAAGCATGTGCGCTTGTCATCGCGATTCGTCTGTCGCGAACAATCGAAGCTTAGGATTACGACGTAGGTAAATTGGGCGGCATCTGTTTAAGCCGGGCGGCCAAATGTTCCGCGTCTCACGCGGTAGCTGCGTACGGTCAATTTGTACGGGAACGATGCACAATTTGGCTCATTCGCTTTTCGCTTTGCATTCTATACAGTAAGAGGACACTATCCTCGAGCGATGTAAAACACACGATTAAGCTTCATTATGACTGCTATCCCGCATTCCGAAGAACACCAGAAACAGGATGGGCAATTGAATGGTGTTGGCGTAAAGCACGCTGCGGTCAGCGGCCGCGTCTCGTTCTCACGCCCTCTTTACCTCTCTGTGCGCCGCAGACCCTGCAGACGGACCAGTACAGCTTCCTGTGCGGCAACGAGACCATCTTCGACCAGTTTACGCTGACGTGCAACTACCCGGTGGACGCGGTGCCCTGCGAGGACGCGGAGAGCATGTACTCACTCGCCAATGATGTGTTCTTCAAGCTAGCGGACGGCAGCAGTGCGTAGAAGGTCGCGCGTTGGTGTGTTGGTGTGCTCGTGTGGTGTGTTGGTTGGCGTACGTTTGTGTGCATTTGGTGATCACGACAGCTTCATTTCCGCGTTTACGTATTCTCACGTCATTAGCAGAAGCAAGCATATAGGTGGCAGCACTGCTGGTTGCAGAAAGGTGCTGATGTAGACGTCGGAGCCCCGTCCTGCTTTACACTGCTATGGTGCGATGGATTTGTTAAGAACATGGCACGTGTGTGTGTGTGTGTAATATATTGAAAAGCTGACTGTTTTAAAGGAGAACTGAAAGCGTTATAAGGATAAAAATATAAAGTGGCTTTCACAACGAAACCTTTTTATATACAGCGTCTACATATCACTTATAGTGTTTAGTTACATGCCTTTAGATAGCGCCGTGATGCTTTACACTGCTATGGTGCGATGGTTTGTCAAATGCATGGCATGTGTGTGTGTGTGTGTGTGTGTGTGTGTGTGTGTGTGTGTGTGTGTGTGTGTGTGTGTGTGTGTGTGTGTGTGTGTGTGTGTGTGTGTGTGTGTGTGTGTGTGTGTGTGTGTGTGTGTGTGTGTGTGTGTGTGTGTGTGTATGTGTGTGTGTGTGTGTGTGTGTGTGTGTGTGTGTGTGTGTGTGTGTGTGTGTGTGTGTGTGTGTTTTGGCGGCGGTTTTTTAGGGAAGACTGCAAGCGTTGCAAGAAGAAAAATACAAAGCAGCTTTCACTATGGAATGTATTTACATATTCATATGCATTACTCAACATATACGGCCGCATGATTTAGCGCATAAGCTGCACATGCAGCAAATTGCATGTGACCATGAGCCGCCCGCAATAGAGTGACATAATGACCTGACTTGAAAGCATCACGCAATGTAACGACTGAATGCGGCACTGCTATGATCCTCTCACTTGCAAGCCAGCTCATGAGATATGCTGACTCTTTTGCCCGCACATCTAGCCCCGGCGCGCCCACAGCCACATATTACCACCCAACTGCGACCACACGTCCCTAGTCGGAGGACAGATGATGAGCCCCCAGCGTCGTCGGTCACGCTGGGACACTTGTGAAAGCCCCCCAGTGCCCTTCGCCGTGCCAGCATTTGGAAAGCGTTCCGTGAGGTTGTTCGCGACGCTCGTCACCTCCTACCCAGGCCCATAGATGAACGTGGTTCTGCTGACCAGCTGCTCCGACAGAAATTTGAACGCTTCCTCCACGGTCAGTATTTGCCCATTTCGGGCGCGCCTGAGTCTCTATTGTGCTGTGGCACGCTCAGCCATGCCCGTGGTATGAAGTCACTCACACCAAAGTCAGCCTCGTGGTGGCACACATTGATGAAGGTGTACTTTTTGTACTGTGCAGCACCGTCGTCTGTGAATTAAATATTCTTTTAGATTGGCGACTTAGGCGCGAAGGTTTGGAACAAGCCGTTGCAAAGCGCATAAACCATGGCGATATTATGCTTTGTGCCGTCAGACATGAGACAGTAGCTCTGATGGCACAGCACACGCTCCTGCCACCAGTACACTACGAACGAGTGTACGTTCACTGAGAGGACTTCCAATGGAAGCCTTGGGCCGCGTCTTGCACTACTCATTTTCAGAGAGGTCGCCCTGGGCAACCACTCCGCCCTCATTCGCAGTAGCCTTTGCATGGGCAAAGTACTGACCCTGGTGATCAGCTGCAACGTGGCGTCAGATCAATTTTGTAATTTGTTGGCTAAGAGATCTAATGCTGTCTTCCTTTGATCCGATGATATCCACTAGTGCACAACATTCATATTACATACATGTACATAAATATATATATATATATATATATATATATATATATATATATATATTTCCACAATCTACCATCAAGCAGCCATCGTTTTCCGTGTCGCATGCAGCGTGAACAAGGTGTTACTTCAGTTTACTCTGTCGCAAGTTCAACTGCCCCAGTTCCGAGCACTGACCCACAGCCATCCTCCACGCACACACAATCCGGCCCACATCTCAACAAATAGTGTATTTTCATATCTGGCGAGCATTCAACGTTGGTTCCGTTGTCAACGCTACCAAAGACAAGTGGCAGCAATCTCCACGCAAGCGACCAAATTCCCCTCCCCGGTAATTAACCGCTCAAAACAATGCAGCTATTACAACACAAGGGGGTCACGGTTTTTCAAATCAGGTGGCCGTGAGAAGATGGGAGCAGTTTCAGGTGGCCGTGAGAAGATGGGAGCAGTTTCAGCTGGCCGTGAGAAGATGGGAGCAGTTTCAGGTGGCCGTGAGAAGATGGGAGCAGTTTCAGCTGGCCGCGAGAAGATGGGAGCAGTTTCAGGTGGCCGTGAGAAGATGGGAGCAGCTTCAGGTGGCCGTGAGAAGATGGGAGCAGTTTCAGGTGGCCGTGAGAAGATGGGAGCAGCTTCAGGTGGCCGTGAGAAGATGGGAGCAGTTTCAACTGGCCGTGAGAAGATGGGAGCAGTTTCAGGTGGCCGTGAGAAGATGGGAGCAGCTTCAGGTGGCCGTGAGAAGATGGGAGCAGTTTTGGATACTGCTCGTGCACACGCATACCGAATGCGTACCAAAGCTGCCTGCCAGGACGCATGCTCCGGTCGAAGAGCAGCAGAAGTCGAGCGCCCGATAGCAGGGATTTTTATCCCGTTTGTAAGCCTCATATGCGTCACGCAAGTTCCCCAAGGCAAGTCTTTTTCCATCATTTTCTCGGTTCCACCGAGCTGTCGGACCGTGAGGCAGTCGTTCTTGCCCGGACACATCCGGCAGACCTGGTGCCAACACGTAAAACAGCTTGACTTTCTTCTGGTCCGCCTCTGGAATATCCAGGCATTTCCTCGTTTTAGGGAACTCTGGCAAAGTACCGTGTGGCTTTTTTAGTTGGCGACTCCTGATGACTTACGCAAAGCCATCCTTTGATTGCGCCCCGCCAGATAAGATGACGCTCCTTTACCTTTGAATATTTTTATTTTCGCGGCGTGAGAGGTGGGCTGGAAAAACAGCTCATTCACCATCCGTCTGTGACTGGGGAAATGTTGATGCATACTCTCCTTCAATTGATGAACAGATTCATGGCATGCCATATTCTTTCTCATAATTCGAGGTGGCGTCGCCAGGCTGCCTTGCTTGCCCCTCTCCCTACCCAACTATGTGACACTGACAACGACACGTGGCCGGGCGCTCCGTGCAGATAAAAAACGTGAACGTTGTTTTTTTTTACCTGAATATATTTTTGCTTGCTTATTCTTTCTTACCGTAATGAAATTTATGCTTAAGCTTGCTTGGAGTCGGGAACCCCTCCTCCCTTATCTCGACACTTAAGTACACTTGAATGACAAAAAATGCTGTGAAATGATACACTTTCTCACCCAATGACATGCTTGACGGCAATGACTTTTGCTTCAACAATATTACATCCCTTAAACATGTAATAACTGAGTACGCTCCGAACTGCCGTAAAAACAGCCGTTCATACCTGGGTTGGAACGAATATGGAGCGCTTTTCAAGAAAAACACATTATTTCTTATTTCTTCCTGTGTCAGAAAAGCAAATGTTCCAAAATTCTGCACTCATAAAATAGCATTGTGAATGCCCAGAAGGTTCAAATGGGCCACGTAGCTTTTCGTCGCGCCGTCACATCATGGTTTTGTGCGTACGCGTCTGTTGTAATAATAAATGAAAAGTACAAGATGGGATGTTACCTTTAAGACTGACATCTGAGCCTGGAATGTTCGTGGTCTGCCTCAAGCTGGGAAGACCATTGCAACTTCTGTTGTCAAAACCATCTTGTTCGTTCACTTCACTGTCGTTCCTCGCTCATATTGTCTTCATGAGTTAATAAAAACATTGATATTTCGTTTTATTGGTGCGGAAAAAGAAATTTGATTAAAAGGAAAGCAATGGCCAAGTCACAAATCGAGGGAGATATAGCAATGACTAAGTTGGCATCCCATATTGCTTGTTACGTGTATTGGGGTCAGAAGGCAAATGACTTCACGTTTAAATGGACGATGCATTCCATCCCTTTTGGAGGAGGCCGTTTCACAGCCGGAAGATACACGGAAAATCTTCGCGGTGGCCGGCACGGTGGAAGATTCCGTTCAGAAAGAAATTTTCCTGGCTCCTTAAGCATTTAAAGGGAATGTTCCACCTTTATATGGGGTTTTGAACTGAAATAGCCATCTTGAGGACTTTTTGATGCAGTTCATGGCCATGCCCTTTATAAGATCCAAAACCCTCTGGTTCCTGAGTAACACATGCCCGTAAAAGTGGCAAAAGGTTTATTGAAGAACTATTTCAAAGCCACCTCCGCAATGATGATGTCATAGAAACGTTAGCGTCGTTTCTGAATATTGAAAGCGTACCAGTAGTTACAAGTAAGCTTTTCCCATCATGTCTGATGTTTGTCTTAATATCTTCAATTGTGAAACATTCCCTTTAATAAGGCGTGTGAAGTTAAGGGCAATTAAGGACAACTTCAGTGCTTGTTTTTAGCTAAATCTGTACCTGACGCAAAATGTGTTGACTACCTAGGACTCGCGGAGAGCCTTTCGGTGCAAGACACCTGTTTTGGCTTTCTCGCGACAAAAACTTCGCTTCCCTCCAATACTGGGCACTGCGGTGAAATTGCACCGTGGTTAACACTCGTGCAGCTGAAGCTTTTCTGGGGTGGCATGGAAACGAACCGTTCGTGAGTGGTCTCACCACACTAGAGCCTTCTGGCACTCTGTTTGCAGGACTTGCTGCCGTGCCCAAGCCGTTGACAATGGAAGGGCGTGAGTGGATTAGGTACAACTGCCCTGGCTTTTTCAGAGCTAGCAAACTATGATGACCTCTGTAAGTCGGGTAGTTGCAAACCTCAAAGCAATTATGCTGGTGTCTCGACTTCCCTATCTCTGAATGCGGTCAGTCGTCGGTAATGACTCACGTTTTCGGTTCTGAGTTCCGTGAGGATCTCCTGTTCCGTTGTGAAACAGAGCAGGGTACATATCGTGCTTCTTGAGGTTTTTCGAGCAAGCGTGGTGGGGAAGAGTTTTTAACGTCCTGACGCAAGATTTAGGGGCCTGGAGAAGGACCTTAATATTTGCACGAGTGATTGTTTTGAGACAAATGAGCCGTTCGCTTGCACTTCAGTTCAGAGATCACATGGGGGGCAGATGGCCTGAATGATAATCAGAAAACGTTGCTTTGTCTACAGAAAACATTTTTGCCACAGAGTTGCACAACCACATAAGATCTGAGTGGGTCGAGAATGGGCTTGGATGTCTGGCGATCACTGGCCAGTGTCGAGTCAAAGGTTTGGCGATTACTGGTCAGTGTCGAGACAGGGGTCTGGCGATCGCTGGTCTGTGTCGAGACAGAGGTCTGGCGATCGCTGGTCGGTGTCGAGACAGAAGTCTGGCCATTACTGGTCAGTGTCGAGACAGAGGTCTGGCGATCACTGGTCAGTGTCGAGACAGAGGTCTGGCGATTACTGGTCAGTGTCGAGACAGAAGTCTGGCCATCACTGGTCAGTGTCGAGACAGAAGTCTGGCCATCACTGGTCAGTGTCGAGACAGAGGTCTGGCGATTACTGGTCAGTGTCGAGACAGAAGTCTGTCCATCACTGGTCAGTGTCGAGACAGAAGTCTGGCCATCACTGGTCAGTGTCGAGACAGAAGTCTGGCCATCACTGGTCAGTGTCGAGACAGAGGTCTGGCGATCGCTGGTCAGTGTCGAGACAGAAGTCTGGCCATCACTGGTCAGCGTCGAGACAGAAGTCTGGCCATCACTGGTCAGTGTCGAGACAGAAGTCTGGCGATTACTGGTCAGTGTCGAGACAGAAGTCTGGCCATCACTGGTCAGTGTCGAGACAGAGGTCTGGCGATTACTGGTCAGTGTCGAGACAGAAGTCTGGCGATTACTGGTCAGTGTCGAGACAGAGGTCTGGCGATTACTGGTCAGTGTCGAGACAGATGTCTGGCCATCACTGGTCAGTGTCGAGACAGAGGTCTGGCGATTACTGGTCAGTGTCGAGACAGAAGTCTGGCGATTACTGGTAAGCCTCAAGTCAGAGGTTTGGCGGTCAATGGTCAGTGTCGAGACAGAGGTCAGGCGAATACTGGCAAGCCTCGAGTCAGAGGTTTGGCGAGCAATGGTCAGTGTCGAGACAGAGGTCAAGCGATTACTGGTAAGCCTCGAGTCAGAGGTTTGGTGGTCAATGATCAGTGCCGAGACAGAGGTCAAGCGATTACTGGTAAGCCTCGAGTCAGAGGTTTGGCGATCAATGATCAGTGTCGAGTGAGGATCGGTGCCAGAGGGAACAATCACGTAAGATCCTAGTGGGCCAAGAACAGGCTCCGAGGTCTGACTGACGATCACTGCGCAGTGTCGAGCAAGGGTCGGTGCCAGAGCAAGCAGGCACCTGAGTAGTCAAGGTTGAGCGAAGGTTGTTGCCGGGACGCTTGACCGATATGGGTGCCGCGGCGGGACTGTGCGATTCAACGGAATGAGCCTGGGGCGCGCAAGGGTCGTTAGGTAAAGTGACAACCACAACAGGCCTACGGCACTCAATAATCGACATTCAGAGAAGTGTCAACGCCATTGGCCGAATTCGAATCCGTGTCGTCGCTCCTCCCTTGCAATGTTTTTCCATAGTGTGCGAGGGGAGCGGAAGGGAGTAACACAACAAAAGTGGATGAAAACTGTGTGTTTAGGGAAAGCGTAAGCCGTTCGGCAAGGAAACCAACGAAACGAAAGTGAAACTCCTTGGTAAGCAGCCGCAAGTGAAGCGACCCCCCCCCCCTGCAGTGCGCGGCACGCCGTGCAGCGATGTGGGGTGGCGCTCAGTCCCCCTCACACTTGTGTGGCGGTGCCGAGGAGACTCATCAACAGAGAATGCTTATGGTGTCAAATTCTCAAATCCTGGTCAAACATTTCCACCCACATGCCGTCAGCCGCCTTGTTATAAATGTCACGCATTCACAGACACTGCGCTAGCGGATGTGGTGCTTTGACATTACTTGCAAGTGTGGTGCTTTGACATTATTCCATGTCGACCTCTCCACCTTAAACTCCGGGGAGGGGGTGAGGAGTCGAAGCCTAACTGAGATCACGATTGCTCAAGCTGTAGGTTATGTGAACCTAGCAATCAGCGACGCGTGCGCAGGGACTAAATTCTGTACTGGATACGGCGTCTTATCGGCTAGACTGCTTGGCTAATGCAGCTTTCCTCAATAATGTGGCCTCCTATAAAAATTAATGTCATAAAATCCAAGAACGTAGAGTATCTGTACGATTTTGACTGTCTTTTGCAATTTACGTATATAACGAAGGAAAGCCGGAGCAATTTAGTAAATATTTCTGTTTTATGTGTAACATTTCCGTGGCGCTAAATTTGAGAAGTCTACAAAATTCATTGCTTTTTGTCGTTGCTATGGTTACGGGTCTCCACAAACTCGTAGCACAGCATAGCCTCGTGGAATGAAGTTTAGGGCGCTTGAAAGTATTATCTTGAATTGATCCATATCGCTTAAGATTTCCTGTGCAGTATCGTGCGGCATTGCACGTGAAACCAGAATGTGGCGGCCACAGCCTCATCATAATTTCTCAGTGAAACTAGACGAGACGCGCCGTGCGGCATGGTTTGGTGCCTGCCTGCCGTGCCTGTTCGAAATTTTGAGAGCCAGGGCTTCTTTCGAATCATTTTATCGCAGAAGGGTTATGGACGTGACTTGAAGTTTAAACTACTCTATCCCGTGAATGACCAAGATTCAATATCGGGCGCAAGCCCGACATGAACAACGTAAAAGTAAGCAGCTCCAGTGGTGGCGCTTGACGGGGGCTGCCCCCTGGGGCAGCTTGATGCTGAAGCGGTAGATGGATATTCAGGCAGATGCATGGCCATGGCTTATGCATGTTATTCCTTCCATGTACTCTGAACCTAATTAAGCTTCCCCTGATAAGAGGATCGATGAGGTGGGAACTACCGCCGATGCACCTTCCATCCCCCCTCCCCCCCCCCGCTCCCCTCCCTAGGGTTTTCTGAGGATATCTTTCCGGCATGTCGTGTAATCGTGTCCACGCTTCCTGTGCCATTTGGGGCATTCGTTACCGTGTATTTGGACAGAAAATGTGTCGATAGCATCTGGCCTCATATAAGTGACCTTTTTTGAAACACCACACGGCAACCTTCGGCCAGCGTGGGCGGCGAGAGGCAAATGGCAGGCCGCCGATCGTGCCGGCGGGGACGTCGACTGTTGCATTAACGGATGCTTACACGATACGTATATGCTCAAACACATCAAACTACATACCAATATGCTCAGAATGAAACAGCTGACACGTTTTTGTAAAATTCATGGCAGGCTGGGTCGCGTCGACTCCTGCCCCTCCCCCCCCCCCCCCCATCAGTTCGTGTTACGAAGAACAGGGAATCAGGGTGATAACTGAGCTATCCGTTGGCGTTCAGTCGTGCGCTTGGCGTACCCTGCTCACTCGCATACATGCCAAAAGAATATGGATAAGCGCCACGCCCAAGTGCGAGTGGTAATGTCAAATAAGTATGCTTAAAACGTGAACCGCTAGCCAAGATGCTGTCGGAATCCCGGTCTTAGCCAATAGTTTTGGCTCCAAAACTTCACATCCCATGCCAGCAGCATATCTGTATTAAACTGTCAACGGGTATTCCAGACTGACGCGATTTAGGTAGGACTGGCAGGCTAACAAAAACTTGGCTCATGAATCTCAAACTAGGGAAAACTTAGTTGGACGTACAAAACTTCGCGAGATAGTTTATGCCCAAACTGAAGGCTTTCAGAAGCTTGGGCACTTGTCTACTAAGTACACATGTTGAACTGCACCAAAACGGTCCGCTCTGAATGACATTGGTACCAACCTATAATGCCTCTGGCACTTTCTTATTCCCACTTTATCTTTTCAGGTTTTGAAATGCGTAAGCCCAATGTTGCTAGGCCACCATTTGTTTAGCGAGACCGTGAGAGTCCTGAATATCGATGTGCAGCTTGATGTGAAACTGCTGCTAGTTTGACAGGTATCCCCAGGGGCCGATCCAGAGGGGGGCACGGGCGCATGACCCTCCTTGGGCGCCGAGGGGGCCTATAGGCTCAGAGGGGACCCGTAGCCGGCCGAATAGACGCATTTTTTTTACAAAGAACGCAACATCATCATCAACAACACAACGTTCAACGCAAAGAAGAACATTGAACGCCTGAGCTTCTAAGCCACCAATAGCAGTTGCAAACGTAGCCGAAGAGCCCGCGAGCATACGAAAATGATTATTTACTGATTGAGAGGGTGGTGATTGGGAGGTCTTGGGACTGCTTACGCTGTCAAGAGGCACTACACTGTTTCTGAGAGCTCTATATGTCCACTTGCGGGCAAACCTAATCGTTAAGGAGCCTTCTATGTTGCCCTTGATTTCTTTGTATCTGCTCAGACAGCCTTGCCCTGTTGCTGGGGCTCTTTCTGCTAGCGTGCCGGGGCACTCTCTGTCAATCAGGGACCTTCGACGGATTTTTTTTCCATTTCACGCTATAGGCGGGGGCCAAATCTGCTCACATACCGGGGTATTCTCGGTTGCTCACGGACCCCTTCGCGTTAGTTACGGTTAACCTACCGGCGCACTCACGATATGCCCATGGGCCATCTACATTGGTCTAAGGCCCTTCCAATTTTCTGTCACTTGCTTAGGGCCCCTGCTCTTGTATACGGCTATCTGTTAACCTACTTGGGCTCACTTGGTTGTTTGGGGCGCTCCAAATTGGGTCTTGGGTACTTCCTATTTGAATGGACGGCTCTATGCCCTTCTCGGGTCCCCGATCTGTCAACCTGCTTGGGTGCACTGGATGGCTTGGGAGTTGTGCAGTCTGGGTATTAGTATCTGCATGTAAGGCCCTACGTTCTTGTCGGGGTCACCTGATGGCCTGCTTGGGGACACTCGATCTTTCGGGGGCCCTCTACAATAGGTATTGGATACTTCTTATTTGAATGGAGGGCCCTACGCTCTTGCGGGGGCCCTTTCTGATAGCCTGCTCTGGCAAACTCGATCGTTCGGGGGCCATCCACATTGGGTCGCTGGTGCTTCCTGTTTAGTGCAGAGCCCCACGCTCTTGTCAAGGCCGTATCTGTTAACCTGCTCGGGTGTACTTGATCTAGTGGGGCCCTCCACATTGTGGCACGGGCATCTAGTATTTGAATGGAGCGTCCTGCGCTCTTGTCGGGGGCCTTCCATCTTTTACCCCGCTCGGGTACATTCGATCATTCTTGGACCCTCCATATTGTGTACCGTGCACTTCTTATTTGAATGGATGGCCTTTTGTTCTTGTCGTGGCCTCATCTATCGGACTGTTCGAACCAATGACGGATCCAGGGGGGGGGGGGGGCGGAACTGTGCTCCCCCTCGTGCCCCGAGGGGACCATCGGGCTTTGAAAGGGCCCATGACCAGGCGGACGGACGAAGTTTTCAAACACAACAAGACTGGAGGTATCTGAGCCTTCAGACGACCAAGAACGGTCGTCACAAGCGAAAGTGAAGCTCTTGGGCAGACAAACTTATGTTGTTCAGAATGCGCTGTCGCCGGGGCCCTACGTGTCCACTTGCCGAGTCAATCCGATTGCCAAGGAGCCTTCCACATTGCCCCTGATTTCTTGGCATTTCTTAATTTGCCGTACTCTATGGGGCCCAACGACATTGCTTGACGAATATTGCTTGCCCCCCCCCCTCATTGAAAAAATCCTGGTCTTGCCCCTGAGCGTCCCAAAACTTGGTTTAGGCTGGGCAGGGCATGCCATAGCACCCAAGCTCCTGCCGCGCTGCCAGGCCATGATCCTAAAGTGGTAGATCAAAGTAAAATGCTAGCGAACTCTTCCTAAGGATATGCGTGCTACAGGGAAACGTCAGCGCAAAAATGAAACGCTTTTGGAAAGATACTGCAGTGGTTTTAAAATCTGGTTACGTGTTGTCCAAACTGCCTTAAAAGAAACGTCACCACTGGGTAATTAATGCGCACCCATTTGGCCGGCAGTGACTTTTTCGGGCCGACCGAACTAGTTCCTCACTGTTCCAAAGGCGGGATAGAGGAAAGGAAAATATTTGTAAGCTGTTCGGTGCATTAGGATATCTGACACTCCATTCTCCTGTTTTCCGACCAGTAATGCTTATACTACTGTCTTATCTATAGAAAAATATTTGAGCGTACACCCAGTAAGATAGCGGCGGCGGTGGTTTCAATGTTAAGGCAATAGCACTGCCTGGATCACTTTTGGCAATATGTTGATATGGCTTCGCAGCTGAGACTTTCCAGAACATTTTGAGTGTTTAAACGATATCCTTCACTTTTCCGCTCCGTACAATACCATTGAAATAACATCAATGTTCTGAATTCTGTTTTGCATGCAGCCATGTTTCAAATTAGCAGCATTGAGACAACATCCAAGTAGGCTTTCAAACTCAGGTAAAATAGGACAGCTGGGCCTTTCAAGTCGTACTGGTAAGAAATTGGGGGAGTCCATCATTTACCTTTATAATGGATTTAATAAATGAGCTTTCAATATAGACAACGGGAGTTTTCCAAAATTGATCAGCCGACATCTATTTTTGGTTATTTCTTCGCAGTCAACATCCATGAAATCAATACCGATCTCCCCAAAACGTGCAGTTGTGGTTATAGAGTAACAGGTGTGCAGCTGGTTGCAATGATGACAACCTAAACACCTTTGGTGCTTTATGACATTGCATTGCGGCATCAGCAACTTTTAGTTACACAATTAGATGTAAAACTCAGGTGTTAAACTGTAGGCATTTGTGGGGTTTCTTTACCTGACAGATCGGATACATGCTTCAGATTCGGGTAGTGCAGAACAGTGCGTTTCTCGTCAAAAGAAGAGGAAAGTGACACTTCTAGTTACCAAGCAGAGTCAACCAGCTCCAGAAGTCTGACGGGATTTTGAGGGAGGGGGCATTATCGATCTATCCATCACACAACACTGATAGCTGTGGCTGGCAAATTTCCAAGAATATGAAAGGTTATCTCGGTGAAGAACGGCAGGAAAATGCATTGTTAACAGTTTAAAGTCACTAACTGTTACTGCGTCATGACATTTATGGTACAAGTAGTCTTGAAATGTCAGTTGACTCTTGATTGGTAGTAGTTTAATTTTATGATGATCATGAGAACAGCCACTGAGGCGCCACAGTGTATCTGACACTTCCTGGAGAGAAAATGAGACCCCATTCCCCACTCGAGGCTAAATCCCCTGGAACCACACAGAACCAATTCTTTACCAAAGCATTGTGCCTGAAGGACCAGTGTTTGCCTTACACTGTTTACAGCAAACAAATATAGGGAAGTGAAACACTTGAGGCTTCAAAGAGGGTTTGGAAGCACCTTCTTGAAAGTACTGTTCAAGACTCCCAAATCCCACGTTGAAAGTCCGGCTACGCCACTTATCATGATGGAATGTTGCGATGCATCAGTGGTGTGGCGCAATTGGCATGTTCTAACTATGACATATGTTGGTAATTGCACCATTAATGGGTACATAAGGGAATTTGAATGGGTGGTGGAGGGGCACACTTGACGCCGGCCACTTCAAGACGTGCCTAGTTCTAATAATCACCACTGGCAGGGGTGTAGTTCGTATTCAGAGGTGGAGTCCCGCCCTCCCTCTCCTCTCCCCCCCCCCCCCCCAAACCCACACACACACTCACCAACTTTGAGAAGGAAGCGGGACAACACTGAAGAGTTTAATGTGTTTTGGGGCGGGCTGGGTCGGTTCCACTGCAAAACCCCCACCCCCACCCCCACCTCACCTCACTTTGCGCCCCTTCACCATTGGACACTGGCCCAGCACTGACAAGCCTGCATTAATATGCTAATTAGATACAATGTGTGGGCTGTATTAGATTGGGAGAAGGCGTACGTTAACCCAAATCTTGTAAATCTTAATCTTATATATGTAAATCAAATCTTAAACGAGAGTCAGATGATCAATCAACGGAGTAAAATGCAGTTATGACAAGCATAGGCAGTGCACTTTTCCTGAGGCTTCGAGACATCAGAAATTACAGCTTGCCACATTTAGTCGCATTTGTGGGCTAATGAGAACACTACTCCACAAATTTGTTAGTTCGGATTACAGGCGAAGACGGCGTGGGACCGACCACGGGGTAATGTCGGCCACTCCCCTGAGCATAACATTGACAAAGAAAGTTGAGCTGACCTTCTTTTCCGCTGAAGGTTGCGCGGATGACGGACATAGAAGGTGATCTAGATTTCACTGGTTTCTCATGAATAATTTGCCTTTTCTATTTCTGGGTGCGCTGTTGTAAGACCATGACTTCCATGTCCGCGGCTGCCAGGAAATCTGGAAACTATATCCAGTGTGTTGATTGCCATCATTGTAGTGCCTGAAATGAAGAACAAAGAAACATTTCAGCGTCAATATGGTCCTTAATAATTTGAGCCATTGGTAAACGCTATTAGAGAAATCACGGTAACGCCGCCCACTTACGCCACAAATGATCGGGCTTACCCCATGCATTAATCGGGTGGCGGTCAATTTGGCTTCCCCACCCCCACCCCGAAGGTTTTTCAGGAATGATTGCCGAACAACGTGGGATGGCTGCGACAAATTTGCATAGCAGTTAACAATTCAATAGCGAATCTTTTGGTGTCAGAAAATTAGTCGTACCTCGTAAGGTCGCTGACCCGTAACAGATGAAACTCAGGCCTAAACCATCAAGGCAGTCTTATAAGGTCACTGATCTTTAATGGGCTTCAGTAAGCTTTTGCTCAGAACAGTTTTCTAGGCTCACGAGGGTTGCACGAGAAAGTCTGAGAGTATCTTGAATATCAATCTGGAGTTTGGCCTTGTTTGACCCTATTTGATCCAAAGGTCATGACCTAAGGGTCTCACATTTTGAAACAAACGAGTTCACATACAGGCCAACACACCTTGTGCATTTGGTGTCGCTAGCTTGCTTAGCCTTTGAGATCTCAAAGGATCAAATTGCCCCCTCCCTTACCGGGAGAAGGATGTTCGGCCGGCCACCCCGGGCGCGTGTTTACGATGCGCACATAAGCTTGTCGAGCTGTCTCGCCAACTCCCAACATTACTTGAGTGATCTATCTAGCCAGGTCTGCCCCGTTTGCGTGCGCTATCTCTTCGCGTCCAAACATGAACCAAGCAACATAAGCCACTCGGTGTGCGTTGGCCAGCCAGTGGATGTGGGTGTCGAGCTTAGATGTAAGTCTCAATGAAAGTTTGCAGCATGGTGTAACTTGGTATACTGCTCTGATGGCTATGATGTGTGGATTTGCGGTAAACCTTTAATAACATGACATTGCACGACAATATATTTAACTGACGTGAACAGTGGAGTATCCAAGAAGGAACTTTTGTTGTCATACAGTACACAATCCCACCGCGCAGCTCGTACGTGGTACAGACCCCGAAACTGCCCGTGTACGGACCACTGAAGAGAGCACGGACCGGTCAAATCAGCTTCCAGTGTGAAGCCAATCCAGGGCAAACAATTACAGATAAGCATGTGGATGATGTTCTTGCTCGAGCTTGGCGCTCCATCGTGGGAAACCAAGACGCTATCACCATGGGATTCAAATGCTAGTGGCGCTCACTCATTCAGCTCGGGTGGCGTGGGGGGGGGGAGGGGGGAGGGAACCCGAGGAGCTTCGTTCACAACGAGGTTTTGGAACAAAAGGTTCTGAGTGCAGGAGCAGTTTCATGGCCAATAGCGGCCCATGTGGATAGGGCGGTGGCAGCGCCGCTTCAGGCGGACAGACGGTGGCAGCGCCGCTTCAGGTGGACAGACGGTGATAACGCCAGCTCAGGTGGATAGGACGGCTGCCAAGCCAGCTCAGGTGAACAGGGCGGTGACCACGCCAGCTCAGGTGGACAGGAAGGCTGCCAAGCCAGCTCAGGTGGATAGGACGGCTGCCTAGCCAGCTCAGGTGGATAGGACGGCAACCACGCCTGCTCAGGTACACAGAACGGCTGCCAAGCCAGCTCAGGTAGACAGGGCGGTGACCACGCCAGCTCAGGTGGACAGGACGGCTGCCAAACCAGCTCAGGTGGACAGGAAGGCTGCCAAGCCAGCTCAGGTGGACAGGAGGGCTGCCAAGCCAGCTCAGGTGAACAGGACGGTGACCACCCCAGTTCAGGTGGATAGGAGACTGCCAAGCCAGCTCACGTGCGCGGGACGGTGACCTCGCCACATCAGACGGACAGGACGTTGACCACATCAGCTCAGGTGGACAAAACGGTGACCACGCCAGCTCAGGTGGACAGGACGACTGCCAAGCCAGCTCACGTGGATAGGACGGTGACCTTGAGACTTCATTGAGACTTAAATCTAAGCTCGACACCCACATCCACTGGCTGGCCAACGCACACCGAGTGGCTTATGTTGCTTGGTTCATGTTTGGACGTGAAGAGATAGCGCACGCAAACGGGGCAGACCTGGCTAGATAGATCACTCAAGTAATGTTGGGAGTTGGCGAGATTCCCCGCTGGCGGGCCTACCCCGGAAAAAATTAATGCCTTACGAAACATGACAAAACCATACCATATATCAAATAGCAGTTTTCGTGTTTTTTGACAAATACAGCAGGACCAAGGTTTGCACCTACATATAAATATTGAATATACCTTGAGTAGTTTTCAAGACAAATCCGGAAAGGACTATGGAGTGGAGGCCACTCCGGGCTCCCCCAATGCTTACCCAGTGATAATGTGCCAACGAGATGCGATTGGAGTTCTGCAATTATTGCAATCATTTATTGAATAGGCGAATAAGATCCTGTCACCTCATGTGTTATCATAGGGCCTTGCATCAGCCCACAGCATGCCACCGCGTGCTCACCTTTGCCAGTGACGGACCGGTCAGGGGTTGATGTGTCGCGTGAATGAGTCATTAGGTGCATATATGAGCCGTCAGCAAGGGTCATCAGTCAATGTTTTCCTTCCTTTCGGGTAGTGAACAGCGCCGCTCAGGTGAGTAGTGTCAAACCACATGATTTTAGACAATACCTTATTGGGGATCTAAGAAATGAAAATTGCTTTCGGTATCGACTTTTGTAGCATGCAGCGTTTTTCGAGCGCAATGAAAAGCGAGCAAAGCTTACAGGAAAGCTATACATGCTGCTAGGTCGATGGGAAGGATGATATCGGATGCGATGCGGAGGGCAAATGTATCCTTTTTGTATCCATCCTACCAGGGCATAATGGCGTTTATGCACGCTTTCAGCAGGAAAGCAGAGTTTTCCACGGGGAAACACATTTTTCAGCACTGGTGTGACATGAGCCAAAACCTTCAAACTAGCCACTGAAGTCATACTCTCACAGTTGAGAACTAATGCATTACCCTTGATCTTCTACCAAAATGTCAAACGAGATCACGAAATAGCTTTTCTGGCATTGCAAACAAAGTATGTGCTACATTCTCAGACTTATAGCATTTCAAATGGTATGCAGCAATTGTATAGCCATGGCAGTTTTATAGAACATGCAGAGCTTTTATAGAACATGCAGAGCTTTTATAGAACATGCAGAGCTTTTCTAGAACATACAGAACGCTTTGGGTAAACATCACTGACTTAAAGACTGCACGGGCTTTATCTCACAAAGCGCAAATAACATCGGGCAAAAAGCTTCACCATATGCCTCTACAGAACAGCTTACGTCAAGCTGTGCTGTTACATGGGGTGTTATAAACCAGTCGACCTAAGGTCAAAACCTTGAAACTGATCCCATGGCTCAAGTTACACAGCGTGTTGTGTCATATCCCACAGATCCTGCCTTCATTCTATCGTCACTTCTGGAAGTGAACAGGACCGGACATCAACTACAGGTTTATTTCTTCTCCCAATCGACACTACGAGGCCATGACGAGGCGCAATACCGGTGAGAGCTGGCACACGCCGCTCGAGTGGTTTGACGAGCGGACTGACTCACTTACATATCAATGTAGATTTCTGGGTTGTCGATATACATACATAAAGGTACAAAGCCACCAACAGACATGCATTTGTCTCATTAAGATGACCATATTCCTGTTTCCTTGGAGCCGACCCGTTTTATCACGCGGACGTTAAAATCGTTCACATGTTGAATAATCTGTGGGCTACGAAATGCTCCACGGATTGAACTCGGCGGATTAGGACTGAACTGGGTATAATATTACATGATACCACAGGAACTTGAACAGCTTTGATAGTCGGATGGCAATGTTAACAAGCTTGCTGTAATCCTCAACTCTACGTTTTACTTTTCCACAAGACGCAGAAATCCATACAAAAACTATCGTTTCAACTCCAGCAGTTTAAACAAAGCCCGAAATATCGCTGAACTTACTCTTTGTATTTGGCCGCAACACCACATAGGAAAAGGCTGGCTCGATTAATGCATCCCTACTGCGACCTTGTCTTCCATGGACCATGTAAGGCAAGCACTTTGGAGAGTTATTGCCACCTAAACGGAAAGTTGCAAGACACAAAGAGTTTCTCACTAAATAAAGGGAATTTCTCAACGTTTTGCGTTCTCATTCCCAAAAATGATTTTGCGCAGATCCCACCTATTTACAACGACGTGAGTGCGTTTCTTTTACGGTGCAATTGCATCTTGTAACAGAAGCGCTGTTGGAATATGGGTTCACACATATCAGTATGCCATACATTTGTGTCATTGGTAACTGAAAAGAACGGAAGTTTGAGGTTGTCAAATAGAAGGGATGTTGTTTAAAGCCTATCTGAAATTTCAGGATTTTATTGAACTATATCCTGGAAAGGTAATTATAAAGAGGTCTTCTACTCATAATCCATGCGGCGGTGATCGGTAACAAGTGAGGCGATAGGTGATGTTATGAGCAATGCACCGGAGCGGCCAGCGGTGGTGGTGGTGTCAACCTCGGCAAACTTGTATTTGTTGTCATGGCCTGCCAACCATCACAGAGCAATGTTATTCTTGGCGGCTTTATAGCTCATCACCAGTTAACCAACGCTAACTCTGTTGCGGTCCTATCGTACCCCGCTAGAACAACCGAGGCCGCACATCGCTGCCGGCCATCGCCAGAAATGAGACTTGCGTGGGTTTCTGTGAGACCTGAGATGATCCGCCTTCTCAGGCGCCTGCCTGGCGCCACTCTTGCTGCTGGCCACGCTGGGAGGCGCCTCTGTGCCCACTGGCCTGGACATGAAGCTGCTCAGGGAGGTGACGTCGAATCCGATGAACAACCATGTGATCTCGCCGTTCCTGATGTCGCTGCTGATGTCGCAGGTCTGGCTGGGCGCCGAAGGCACAACCAGAGCCGAGGTGAGGCCACAGATGATGGATGTTCAGTGAGGCGTGCTATCTGCACTGGTTCGAGGCACATGTGCCAGCTCACCTTGCAGAGGACATAAAACATGATTTATCGCCCTGTGATCTTTGTTGATGAAACACGGAGGAGAGATATGACATTGTTATGTCTGTCTACTCCACCCAGATGACGCCTGTGCTGGGAATGTCCGGTCCAAACGACAGATCCTTCCTCGACGGCTACCGCTCGGCCTTGGCCGTCTTGTCTGGAACCAGTGACGGCGTCAGGGCGTCAGTGTTCAGCAGGATCTATCGCAAGCGCAGCTTCAGCGTGCGCCGCACCTTCAGCGATTTATTGGCGCGTTACTACGGAGCCGGAGTGGAGGTGCTGCCCAGCAACGCCTTGAAGGCTGCTCAGGTCATCAACAACCAGGTGTCGGTGGCAACGCGCGGACACATCAAGGACCTGGTGTCAAGTGCCGACGTCAGGAATGCTCAACTGGTGCTTTTAAGCGCCGTGTATTTCAAGGGCACTTGGCTTTATGGCTTCAAGAAGCACGGGCAGAAGCCGTTCTTGACGTCGGATGGTGATCGGCGGGTAGACATGATGATGGTGGAGGCAGAGTTTGGTATTGCCGCCCGACCACACTTTGATGTCGTTGCGTTACCGTACCAAAACCAAGATTACAGCTTGCTGGTGCTGCGCCCGCGCAGTCGCTCCATGGCTGGCGTGACCCTGATGCGGAAGTCTCTCGACGGCCTGAACGTGACCCGGCTACACAGTCAGCTACGTCAGCGAACCGTGCGTGTGGTGATGCCGTCGTTCAAGATCGAGGGTCTCTATGTGATGCCCTTCTACATGAGAAGCCTGGGCATCAAGCGGATTTTCCAACGGGGGGCAAACTTCAACGGCATATCGTCGGACAAGACCTTTGTCAGCAACATCATCCATAAGGCGGTGATGGAGGTCAATGAGGAGGGCACGACAGCTACGGCGGTGACAGTGACAATAGTAGCAAATATCGGGATTCAATCCGCGACCTTCGCTGTAGACAGGCCATTTTATGTCATTCTCTACCACAAACGTGAAAAAGTCACCTTGTTTGCTGGACTAGTAGCTAATCCTTGAGAGCACAGCATGATCATTGGGTACGCCTTTGTTCCATGTGCATCCGCCATCGTTGGTTTTAATCACATTTGTTTCAAACCGAAAGGGTCGCCTGACATTTTTGCGATTAGAGTGGATGCACCGAAAATACGTAGACGTATCCGACTGCCAATAAAAGAGGCCTTTTGAAGGGATCATTTGTGTGCGAGAGCGCCGACTTCATGAGAGTTGAACGGGTCGCGTACACGGCCTGTTTTCTGAATTATGCAAACGGTACTTGACTTCATCGTCTCACATGTATCCTGCTCTCGCCAAAAAGTCTCCCTACAGAAGCAATGGATGCGTATCAGCATGGGCCTTTGCAAGACTCTAGAAAGACTCTACCTGCCATTCAAACAGCGATTCTTTGATCACCCTTGGTCTCTTATTATCCACGTTGTAAGGGCTTGTCAGCGTGGTGACACGTTGCACCATGATCCCTTCTTTGGATACTGCGACAACTGCCAAGCTGTGGTTTATTCAGGCAGCAGTACACCGTCGAACTAGACACCCAGTCTGCAACACATGCAAAGGACTCATTAGCTGGCAACTAGCCATACACCGCATGCAGCCCTGGGAGCTGGCATAAGGGCACGCAGCATGCAGCAACGAGAGCGTCCATGACCACATGCACCAAGCAACCACCATGCAAGCCACTACCGCATGCGACATCAACAGTACATGCACAACCGCCAAGGCATGCACATGCAGCACGTCACAATACCAGTACTGTGGATTCCAGACCTGCGACGGAAGCCAACGCACACACCTGAGAAGCATCTGATACAGGGTCAGCAATAATGCAGTATCTCCTTCTCTGAAGCACACTTCATATAATTAGGTTTGCCTGTGGCCGAGACGGGGATCGGTCCGCAAGCTCCATGAAAACGAACATAAACTCCGACATGTGTTTGAAGTCCTTGACGAGAACAACTTCAGTCTACAAACAAGGATTAAATTTCCTACAAGATTTGCGGGACATAATTGTATGGGGGAGGGGGGACAGAGACCGCACGTCGGGGACGCACACCATGGAAGGAATGCGAAGTTTGCCTTATGGTCACAGAGTTTCTCACGGCCTGTGTTGCGGCACAGCCGTGTGGGTGATAAAGGCAGTGAAAGTTCAACTCGTGCCTGGAAACTTTAGTGCCCGATGCATTAGCACAACATTTCAAACAGGTTCAAGCATTATCTGTGAACTAGGTCCGGACGGTGCATAATTACACGGAAACACGGAAGAGAGATGTGACACTGCGTGCCTGTCTGGCTCCACCCAGATGACGCCTGTGCTGGGAATATCCGGTCCAAACAACAGATCCTTCCTCGACGGCTACCGCTCGGCCTTGGCGGTCTTGTCGGAGAACAGCAACGGCGTCACGACGTCAGTGTTCAGCAGGATCTATCGCACGCGCAGGTACAGCGTGCGCCGCACCTTCAGCGACCTGCTGGCGCACTTCTACGGGTCTGGAGTGGAGTTGTTGCCCAGCGGCGCTAGGAAGGCCGCCCAGGTCATCAACAACCAGGTGTCGGCGGCAACGCGCGGACGCATCAGAGGCCTGGAGACAACTGCCGACCAAGCTTCCTTCTCGAAATTTTGCGCTATGTTACTTCGGGCGTATTGGTTACGTGAGAAGCAAAGCCTCACACAAACATCGACGCCCCCAAATATTTGACCGATGGCGAGGTACTCTTTAGCGGTGTGGGCTCGCAACGCAGGCTTCGCCACAGAGGGGAAAGGGGCGCATCCTTGAATGTTACAGGATCACGTCTATGGTTGCATGAAAAAACGGCACGCATAAAACTAAGCCTCTCTCTTGACATTTGACACATGACGGCGTTCTCGGCTGACACCGAGGTGCCCACATTGTTCCAAGCCGTTGCCGTCGTAGCAAGGTCCCGTCCTTGGCACTGTCGTCGCCGGCACGCACGGCCGGCAAACAACGCAACGCCAGCGCACCACCAGATGTAGTCCCGGCCTTCGAGCGGCCTTCTCCGCGGGGAAACTGTGGTCCAACCCGTGCCCGTTCGGTCTGACCGCGTCCCCCCCCCCCCCCCGGACAGCGCCAACAATCACTCCTGGGCTGTTATTCGGAGGCGGTGTGATCACACGCCGCGCGCTCCGAGCTCGCGCGGCCTCACCGCTGCCCCGTGCCGTCCGCGCGCTGCCGACTCGCGCGTCCTCACCGCTGCCCCGTGCCGTCCGGCAGGTACCATGTCTCGGCTCTCGCTCGTCGCGCTCAGCGTCCTGCTGGTTGCCATAGTGACGGCCGACATGCCGTACCAGCTGTCGAGCGGCTTTGAAGACATCGTGCCTAACCTGGTGGAGACGTTCACCTGCGAAGGCCGGCCGTACGGCTACTACGCCGACGTGGCCAACGACTGCCGGCTCTTTCACGTCTGCGTGCCCGTCGTCGATGATGTTGGAGAGGTAAGCGGTGCTGCGGGAGAAGCCCCTGCCCTGGCACAGCTGGTGTGCCCGCCAACGTCTGAAGCCTGAGCTGTGGCTGGCGCTTGGTGGACAGCACGGATCTGCGGTGGCTGGAGTGGATCCCGCTAATCTTGCAGCCGACTTTGGTGACGTACCTAGATCGCAACAATACTGTTCTGGCTCGCAGGCTCAAAGAGATCCGGTCACCGTGAAAAAAGAGTTAAACGAGCTCGTGGTAGACCCGAAATGGTTATGCCTTTGCGGCCCTATGCCTGCATTCATGAATGACTCAGAACAAGGAGCGACATATGGCAGCCGTCCCGAAGCTAATTTTGATGGTAGCCCTGTGTGCTGAAAACCATGTTCCATGCATTTAACATTCATTTCGATGGTCAAGAAACACGCTGAGCTGTGATGATACAGCGGCGCATTTGACGCATTGTGTTAGACCGTTCTCATCACCCGGATCATGCTCAGATTTGGGGAGGCATGAAGGCAGTTTCTTTGCTGGATGCCTCTCCAGACACACACGCACAGCACGCACATTACATACGAACAATTACAGATACGCGCAAGCTCAGATCAGAGGTCCTTTTTGGGAGTCATATTTCAGATCAGAACTCCTTATTTGTCTAGAATGTCCCAGGGCCCCTCACATGTCACCCTCCTCGGACATGACGAAATGCCTAGTGGGACGTCTTGGGGACCCTATCGTGAACACGAGCTATGTTGCGATTCCCCGAGTCCACCGATAGCTTAGTAAAAGACTTTCGGCAGCTGTGTTGTGATACTTTCAAACTAAAGATCATTTTTACAGTTCCGCTGGCCTCCTTTTGTATCCGGTCCCTTGCAAGTCCGAAGAAATCGAACATGCTCAAGTTTCTGCCCAAGGGTTCTTTCAGAGCAAAGAACACTTACATCCTTTTGTAACCCCATGGACACCCAAGAAATCCATTGGTGCCTTCTCACGCACAAAATGTCTAAAAACCTTTCTGCAAGTCAAAGAGCTTCTTATCCGTTTGATGTTTCTAAAATGGCTTTTTGTTTTGTTAGCTAAAATTTGTTTTGTATGCGAGGGATCACCCTACCTTGGCAGGCCCGAGGACCCTCGCTACAAATTCAGCTTTTGCTGTCTATTTAACAGGGGCTACCTGTCTGCAGATATTGGTGAATACATATATATATATATATATATATATATATATATACGGGTTGGGCATGTCACAGCTAGTTGGGCAAGGCTATGGACGAGGACAGAGGGCACCACTCTTTGCGGAAGGTGAGAAAACACCAGCAGTTCACGGGTAGCTATAGCTAAAATGGCAAGGTTTTTCGATTCGTAGACTCTGGCATAAAGGCTAGAGCCAAACGCTATTTCGATACAGGTGATGAGATTCCGGACATTACTGCTCACGCCGAACATATCACGTATCCGAAACAGGTATTCACAGCTCCTATGCGTAATCGCATCTGATGAATGCAGAATCATACCCAGGTAGTTATCCACTAACCAAATTGGCAGGCTTGGTGGTCATCAGCACATTATGCGAGGGAGACGTGACGAAGGTTGGCATGACGTCACACATCACGTGACGCGCATCACCGCCCGGGGCCATGCAAAGACCGCAAACCAGCGCTCATTATCGCCTACTGAGCTATTAGCGTGGAGGTCGGGGCATAATCTGCGCCGGCCGACCGGGTCAGGGGGTCAGGGGGAGGAGCGGCGGGGAGGGTGCGTCGCAGCCATGCATCAGTCCGTTGCCTCACCAATGTCCGTAACAGGTGAGCGCCGACTGGGGGTCCCGCGGTGATGGGGGAGGGGGGGGGGGTCCACGAGGTCCCCGGGGCATGAGGTAACGCATCGCGCCTTGGGGGCCGGTGCTGGTGGTGTGGCCCGTGCAGCGGTTGGGTAACCACCCCTGGGGCGGCAGACGGTCCGAGTATGCACCCAGTTTGAGAAGGGGGGAGGGCGGCACCGGACGGTGGCCGCCGATGAGAGCGCAGCGAGGAGTTGCGGAACCGACTACAATGGGCTGTTTGAACGGCATGATTACCCGAAAATACACCGGTGATGCATCGTGGGTATTACCTCTCGCATGCCGTTGCGATGGGAGCGTGAGCTAGCGAAGCATGTGCGCTTATCATCGCGATTCGTCTGTCGAGAACAATCGAAGCTTAGGATTACGACATAGGTAAATTGGGCGGCATCTGTTTAAGCCAGGCGGCCAAATGTTCCGCGTCTCACGCGGTAGCTGCGTACGGTCAATTTGTACGGGAACGATGCACAATTTGGCTCATTCGCTTTTCGCTTTGCATTCTATAAAGTAAGAGGACACTATCCTCGAGCGATGTAAAACACACGATTAAGCTTCATT
Source organism: Pollicipes pollicipes (assembly GCF_011947565.3). NCBI lineage: Eukaryota > Metazoa > Arthropoda > Thecostraca > Pollicipedomorpha > Pollicipedidae > Pollicipes > Pollicipes pollicipes. Next base: position 26,643,962 of record NW_023597034.1, on the reverse strand, counting down.
ATGATTGCTATCCCGCATTCCGAAGAACACCAGACACAGGATGGGCGATTGAATGGTGTTGGCGTAAAGCACGCTATGGTCAGCGGCCGTGTCTCGTTCTCACGCCCTCTCTACCTCTCTGTGCGCCGCAGACCCTGCAGACGGACCAGTACAGCTTCCTGTGCGGCAACGAGACCATCTTCGACCAGTTTACGCTGACCTGCAACTACCCGGTGGACGCGGCGCCCTGCGAGGACGCGGAGAGCATGTACTCACTCGCCAATGATGTGTTCTTCAAGCTAGCGGACGGCAGCAGTGCGTAGAAGGTCGCGCATTGGTGTGTTGGTGTGTTGGTGTGGTGTGTTGGTTGGCGTACGTTTGTGTGCATTTGGTGATCACGACAGCTTCATTTCCGCGTTTACGTATTCTCACGTCACTAGCAGAAGCAAGCATATAGGTGGCAGCACTGCTGGTTGCAGAAAGATGCTGGTGTGGACGTCGGAGCCCCGTCCTGCTTTACACTGCTATGATGCGATGGATTTGTTAAGAACATGGCACGTGTGTGTGTGTGTGTGTGTGTGTGTGTGTGTGTGTGTGTGTGTGTGTGCGTAACATATTGAAGACCTGGCGGTTTTTTAAGGAAGACTGGAAGCGTTACAAGAAGAAAAATATAAAGCGGCTTTCACTACGGAATGTATTTACATATTCATATGCGTTACTCAACATATACGGCCGCATGATTTAGCGCATAAGCTGCACATGCAGCAAATTACATGTGACCATGGGCCGCCCGCAATAGAGTGACATAATGACCTGACTTGAAAGCATCATGCAATGTAACGACTGAATGCGGCACTGCTATGATCCGCTCATTTGCAAGCCAGCTCATGAGATGTGCCGACTCTTTTGCCCGCACATCTGGCCTCGGCGCGCCCACAGGCACATATTACCGCCCCTACTGCGACCACACGTCCCTAGTCGGAGGACAGATGGTGAGCCCCCCGGCGTCGTCGGTGTCACGCTGGGACACTTGTGAAAGCCTCCAGTGCCCACCGCCGTGCCAGCATTTGGAAAGCGTTCCGTGAGGTTGTTCGCGACGCCCGTCACCTCCTACCCAGGCCCATAGATGAACGTGGTTCTGCTGACCAGCTGCTCCGACAGCAGTTTGAACACTTCCTCCACGATCAGTATTTGCCTATTTCGGGCGCGCCTGAGTATTGTGCTGTGGCACGCTCAGCTATACCCGTGGTATGAAGTCACTCACACCAAAGTCAATCTCATGGTGGCACACGTTGATGAAGGTGTACTTTTTGTACTGTGCAGCACCGTCGTCCGTGAATTAAATATTCTTTTAGATTCGGCACTTAGGCGCGAAGGTTTGGAACAAGTCGTTGCAAAGCGCATAAACCATGGCGATGTTATGATTTGTGCCATCAGACATGAGACAGTAGCTCTGATGGCACAGCACACGCTCCTCCACCAGTACACTACGAACGAGTGTACGGTCACTGAGAGGACTTCCAATGGAAGCCTTGGGCCGCGTCTTGCACTACTCATTTTCAGAGAGGTCGCCCTGGGCAACCACTCCGCCCTCATTCGCAGTAGCCTTTGCATGGGCAAAGTACTGACCCTGGCGATCAGCTGCAAAGTGGCGTCAGATCAATTTTGTAATTTGTTGGCTAAGAGATCTAATGCTGTCTTCCTTTGATCCGATGATATCCACTAGTGCATAACATTCATATTACATACATGTACATAAATATATACATATATATATATATATATATATATATATATATATATATATATTCCCACAATCTACCATCAAGCAGCCATGGTTTTCCGTGTCGCATGCAGCGTGAACAAGGTGTTACTTCAGTTAACTCTGTCGCAAGTTCAACTGCCCCAGTTCCGAGCACTGACCCACAGCCATCCTCCACGCACACACAATCCGGCCCACACCTCAACAAATAATGTATTTTCATATCTGGCGAGCATTCAACGTTGGTTCCGTTGTCAACGCTACCAAAGACAAGTGGCAGCAATCTCCACGCAAGCGACCAAATTCCCCTCCCCGGTAATTAACTGCTCCAAAACAATGCAGCTATTACAACACAAGGGGGTCACGGTTTTCAAATCAGGTGGCCGTGAGAAGATGGGAGCAGTTTTGGATATTGCTCGTGCACACGTATACCGAATGCGTACCAAAGCTGCCTGCCAAGACGCATGCTCCGGTCGAAGAGCAGCAAAAGTCGAGCACCCGATAGCAGGGATTTTTATCCCGTTTGTAAGCCTCATATGCGTCACGCAAGTTCCCCAAGGCAAGTCTTTTTCCATCATTTTCTCGGTTCCCACCGAGCTGTCGGACCGTGAGGCAGTCGTTCTTGCCCGGACACATCCGGCAGACCTGGTGCAACACGTAAAACAGCTTGACTTTCTTCTGGTCCGCCTCTGGGATATCCAGGCATGTCCTCGCTTTAGGGAACCCTGGCAAAGTACCGTGTGGCTTTCTAAGTTGGCGACTCCTCCTGATGACTTACGCAAAGCCATCCTTTGATTGCGCCCCTCCAGATAAGATGACGCTCCTTTACCTTTGATTTTTTTATTTTCGCGGCGTGAGAGGTGGGCTGGAAAAACAGCTCATTCACCATCCGTCTGTGACTGGGGAAATGTTGATGCATACTCTCCTTCAATTGATGAACAGATTCATGGTATGCCATATTCTTTCTCATAATTCGAGGTGGCGTCGCCAGGCTGCCTTGCTTGCCCCTCTCCCTACCCAACTATGTGACACTGACAACGACACGTGGCCGGGCGCTCCGTGCAGATAAAAAACGTGAACGTTGTTATTTTGTTTTACCTGAATATGTTTTTGCTTGCTTATTCTTTCTTACCGTAATGAAATTTATGCTTAAGTTTAGTTGGAGTCGGGAACCCCTCCTCCCTTGTCTCGACACTTAAGTACACTTGAATGACAAAAAATGCTGTGAAATGATACACTTTCTCACCCAATGACATGCTTGACGGCAATGACTTTTGCTTCAACAATATTACACCCCTTAAACATGTAATAACTGAGTACGCTCCAAACTGCCGTAAAAACAGCCGCTCATACCTGGGTTGGAACGAATATGGAGCGTTTTTCAAGAAAAACACATTATTTCTCATTTCTTCCTGTGTCAGAAAAGCAAATGTTCCAAAATTCTGCACCCATAAAATAGCATTGTGAATGCCCAGAAGGTTAAAATGGGCCACGTAACTTTTCGTCGCGCCGTTACATCATGGTTTTGTGCGTACGCGTCTGTTGTAATAATAAATGAAAAGTACAAGATGGGATGTTACCTTTAAGACTGACATCTGAGCCTGGAATGTTCGTGATCTGCCTCAAGCTGGGAAGACCATTGCAACTTCTGTTGTCAAAGCCATCATGTTTGTTCGCTTCACTGTCGTTCCTCGCTCATATTGTCTTCATGTGTTAATAAAAGACATTGATATTTCGTTTTATTGGTGCGGAAAAAGAAATTTGATTAAAAGGAAAGCAGTGGTCATGTCACAAATCAAGGGAGATATAGCAATGACTAAGTTGGCATCTCATATTGCTTGTCAGGTGTATTGGGGTCAGAAGGCAAATGACTTCACGTTTAAATGGACGAAGCATTCCATCCCTTTTGGAGGAGGCCGTTTCACAGCCGGGAGATACACGGAAAATCTTCGCGGTGGCCGGCACGGTGGAAGATTCCGTTCAGGAATAAATTTCCCTAACTCCTTAAGCATTTAAAGGGAATGTTCCACCTTTATATGGGGTTTTGAACTGAAATAGCCATCTTGAGGACTTTTTGATTCAGTTCATGGCCATGCCCTTTAAAAGATCCAAAACCCTCTGGTTCCTGAGTAACACATGCCGCAAAAGTGGCAAAAGGTTTATTGAAGAACTATTTCAAAGCCACGTCCGCAATGATGATGTCATAGAAACGTTAGCGTCGTTTCTGAATATTGAAAGCGTACCAGTACTTACAAGTAAGCTTTTCCCATCATGTCTGATGTTTGTCTTAATATCTTCAATTGTGAACATTCCCTTTAATGAGGCGTGTGAAGTTAAGGACAATTAAGAACAACTTCAGTGCCTGTTTTTAGCTAAATCTGTACCTAACGCAAAATGTTTTGACTGCCTAGGACTCGCGGAGAGCCTTTTGGTGCAAGACACCTGTTTTGGCTTTCTCGCGACAAAAACTTCGCTTCCCTTCAGCACTGGGCACTGCGGTGAAATTGCACCGTGGTTAACACTCGTGCAGCTGAAGCTTTTCTGGGGTGGCATGGAAACGAACCGTTCGTGAGCGGTCTCACCACACTAGAGCCTTCTGGCACTCTGTTTGCAGGACTTGCTGCCGTGCCCAAGCCGTTGACAATGGAAGGGCGTGAGTGGATTAGGTACAACTGCCCTGGCTTTTTCAGGGCTAGCAAACTATGATGACCTCTGTAAGTCGGGTAGCTGCAAACCTCAAAGCAATTATGCTGGTGTCTCGACTTCCCTATCTCTGAATGCGGTCAGTCGTCGGTAATGACTCACGTTTTCGGTTCTGAGTTCCGTTAGGATCTCCTGTTCCGTTGTGAAACAGAGCAGGGTACATATCGTGCTTCTTGAGGTTTTTCGAGCAAGCGTGGTGGGGAAGAGTTTTTAACGTCCTTACGCAAGATTTAGGGGCCTGGAGAAGGACCTTAATATTTGCACGAGTGATTGTTTTGAGACAAATGAGCCGTTCGCTTGCATTTCAGTTCAGAGATCACATGGGGGACAGATGGCCTGAATGATAGTCAGAAAACGTTGCTTTGTCTACAAAAACATTTTTGTCACAGAGTTGCACAACCACATAAGATCTGAGTGGGTCGAGAATGGGCTTAGATGTCTGGCAATCACTGGCCAGTGTCAAGTCAAAGGTTTGGCGATTACTGGTCAGTGTCGAGACACGGGTCTGGCGATCGCTGGTCGGTGTCGAGACAGAGGTGTGGCGATCGCTGGTCAGTGTCGAGACAGAAGTCTGGCGATTACTGGTCAGTGTCGAGACAGAGGTTTGGCGATCACTGGTCAGTGTCGAGACAGAGGTCTGGTGATCGCTGGTCAGTGTCGAGACAGAAGTCTGGCGATTACTGGTCAGGGTCGAGACAGAGGTCTGGCGATTACTGGTCAGTGTCGAGACAGAAGTCTGGCGATTACTGGTCAGTGTCGAGACAGAGGTCTGGCGACTACTGGTCAGTGTCGAGACAGAGGTCTGGCGACTACTGGTCAGTGTCGAGACAGAAGTCTGGCCATCACTGGTCAGTGTCGAGACAGAGGTCTGGCGATTACTGGTCAGTGTCGAGACAGAGGTCTGGCGATTACTGGTCAGTGTCGAGACAGAAGTCTGGCGGTCACTGGTCAGTGTCGAGACAGAGGTCTGGCGATTACTGGTCAGTGTCGACTCAGAGGTCTGACGATCACTGGTCAGTGTCGAGACAGAGGTCAGGCGATTACTGGCAAGCCTCGTGTCAAAGGTTTGGCGGTCAATGGTCAGTGTCGAGACAGAGGCCAGGCGATTTCTGGTAGGCCTCGAGTCAGAGGTTTCGTGGTCAATGGTCAGTGTCGAGACAGAGGTCAGGCAATTACTGGTAAGCCTCGAGTCAGAGGTTTGGAGGTCAATGGTCAGTGTCGATACAGAGGCCAGGCGATTACTTGTAGGCCTCGAGTCAGAGGTTTGGTGGTCAATGGCCAGTGTATAGTCAGAGGTTTGGTGGTCAATGGTCAGTGTCGAGACGGAGGTCAAACGATTACTGGTAAGCCTCGAGTCAGAGGTTTGGCGGTCAATGATCAGTGTCGAGACAGAGGTCAGGCGATTACTGGCAAGCCTCGAGTCAGAGGTTTGGCGAACAATGGTCAGTGTCGAGACAGAGGTCAAGCGATTACTGGTAAGCCTCGAGTCAGAGGTTTGGTGGTCAATGATCAGTGCTGAGACAGAGGTCAAGCGATTACTGGTATGCCTCGAGTCAGAGGTTTGGCGATCAATGATCAGTGTCGACTGAGGATCGGTGCCAGAGGGAACAATCACGCCAGATCCTAGTGGGCCAAGAATGGGTTCCGAGGTCTGACCGACGATCACTGCGCAGTGTCGAGCAAGGGTCTGGCGCCAGAGCAAGCAGGCACCTGAGTAGTCAAGGTCGAGCGAAGGTTGTTGCCGGGACGCTTGACAGATATGGGTGCCGTGCTAGCACCGCGGCCGGACTGTGCGATTCAACGGAATGAGCCTGGGGCGCGCAAGGGTCGTTAGGTAAAGTGACAACCACAGCAGGCTACGGCGCTCAATAATCGACATTCAGAGAAGTGTCAACGCCATAGGCCGAATTCGAATCCGTGTCGTCGCTCCTCCCTTGCAGCGTTTTTCCATAGTGTGCGGGGGAGCGGAAGGGAGCAGCACAACAAACAGTGGATAAAAACTGTGTGTTTAGGGAAAGCGTAAGCCGTTCGGTAAGGAAACCAACGAAACGAAAGTGAACTCCTTGGGAAGCAGCCGCAAATGAAGCGACCCCCCCCCCCCCCCCTGCAGTGCGCGGCACGCCGTGCAGGGATGTGGGGTGGCGCTCAGTCCCCCTCACACTTGTGTGGCGGTGCCGAGGAGACTCATCAACAGAGAATGCTTATGGTGTCAAATTCTCAAATCCTGGTCAAACATTTCCACCCACATGCCGTCAGCCGCCTTGTTATAAATGTCACGCATTCACAGACACTGCGCTAGCGGATGTGGTGCTTTGACATTACTTGCAAGTGTGGTGCTTTGACATTATTCCATGTCGACCTCTCCACCTTAAACTACGGGGAGGGGGTGAGGAGTCGAAGCCTAACTGAGATCACGATTGCTCAAGCTGTGGGTTATGTGAACCTAGCAATCAGCGACGCGTGCGCAGGGATTAAATTCTGTACTGGATACGGCGTCTTATCGGCTAGACTGCTTGCCTAATGCAGCTTTCCTCAATAATATGGCCTCCCATAAAAATTAATGTCATAAAACCCAAGGACGTAGAGTATGCTGTACGATTTTGACTGTCTTTTGCAATTTACTTATATAACGAAGGTAAGCGGGAGCAGTTTAGTAAATATTTCTGTTTTACATGTAACATTTCCGTAGCGCTAAATTTGAGAAGTCTACAAAATTCATTGCTTTTTGTCGTTGCTATGGTTACGGGTCTCCACAAACTCGTAGCACAGCATAGCCTCGTGGAATGAAGTTTAGGGCGCTTGAAAGTATTATCTTGAATTGATCCATATCGCTTAAGATTTCCTGTGCAGTATCGTGCGGCATTGCACGTGAAACCAGAATGTGGCGGCCACAGCCTCATCATAAGCTTCTCAGTGAAACTAGACGAGACGCGCCGTGCGGCATGGTTTGGTGCCTGCCTGCCGTGCCTGTTCGAAATTTTGAGAGCCAGGGCTTCTTTCGAATCATTTTATCGCAGAAGGGTTATGGACGTGACTTGAAGTTTAAACTACTCTATCCCGTGAATGACCAAGATTCAATATCGGGCGCAAGTCCGACATGAACAACGTAAAAGTAAGCAGCTCCAGTGGTGGCGCTTGACGGGGGCTGCCCCCTGGGGCAGCTTGATGCTGAAGCGGTAGAAGGATATTCAGGCAGATGCATGGCCATGGCTTATGCATATTATTCCTTCCATGTACTCTGAACCTAATTAAGCTTCCCCTGATAAGAGGATCGATGAGGTGGGACTACCGTCGATGCGCCTTCCATCCCCCTCCCCCCTCCCCTCCCTAGGGTTTTCTGAGGATATCTTTCCGGCATGTCGCGTAATCGTGTCCACGCTTCCTGTGCCATTTGGGCATTCGTTACCGTGTATTTGGACAGAAAATGTGTCGATAGCATCTGGCCTCATATAAGTGACCTTTTTTGAAACACCACACGGCAACCTTCGGCCAGCGTGGGCGGCGAGAGGCAACTGGCAAGCCGCCGATCATGCCGGCGGGGACGTCGACTGTTGCATTAACGGATGCTTACACGATACGTATATGCTCAAAACACATCAAACTACATACCAATATGCTCAGAATGAAACAGTTGACACGTTTTTGTAAGATTCATGGCAGGCTGGGTCGCGTCGACTCCTGCCCCCCCCCCCCCCCCCCCACATCAGTTCGTGTTACGAAGAACAGGGAATCAGGGTGATAACTGAGCTATCCGTTGGCGTTCAGTCGTGCGCTTGGCGTACCCTGCTCACTCGCATACATGCCAAAAGAATATGGATAAGCGCCACGCCCAAGTGCGAGTGGTAATGTCAAATAAGTATGCTTAAAACGTGAACCGCTAGCCAAGATGCTGTCGGAATCCCGGTCTTAGCCAATAGTTTTGGCTCCAAAACTTCACATCCCATGCCAGCAGCATGTCTGTATTAAACTGTCAACGGATATTCCGGACTGACTCGATTTAGGTAGGACTGGCAGGCTAATAAAGACTTGGCTCATGAATCTCAAACTACGGAAAACTTAGTTGGACGTACAAAACTTCGCGAGATAGTTTATGCCCAAACTGAACGTTTTCAGAAGCCTGGGCACTTGTCTACTAAGTACACATGTTGAACTGCACCAAAACGGTCCGCTCTGAATGGCATTGATACCAACCTATAATGCCTCTGGCACTTTCTTATTCCCACTTTATCTTTTCAGGTTTTGAAATGCGTAAGCCCAATGTTGCTAGGCCACCATTTGTTTAGCGAGACCGTGAGAGTCCTGAATATCGATGTGCAGCTTGATGTGAAACTGCTGCTAGTTTAACAGGTATCCCCAGGGGCCGATCCAGAGGGGGGCACGGGCGCATGGCCCTCCTTGGGCGCCGAGGGGGCCTATAGGCTCAGAGGGGACCCATAGCCGGCCGAATAGACGCTTTTTTTTACAAAGAACGCAGCATCATCATCAACAACACAACGTTCAACGCAAAGAAGAACATTGAACGCCTGAGCTTCTATGCCACCAATAACAGTTGCAAACGTAGCCGAAGAGCCCGCGAGCATACGAAAATTATTATTTACTGATTGAGAGGGTGGTGATTGGGAGGTCTTGGGACTGCTTACGCTGTCAAGAGGCACTACACTGTTTCTGGGAGCTCTATATGTCCACTTGCGGGCAAACCTAATCGTTAAGGAGCCTTCTATGTTGCCCTTGATTTCTTTGTATCTGTTCAGACAGCCTTGCCCTGTTGCTGGGGCTCTTTCTGCTAGCGTGCCGGGGCACTCTTTGTCAATCAGGGACCTTCGACGGATTTTTTTCCATTTCACGCTATAGGCGGGGGCCAAATTTGCTCACATACCGGGGTATTCTCGGTTGCTCACGGACCCCTTCGCGTTAGTTACGGTTAACCTACCGGCGCACTTACGATACGCCCATGGGCCATCTACATTGATCTAAGGCCCTTCCAATTTTCTGTCACTTGCTTAGGGCCCCTGCTCTTGTATACGGCTATCTGTTAATCTGCTTGGGCTCACTTGGTCGTTTGGGGCGCTCCAAATTGGGTCTTGGGTACTTCCTATTTGAATGGACGGTTCTATGCCCTTCTCGGGTCCCCGATCTGTTAACCTGCTTGGGTGCACTGGATGGCTTGGGAGTTGTGCAGTCTGGGTATTAGTATCTGCATGTAAGGCCCTACGTTCTTGTCGGGGTCACCTGATGGCCTGCTTGGGGACACTCGATCTTTCGGGGGCCCTCTACAATAGGTCTTGGATACTTCTTATTTGAATGGAGGGCCCTACGCTCTTGCGGGAGCCCTTTCTGATAACCTGCTCTGGCAACTCGATCGTTCGGGGGCCATCCACATTGGGTCGCTGGTGCTTCCTGTTTAGTGCAGAGCCCCACGCTCTTGTCGGGGCCGTATCAATTAACCTGCTCGGGTGTACTCGATCTAGTGGGGCCCTCCACATTGTGGCACGGGTATCTATTATTTGAATGGAGCGTCCTGCGCTCTTGTCGGGGGCCTTCCATCTTTTACCCCGCTCGGGTACATTCGATCATTCTTGGACCCTCCATATTGTGTACCGTGCACTTCTTATTTGAATGGATGGCCTTTTGTTCTTGTCGTGGCCGCATCTATCGGACTGTTCGAACCAATGACGGATCCAGGGGGGGGGGGGGCGGAACTGTGCTCCCCCTCGTGCCCCGAGGGGACCATCGGGCTTTGAAAGGGCCCATGACCAGGCGGACGGACGAAGTTTTCAAACACAACAAGACTGGAGGTATCTGAGCCTTCAGACGACCAAGAACAGTCACAAGCGAAAGTGAAGCTCTTGGGCAGACAAAATTATTATGTTGTTCAGAATGCGCTGTCGCCGGGGCCCTATGTGTCCACTTGCCGAGTCAATCCGATTGCTAAGGAGCTTTCCACATCGCCCCTGATTTCTTGGCATTTTTTTAATTTGCCGTACTCTATGGGGCCCCACGACATTGCTTGACGAATATTGCTTGCCCCCCCCCCCCTCATTGAAGAAATCCTGGACTTGCCCCTGAGCGTCCCAAAACTTGGTTTAGGCTGGGCAGGGCATGCCATAGCACCCAAGCTCCTGCCGCGCTGCCAGGCCATGATCCTAAAGTGGTAGATCAAAGTAAAATGCTAGCGAACTCTTCCTAAGGATATGCATGCTACAGGGAAACGTCAGCGCAAAAATGAAACGCTTTTGGAAAGATACTGCAGTGGTTTTAAAATCTGGTTACGTGTTGTCCAAACTGCCTTAAAAGAAACGTCACCACTGGGTAATTAATGCGCACCCATTTGGCCGGCAGTGACTTTTTCGGGCCGACCGCACTAGTTCCTCACTGTTCCGAAGGCGGGATGGAGGAAAGGAAAATATTTGTAAGCTGTTCGGTGCATTAGGATATCTGACACTCCATTCTCCTGTTTTCCGACCAGTAATGCTTATACTACTGTCTTATCTATAGAAAAAAATATTTGAGCGTACACCCAGTAAGATAGCGGCGGCGGTGGTTTCAATGTTAAGGCAGTAGCACTGCCTGGATCACTTTTGGCAATATGTTGATATGGCTTCGCAGCTGAGACTTTCCAGAACATTTTGAGTGTTTTAAACGATATCCTTCACTTTTCCGCTCCGTACAATACCATTGAAATAACATCAATGTTCTGAATTCTGTTTTGCATGCAGCCATGTTTCAAATTAGCAGCATTGAGACAACATCCAAGTAGGCTTTCAAACTCAGGTAAAATAGGACAGCTGGGCCTTTCAAGTCGTACTGGTAAGAAATTGGGGGAGTCCATCATTTACCTTTATAATGGATTTAATAGATGAGCTTTCAATATAGACAACGGGAGTTTTCCAAAATTGATCAGCCGACATCTATTTTTGGTTATTTCTTCGCAGTCAACATCCATGAAAATCAATACCGATCTCCCCAAAACGTGCAGTTGTGGTTATAGAGTAACAGGTGTGCAGCTGGTTGCAATGATGACAACCTAAACACCTTTGGTGCTTTATGACATTGCATTGCGGCATCAGCAACTTTTAGTTACACAATTAGATGTAAAACTCAGGTGTTAAACTGTAGGCATTTGTGGGGTTTCTTTACCTGACAGATCGGATACATGCTTCAGATTCGGGTAGTGCAGAACAGTGCGTTTCTCGTCAAAAGAAGAGGAAAGTGACACTTCTAGTTACCAAGCAGAGTCAACCAGCTCCAGAAGTCTGACGGGATTTTGAGGGAGGGGGCATTATCGATCTATCCATCACACAACACTGATAGCTGTGGCTGGCAAATTTCCAAGAATATGAAAGGTTATCTCGGTGAAGAACGGCAGGAAAATGCATTGTTAACAGTTAAAAGTCACTAACATGTTACTGCGTCATGACATTTTATGGTACAAGTAGTCTTGAAATGTCAGGGGACTCTTGATTGTTAGTAGTTTAATTTTATGATGATCATGAGAACAGCCACTGAGGCGCCACAGTGTATCTGACACTTCCTGGAGATAAAGTGAGACCCCATTCCCCACTCGAGGCTAAATCCCCTGGAACCACACAGAACCAACTCTTTACCAAAGCATTGTGCCTGAAGGACCAGTGTTTGCCTTACACTGTTTACAGCAAACAAATATAGGGAAGTGAAACACTTGAGGCTTCAAAGAGGGTTTGGAAGCACCTTCTTGAAAGTACTGTTCAAGACTCCCAAATCCCACGTTGAAAGTCCGGCTACGCCACTTATCATGATGGAATGTTGCGATGCATCAGTGGTGTGGCGCAATTGGCATGTTCTAACTATGACATATGTTGGTAATTGCACCATTAATGGGTACATAAGGGAATTTTAATGGGTGGTGGAGGTGCACACTTGACGCCGGGCACTTCAAGACGTGCCTAGTTCTAATAATCACCACTGGCAGGGGTGTAGTTCGTATTCAGAGGGGGAGTCCCGCCCTCCCTCTCCTCTCCCCCCCCCCCCCAAACCCACACACACACTCACCAACTTTGAGAAGGAAGCGGGACAACACTGAAGAGTTTAATGTGTTTTGGGGCGGGCTGGGTCGTTTCCACTGCAAAACCCCCACCCCCACCCCCACCTCACCTCACTTTGCGCCCCTTCACCATTGGACACTGGCCCAGCACTGACAAGCCTGCATTAATATGCTAATTAGATACAATGTGTGGGCTGTATTAGATTGGGAGAAGGCGTACAGTTAACCCAAATCTTGTAAACCTTAATCTTATATATGTAAATCAAATCTTAAACGAGAGTCAGATGATCAATCAACGGAGTAAAATGCAGTTATGACAAGCATAGGCAGTGCACTTTTCCTGATGCTCCGAGACATCAGAAATTACAGCTTGCCACATTTAGTCGCATTTGTGGGCTAATGAGAACACTACTCCACAAATTTGTTAGTTTTCGGATTACAGGCGAAGACGGCGTGGGACCGACCACGGGGTAATGTCGGCCACTCCCCTGAGCATAATATTGACAAAGGAAGTTGAGCTGACCTTTTCCGCTGAAGGTTGCGCGGATGACGGACATAGAGGGTGATCTAGATTTCACTGGTTTCTCATGAATAATTTGCCTTTTCTATTTCTGGGTGCGCTGTTGTAAGACCATGACTTCCATGTCCGCGGCTGCCAGGAAATCTGGAAACTATATCCAGTGTGTTGATTACCATCATTGTAGTGCCTGGAATGAAGAACAAAGAAACATTTCAGCGTCAATATGGTCCTTAATAATTTGAGCCATTGGTAAACGCTATTAGAGAAATCACGGTAGCGCCGCCCACTTATGCCACAAATGATCGGGCTTACCCTATGCATTAATCGGGTGGCGGTCAATTTGGCTTCCCCACCCCCACCCCGAAGGTTTTTTCAGGAATGATTGCCGAACAACGTGGGATGGCTGCGACAAATTTGCATAGCAGTTAACAATTCAATAGCGAATCTTTTGGTGTCAGAAAATTAGTCGTACCTCGTAAGGTCGCTGACCCGTAACAGATGAAACTCAGGCCTAAACCATCAAGGCAGTCTCATAAGGTCACTGATCTTTAATGGGCTTCAGTAAGCTTTTGCTCAGAACAGTTTTCTAGGCTCACGAGGGTTGCACGAGAAAGTCTGAGAGTATCTTGAATATCAATCTGGAGTTTGGCCTTGTTTGACCCTATTTGATCCAAAGGTCATGACCTAAGAGTCTCACATTTTGAAACAAACGAGTTCACATACAGGCCAACACACCTTGTGCATTTGGTGTCGCTAGCTTGTTTAGCCTTTGAGATCTCAAAGGATCAAATTGCCCCCTCCCTTACCGGGAGAAGGATGTTCGACCGGCCACCCCGGGCGCGTGTTTACGATGCGCACATAAGCTTGTCGAGCTGTCTCGCCAACTCCCAACATTACTTGAGTGATCTATCTAGCCAGGTCTGCCCCCTTTGCGTGCGCTATCTCTTCGCGTCCAAACATGAACCAAGCAACATAAGCCACTCGGTGTGCGTTGGCCAGCCAGTGGATGTGGGTGTCGAGCTTAGATGTAAGTCTCAATTAAAGTTTGCAGCATGGTGTAACTTGGTATACTGCTCTGATGGCTATGATGTGTGGATTTGCAGTAAACCTTTAATAACATGATATTGCACGACAATATATTTAACTGACGTGAACAGTGGAGCATCCAAGAAGCAACTTTTGTTGTCATACAGTACACAATCCCACCGCGCAGCTCGTACGTGGTACAGACCCCGAAACTGCCCATGTACGGACCACTGAAGAGAGCACGGACCGGTCAAGTCAGCTTCCAGTGTGAAGCCAATCCAGGGCAAACAATTACAGATAAGCATGTGGATGATGTTCTTGCTCGAGCTTGGCGCTCCATCGTGGGAAACCAAGACGCTATCACCATGGGATTCAAATGCTAGTGGCGCTCACTCATTCAGCTCGGGTGGCGTGGGGGGGGGGAGGGGGGAGGGAACCTGAGGAGCTTCGTTCACAACGAGGTTTTGGAACAAAAGGTTCTGAGTGCAGGAGCAGTTTCATGGCCAATAGCGGCCCATGTGGATATGGGCGGTGGCAGCGCCGCTTCAGGCGGACAGACGGTGGCAGCGCCGCTTCAGGTGGACAGACGGTGATAACGCCAGCTCAGGTGGATAGGACGGCTGCCAAGCCAGCTCAGGTGAACAGGGCGGTGACCACGCCAGCTCAGGTGGACAGGAAGGCTGCCAAGCCAGCTCAGGTGGACTAGGGACGGCTGCCTAGCCAGCTCAGGTGGATAGGACGGCAAACCACGCCTGCTCAGGTACACAGGGCGGTGACCACGCCAGCTCAGGTGGACAGGACGGCTGCCAAACCAGCTCAGGTGGGACAGGAAGGCTGCCAAGCCAGCTCAGGTGGACAGGAGGGCTGCCAAGCCAGCTCAGGTGAACAGGACGGTGACCCACCCCCAGTTCAGGTGGATAGGAGACTGCAAGCCAGCTCACCGTGCGCGGACGGTGAACCTCGCCACATCAGACGGACAGGACGTTGACCACATCAGCTCAGGTGGACCAAAAACGGGTGACCACCGGCCAGCTCCGGTGGACAGGACGACTTGCCAAGCCCAACTCCACGTGATAGGCCGGTGACCTTGAGACTTCATTGAGACCTTACATCTTCAAGCTCGACACCCACAATCCACTGGCTGGCCAACGCACAACCGAGTGGCTTATGTTGCTTGGTTCATGTTTGGAGCTTGAAGAGATAGCGCACGCAAACGGGGCAGACCTGGCTGGATAGATCACTCAAGTAATGTTGGAGTTGGCGAGATTCCCCGCCGGCGGGCCTACCCCAGAAAAACTTAATTGCCTTACGAAACATGACAAAACCATACCATATATCAAATAGTGGTTTTCGTTGTTTTTTGACAAATACAGCAGAACCAAGGTTTGCACCTACATATAAATATTGAATATACCTTGAGTAGTTTCAAGACAAATCCGGAAAGGACTATGGAGTGGAGGCCACTCCGGGCTCCCCCAATGCTTACCCAGTGATAATGTGCCACGAGATGCGATTGGAGTTCTGCAATTAATTGCAATCATTTATTGAATAGGCGAATAAGATCCTGTCACCTCATGTGTTATCATAGGGCCTTGCATCAGCCCACAGCATGCCACCGCGTGCTCACCTTTGCCAGTGACGGACCGGTCAGGGGTTGATGTGTCGCGTGAATGAGTCATTAGGTGCATATATGAGCCGTCAGCAAGGGTCATCAGTCAATGTTTTCCTTGCTTTCGGGTAGCTGAACATCGCCGCTCAGGTGAGTAGTGTCAAACCACATGATTTTAGACAATACCTTATTGGGAATCTAAGAAATGAAAATTGCTTTCGGTATCGGACTTTTGTAGCATGCAGCGTTTTTCGAGCGCAATGAAAAACGAGCAAAGCTTACAGGAAAGCTATACATGCTGCTAGGTCGATGGGAAGGATGATATCGGATGCGATGCGTAGGGCAAATGTATCCTTTTTGTATCCATCCTACCAGGGCAAATGGCGTTTATGCACGCTTTCAGCAGGAAAGCAGTTTTCCACGGGGAAACACATTTTTCAGCACTGGTGTGACATGAGCCAAAACCTTCAAACTAGCTACTGAAAAGGACCGGACATCAACTCTCACAGTTGAGAACTAATGCATTACCCTTGATCTTCTAACCAAAATGTCAAACGAGATCACGAAATAGCTTTTCTGGCATTGCAAACAAAGTATGTGCTACATTCTTCAGACTTATAGCATTTCAAATGGTATGCAGCAATTATATAGCCATGGACAGTTTTATAGAACATGCAGAGCTTTTATAGAAGATACAGAACGCTTTGGGTAAACATCACTGACTTAAAGACTGCACGGGCTTTATCTCACAAAGCGCAAATAACATCGAGCAAAAAGCTTCACCATATGCCTCTACAGAACAGCTTACGTCAAAGCTGTGCTTACATGGGGTGTTATAAACCAGTCGACCTAAGGTCAAAACCTTGAAACTGGTACCAATGGCTCAAGTTACACAGCGTGTTATGTCTCATATCCCACAGATCCTGCCTGCATTCTATCGTCACTTCTGGAAGTGAACAGGACCGGACATCAACTACAGGTTTATTTCTTCTCCCAATCGACACTACGAGGACATGACGAGGCGCAATACCGGTGAGAGCTGGCACACGCCGCTCGAGTGGCCTGACGAGCGGACTGACCCACTTACATATCGATGTATATTTCTGGGTTGTCGATATACCTATATAAAGGTACAAGCCACCACAGACATGCATTCGTCTCATTAAGATGACATATTCCTGTTCCTTGGAGCCGACCCGTTTTAATCACGCGGACGTTAAAATCGTTCACATGTTGAATAATCTGTGGGCTACGAAATGCTCCACGGATGAACTCGGCGGGATTAGGGGTGGACTGGGTATAACATTAGGTGATACCACAGGAACTTGAACAGTTTTGATAGTCGAATGGCAATGCTACAAAGTTGGTGTAATCCCCAACTCTACGCTTTACTTTTCCACAAGACGCAGAAATCCATACAAAAACTATCGTTTTCAACTCCAGCAGTTTAAACAAAGCCCGAAATATCGCTGAACTTGCTCTTTGTATTTGACCGCAACACCACATAGGAAAAGGCTGGCTCGATTAATGCATCCCTACTGCGACCTTGTCTTCCATGGACCATGTAAGGCAAGCACTTTGGAGAGTTGTTGCCACCTAAACGGAAAGTCGCAAGACACAAAGAGTTTCTCACTAAATAAAGGGAATTTCTCAACGTTTTACGTTCTCATTCCCAAAAATGATTTTGCGCAGATCCCACCTATTTACAACGACGTGAGTGCGTTTCTTTTACGGTGCAATTGCATCTTGTAACAGAAGCGCTGTTGGAATATGGGTTCACACATATCAGTATGCCATACATTCGTGTTATTGGTAACTGAAAAGAACGGAAGTTTGAGGTTGTCAATAGAAGGGATGTTGTTTAAAGCCTATCTGAAATTTCAGGATTTTATTAAACTATATCCTGGAAAGGTAATTATAAAAGGTCTTCTACTCATAATCCATGCGGCGGTGATCGGTAACAAGTGAGGCGATAGGTGATGTTACGAGCAATGCACCGGAGCGGCCAGCGGTGGTGGTGGTGTCAACCTCGGCAAACTTATATTTGTTGTCATGACCTGCCAACCATCACAGAGCAGTGTTATTCTTAGCAGCTTTATAGCTCATCACCAGTTAACCAACGCTAACTCTGTTGCGGTCCTATCGTACCCCGCTAGAACAACCGAGGCCGCACATCGCTGCCGGCCATCGCCAGAAATGAAACTTGCGTGGGTTTCTGTGAGACCTGAGATGATCCGCCTTCTCAGGCGCCTGCCTGGCGCCACTCTTGCTGCTGGCCACGCTGGGAGGCGCCTCTGTGCCCACTGGCCTGGACATGAAGCTGCTCAAGGGGGTGACGTCGAATCCGATGAACAACCATGTGATCTCGCCGTTCCTGATGTCGCTGCTGATGTCGCAGGTCTGGCTGGGCGCCGAAGGCACAACCAGAGCCGAGGTGAGGCCACAGATGATGGATGTTCAGTGAGGCGTGCTATCTGCACTGGTTCGAGGCATATGTGCCAGCTCACCTTGCAGAGGACATAAAACATGATTTATCGCCCTGTGATCTTTGTTGATGAAACACGGAGGAGAGATATGACATTGTTATGTCTGTCTACTCCACCCAGATGACGCCTGTGCTGGGAATGTCCGGTCCAAACGACAGATCCTTCCTCGACGGCTACCGCTCGGCCTTGGCCGTCTTGTCTGGAACCAGTGACGGCGTCAGGGCGTCAGTGTTCAGCAGGATCTATCGCAAGCGCAACTTCAGCGTGCGCCGCACCTTCAGCGATTTATTGGCGCGTTACTACGGAGCCGGAGTGGAGGTGCTGCCCGGCAACGCCTTGAAGGCTGCTCTGATCATCAACATCCAGGTGGCGGTGGCAACGCGCGGACACATCAAGGACCTGGTGTCAAGTGCCGACGTCAGGAATGCTCAACTGGTGCTTTTAAGCGCCGTGTATTTCAAGGGCACTTGGCTTTATGGCTTCAAGAAGCACGGGCAAGAAGCCGTTCTTGACGTCGGATGGTGATCGGCAGGTAGACATGATGATGGTGGAGGCAGAGCTTGGCATTGCCGCCCGACGACACTTTGATGTCGTTGCGTTACCGTACCAAAACCAAGATTACAGCTTGCTGGTGCTGCGCCCGCGCAGTCGCTCCATGGCTGGCCTGACCCTGATGCGGAAGTCTCTCGACGGCCTGAACGTGACCCGGCTACACAGTCAGCTACGTCAGCGAACCGTGCGTGTGGTGATGCCGTCGTCAAGATCGAGGGTCTCTATGTGATGCCCTTCTACATGAGAAGCCTGGGCATCAAGCAGATTTTCCACCGGGGGGCAAACTTCAACGGCATATCGTCCGGACAAGACCTTCGTCAGCGTAACATCATCCATAAGGCGGGTGATAGGAGGTCAATGAGGAGGGCACGACAGCTGCGGCGGCGACAGTGTAATAGTAGCAAGAATCGGGATTCAATCCGCGACCTTCACTGCTAGACAGGCCATTTTATGTCATTCTCTACCACAAACGTGAAAAAGTCACCTTGTTTGCTGGACTAGTAGCTAATCCTTGAGAGCACAGCATGATCATTGGGTACGCCTTTGTTCCATGTGCATCCGCCATCGTTGGTTTTAATCACATTTGTTTCAAACCGAAATGGTCGCCTGACATTTTTGCGATTAGAGTGGATGCACCGAAAATACGTAGACGTATCCGACTGCCAATAAAAGAGGCCTTTTGAAGGGATCATTTGTGTGCGAGAGCGCCGACTTCATGAGAGTTGAACGGGTCGCGTACACGGCCTGTTTTCTGAATTATGCAAACGGTACTTGACTTCATCGTCTCACATGTATCCTGCTCTCGCCAAAAAGTCTCCCTACAGAAGCAATGGATGCGTATCAGCATGGGCCTTTGCAAGACTCTAGAAAGACTCTACCTGCCATTCAAACAGCGATTCTTTGATCACCCTTGGTCTCTTATTATCCACGTTGTAAGGGCTTGTCAGCGTGGTGACACGTTGCACCATGATCCCTTCTTTGGATACTGCGACAACTGCCAAGCTGTGGTTTATTCAGGCAGCAGTACACCGTCGAACTAGACACTCATTCTGCAACACATGCAAAGGACTCATTAGCTGGCAACTAACCATACACCGCATGCAGCCCTGGGAGCTAGCATAAGGGCATGCAGCATGCAGCAACGAGAGCGTCCACGACCGCATGCACCAAGCAACCACCATGCAAGCCACTACCGCATGCCATACCAACAGCACGTGCACAACCATCAAGGCATGCACATGCAGCACGTCACAATACCAATACTGTGGATTCCAGACCTGCGACGGAAGCCAACGCACACACCTGAGAAGCATCTGATACAGGGTCAGCAATAATGCAGTATCTCCTTCTCTGAAGCACACTTCATATAATTAGGTTTGCCTGTGGCCGAGACGGGGATCGGTCCGCAAGCTCCATGAAAACGAGCATAAACTCCGACATGTGTTTGAAGTCCTTGACGAGAACAACTTCAGTCTACAAACAAAGATTAAATTTCCTACAAGATTTGCGGGACATAATTGTATGGGGGAGGGGGGACAGAGACCGCACGTCGGGGACGCAGCACCATGGAAGGAATGCGAAGTTTGCCTTATGGTCACAGAGTTTCTCACGGCCTGTGTTGCGGCACAGCCGTGTGGGTAATAAGGGCAGTGAAAGTTCAACTCGTGCCTGGAAATGTGAGTGTCGGATGCATTAGCGCAACATTTCAAACACGTTCAAGCATTATCTGTGAACTAGGTCCGGACGGTGCAAAGCGGCCCAATCTCGTCCCGGACTGCTGGCAAACGGAAAGGTACGCTAATGGTCGAGACCTGTTTCCTGTGGGATCCTACCATGCAGTGTAAGTAAGGCAACCGTATTATTCGAAAAACTTGTCTGGAATTTGATGTCTGAGCTATGATACTGATCCTGCGATTATTTATGAAAGATGTTTCCGTTGTACCTCATTTGCAACTCCGGCCGTGAAATTACTGACTTTATCGGGCGCCTGACATTGAATATTCGTCTGACCTTTCTTCTGACAGCTTCCTTGCGTACAGCTATCCATGATATACACGTATAATCATCACGTTTATCGCCATTACATACAGCCCGTTGGTGCTTTCACAATAATTTCATTAGCGCCCAGTTGCACCTTCCAGGTAAGGGTAAAAGTGTTAAAAATGGGGGCCTTGAATGCCTTGCCGAATGCCGACAGGGCCTTGAATGCTGAAGAGGGGCGTTTGCAGATCGCTGGGGCCATCTAAATGCCGATAGAGGCCCTCTTCAGGTGAACAGGTTCCATACAAATGTCGACTGAGGCCCGCAGCATGTCCTCAAAAGGCCACAGGGCCCGTTGGCCTCTAGAGTAGCAAATTGCCCCGTTTGCGCCCCCCCCCCCCCCCCCCTGGCTACGCCTACGGCCGTACAACCCCATGCGGACAGCATCACACGTACTTAGCGCGTTTCGTTGATTCAGCCCCCGATGCTGAAGGATCTAACGAGATGACATCTACCAAAAAAGAAAGGTGTAGGCAGTGTCCACAAACAGCCCAGTCCATGTTGTGATTCTTGAAAACCGGAAACAGAACGAGAAACTGAAAGTGTGCAACAGCGGAAAGGCAAAGCGTGCAAGAGCAAACAAGACAACCACAGCAATGAAATACGAAGAAGCGTACATATTCTGTATGGAGGGTCGTCGGAGGTTGTGGCTTCAGAGTGTGGGCTGCTTGAGATGACCGGCACGAGCTGTGTGCAAGTGGCACTCCAGGCACTCCAGTGGCACCAGGCACTGTGTGCAAGTGGCACCAGGCACTCCAGTGGCACAGGCACTGTGTGCAAGTGGCACCAGGCACTCCAGTGGCACCAGGCACTGTGTGCAAGTGGCACCAGGCACTCCAGTGTGTCTGCTGTCGTTGAAGTGACTTTTGCTTTTAAACTGATGAAAAATCAAATTTAAATTAAATTTAAATTGGTCGCACGTTAGTTGAAAAACAATTAAGTTATTGAAATATGGTGTGATTTTGCCTCAGTGCACTCCGATGAAATTATTCTCAGACGAGTAAAAGACTAGTTCAAAATGTAGCCAGAATGTGATCTTCAAAGCAAGCAAGTGTTTAATGCAGACCATACTAGGGCTGTCAAACATTATGAAATATTGTGTATGTCATGTACGACATACAATTTCCTTCAGAAGTACTTGCTGCATCAACTAAAACCATTACTCTCTTGCGGGTACAATCAAGAGACTAATACAAATATTGTATGTATTTTATTTACAAGTGAATTGCATCCCCACGAATTTTACGATCTCTTCAGCGCCGGATTGTACTAAATAGTTCCTATTTTAACCCCATACTATTTGTGACTTCAAATTCAACCGTCCAAACCTTCGTTGGTATTAAAACGAGTGAAACTTAAAATATTGTTTGACCTCAAACGTGAAAACAGTTTTCGTAATGCATGGCCGATATTTCCCCATGGGTGGGCCTACCCGAAATCATGACGCCGAGAAAATTAAAGTCTTACAAAACATGGCACAACCACACCATCTGTCAATAAGCACCTTTCATTTTCTTTGTTAACTAATTCAAAAGATCCAAGGCTTGCACCGACAATCAATGTTTTCATATTTCTTGTATAGTTCTCAAGAAAAATCCAAAACGAGTGGGGAGTGTTGTCTACCTAGGCTTCCCGCCACACTTACGCAGTGATAATGTGTTAACAAAATGCGATTGGAGTTCTATTATTGTTGCAATCAGTTATTCAACTTGGCAAATAAGATGCTGCCACCCACTGTGTTACTATAAGGTCTTGCATCAGCTCACAGCATACCATCGCGCGCTCACCTTTGCCAGTGACGGACCGGTGAGGGGTTGATATGTCGCGTGAATGAGTCACTGGGCTGTATATATGAGCCGCCGGCAAGTGTCATTAGTCAATGGCTTTCTTGCTTTCGGACAGCGAACAGCGCCGCATCGGGTGAGTGGAGTCACGTCACATGGCTAGAGAATGCCGTGAGAGGCGATCTGAGAACTGAAAGTTGCTCTTGGTGTCGGTTTTAGTAGTATGCAGTGTTTTTTTGGAGCGCACAGGGAAGTGAACAAAGCGTTTAGGGACGCTATATCTGTGCCTGAGCAGATGCGGAGGACGATACCAGATGCGATGCCAGGGACGGATATTTTCTAATCAGTTTTCTTATCAAAGCATGATGGCGTTTATGTGCACCCTCTGTAGCAAACTGTCATCCTCTCACAGCTGAAACTGATGCAATACCTTTGATTTTTACCAAAAAATGTTGGAACAAGTCTCGGACTGAATTTTCTTGCATTGAAAGCAAAGTAGACGCAAGCAAATCGTAATTAGGATCGAACTAAAAGCTTCACCACGTGCCTCTACAGAACAGCTTACGTCAAACTTTGGTACATGGGATGTTATTAACCAGTCGATCTGGGGTTCAAATGCTTGAAACTGATCCAACGGCTCAAGTTACACAGCGTGTTGTGTCATATCCCACAGATCCTGCCTTCATTCTATCGTCACTTCTGGAAGTGAACAGGACCGGACATCAACTACAGGTTTATTTCTTCTCCCAATCGACACTACGAGGACATGACGAGGCGCAATACCGGTGAGAGCTGGCACACGCCGCTAGAGTGGTTTGACGAGCGGACTGACTCACTTGCATATCAATGTATATTTCTGGTTTGTCAATATACCTATATAAAGGTACAAAACCACCAACAGACATGCATTCTTCTCATTACGATGAGTATATTCTTGTTTTCTTGGAGTCGGGTCGTTTTTATCACGCGGACGTTAAAATCGTTCATATGTTGAATAGTCTGTGGGCTACGAAATGCTCCACGGATGGAACTCAGCGGATTACGACTGAACTGGGTATAACAATAGGTGATACCGAAGGAACTTGAACAGTTTTGATTGTCGGATGGCAATGTTAACAAGCTTGGTGTAATCCTCAACTCTACGTTTTACCTTCCCACAAGACGCAGAAATTCACATAAAGCCACCGTTTCAACTCCAGCAGTTTGAACAAAGCCTGAAATGTCACTGAACTTACCATTTGTATTTATCTGCAACATCACTTGAGAAAAGGCTGGCTCGATCAATGCATCACTACTGCGACTTTGTCTTCCATGGCCCATGTAAGGTCAGCACTCGGAGAGTTATTGCCACCCAAACGGAAAGTCGCAAGACACAAAAAGTTTACTACCTAAGTGAGGGGCGTAAATCAGCCTTCTACGTTTTCGTCCCCAAAAATGGTTTTGCGCAGATCCCACCTATTTACAACGACGTGAGTGCGTTTCTTTAAGGTGGAATTCCATCTTGGAACTGAAGCGCTGTTGGAATATGGTTTGACACATATCAGTATGTCATACATTTGTGTCATTGGTAACTGGGAAGAACGGAAGTTTGAGGCTGTTAAATAGAAGGGATGTTGTTTAAAGCCTATCTGAAATTTCAGGATTTTATTGAACTAGTATCCTGGAAGGGTAATTATAAAGAGGTCTTCTACTCATAATCCATGCGGCGGTGATCGGTAACACGTGAGGCAATAGGTGATGTTACGAGCAATGCACCGGAGCGGCCAGCGGTGGTGGTGGTGTCAACCTCGGCAAACTTGTATTTGTTGTCATGGCCTACCAACCATCACAGAGCAGTGTTATTCTTTGCAGCTTTCATCACCAGTTAACCAACGCTAACTCTGTTGCGGCCCTATCGTACCCCGCTAGAACAACCGAGGCGGCACATCGCTGCCGGCCATCGCCAGAAATGAGACTTGCGTGGGTTTCTGTGAGACCTGAGATGACCCGCCTTCTCAGGCGCCTGGCTGGCGCCACTCCTGCTGCTGGCCACGCTGGGAGGCGCCTGTGTGCCCACTGGCCTGGACATGAAGCTGCTCAAGGAGGTGACGTCGGGTCCGGTGGACAACCATGTGATCTCGCCGTTCCTGATGTCGCTGCTGATGTCGCAGGTCTGGCTGGGCGCCGAAGGCACCACCAGAGCTGAGGTGAGGCCACAGATGATGGATCTTCAGCGAGGCGTGCTATCTGCACTGGTTCGAGGCACATGTGCCAGCTCACCTTGTCGCAGGACATAAGCGTGACTTACCGCCCTGTGATCTTTGTTGATGAAACACGGAAGAGAGATGTGACACTGCGTGCCTGCCTGCTCCACCCAGATGACGCCTGTGCTGGGGATATCCGGTCCAAACGACAGATCCTTCCTCGACGGCTACCGCTCGGCCTTGGCGGTCTTGTCGGAGAACATCGACGGCGTCACGACGTCAGTGTTCAGCAGGATCTATCGCACGCGCAGGTACAGCGTGCGCCGCACCTTCAGCGACCTGCTGGCGAACTTCTACGGGTCTGGAGTGGAGTTGTTGCCCAGCGACGCCAGGAAGGCCGCCCAGGTCATCAACAACCAGGTGTCGGCGGCAACGCGAGGACGCATCAGGGGCCTGGAGACAACTGCCGACCTCACCTCCGCTGCACTGGTGCTCATCAGCGCTGTGCATTTCAAGGGCACTTGGCTTTATCGCTTCAAGAAGGACGGGCAGAAGCCGTTCTTGACGTCCGATGGTGATCGGAGGATAGACATGATGAAGGTGGAAGCGAGGCTTGGCATTGCCGGCCAGCCAAACTTTGATGTAGTGGAGTTGCCGTACCAAAACCAAGATTATAGCTTGCTGGTGCTGCGCCCGCGCTTTCGAACCCTGTTTGCCGTGACCATGATCCGCAAGTCTCTGGACAGCCTGAACGTGACCTGGCTACACAGCCAGCTGCATCAGACGAAGGTACGTGTAGTGATGCCATCCTTCAAGCTCGAGCGTAGCTATGAGCTGCCCTTCTACATGAAGAAACTGGGCATCAGGCAGATTTTCCACCAGGCGGCAAATTTCCGCGGCATGTCGTCGGACAAAATCTTTGTCAGCAAAATCATCCACAAGGCGGTGATGGAGGTCAATGAGGAGGGTACAACGGCTAAGGCGACGGCGGTGTTCTCAATCGCAAGGGCTTTGCCTATCACCGTACCCTTCATTGTAGACAGGCCATTTTACGTCATCCTCTACCACAAGCGTGAAAGAGTCACCTTGTTTGCGGGACTGGTGGCCAATCCTTGAGGGTACAGCATGATCACTGGGTTTGCTTTTGTGCCATGTGCATCCGCCATTGTTTGTCTTTGACGTTTTTTAGCCCTTGAGTGTCGCCATCAATTACTGCGATGCGTCTGGATGCGCCGAAAATACATAGACATATTCGACTACTATTAAAAGAGGTTTTTTGAGTTAAGTATTTGTGTACGGGAGCGCCGCCTCCATGAGAGTTGAACGGCCGCGCTCACGCCTTTTCAGAACTTTCCAAGCGGTACCTAACTTCATCGCTCCACAAGGTTCCTATCTCGTGAAGCAATCTCTATCCAATTCCAGGGAATGCGTCATTATGCCGTTTTTGCGACAAGAAATATTTTACCTGAGATTCGAATAACGATTCTTTGGACACATCAGGGGTTGTCTTTTATCATCGACGTTGTAAGGCCTTATCAGCCCGGTAACACGTTACACCATGATCCATTTTTTGGATACCAGTACTGGGGATTCCAGACCTGCGACGGAAGCCAACGCACGCAACTGAAGAACATCTGATATGGGGTCAGCCAGAATGCAGTGTCTTCTTCCCCAAAAGCACACTTGATTAATTTGGTCCGCTTTTGGCCGAGACCAGTATCGATCTGCAAGCTTCATGAAAGCGAGCATAAACTCCAACATGTGCTTTATGTTCTTGACGAGGGCAACTTCAGTTTACAAACAGACATTGAATTTCGCACAAGATTTGCGGGCCATACTTGTGGGGGAGGGGACGGAGACCGTACGTCGGGGACACACACTCTGGAAGGAATGCGAAGTTGGCCGATGACGGAGAGATTAACTAAAATCCGTCAGCTATAGGGGCTCCTAAAAATTATAAACTAACTCTAATTATTCATTTTCCGGCGAAGTAAACGGCGAAGCCCAAGAAAATGTTCAACAAAGGCAGTAATAACATGCAACTTAACTCAAGTCATTATCACCTAGTTTCTACCACATCAACGGAATTTGCCAGCAATGAATTGGGAAGACCTGAGGCGAATCACATTTGACTCTTCCCGAGATTGTGTTGCATGGTTTTCACGCCTGATCATGGGGGTTCCAGCTATTATTGTGGTTTCTTTGTTACGCTATACAATGCTACTATATTTAAAGAGCTAATACATACTATCATCAACCTTCTAGGAGGTTGTCGAAGGCGATATTTCCTTACCAGCAGAATGGGCCCTTCATAATCGATAGCATGCCAACTATGTGTCGGAATGGGCCATCTGCAGGCCAGAATAAGCCATTTACGGGCCAGAATGGGCCCTCGCCATGCCAGAATGGGCACTCGCCACGGCAGAATGGACTTCTACACGCCAGACTTAGCTCTCCACAGTCAATAATGGACACTGTTCTGGTCAGGCCAAAATGGGCCCTCCACAGACAAAAAAGAAGATTTTTTACCGGCCAAAATGAGCATTCTACAGTAAGTAATGTGCTCATTACAAGCCTGACTGGTCCCATGTACAAGAGAAAATAAACCCTTCGCTGTCAATAATGGGTCTTTAACAGGACACAATAGGCTCTCTACAGTCCCTCCAGAACGATGGGGGGGGGGGGGGGGGGCACCGCCTCTCAGCGTTCAAGTTGGGGAACGACTTGCCCTCCCGGTTCCCACGTTCTCGGGTGGGCCCCTTTAGTCTATGTTACTCTTGCCGTATAAAGGCCGGCGGGGGGCAAGGCTGGTAAAGGGAGCTCAACAACTAGCAGGGGCCATCTAAAGCAACCAAGGCCCTTTATAGATCGACAGGGCCTTGAATGCTGAAGAGAGGCGTTTGCAGATCGCTGGGGCCATCTAAATGCCGATAGAGGCCCTCTTCAGGTGGACAGGTTCCACACAAATGTCGACTGAGGCCCGCAGCATGTCCTCAAAAGGCCACAGGGCCCGTTGGCCTCTAGGGGAGCACATGGCCTCGTTTGCGCCCCCCCCCCCCCCCTTGGCTACGCCTACGGCCGCACAAACCCATGCGGACAGCATCACACGTACTTAGCGCGTTTCGTTGATTCAGCCCCCGATGCTGAAGGATCTAACGAGATGACATCTACCAAAAAAGAAAGGTATAGGCAGTGTCCACAAACAGCCCAGTCCAAGTCGTGATTCTTGAAAAGGGAAAGAGGACGAGAAACTGAAAGTGCGCAACAGCGAAAAGGCAAAGCATGCAAGAGTAGACAAGACAACTGCAGCGATAAGATACGAAGAAGCGTACATTTTCTGTATGGAGGGTCGTCGGGGGTTGTGGCTTCAGAGTGTGGGCTGCTCGAGATGGCAGCACGAGCTGTGTACAAGTGGTTCTTCCAGTAAGACACTCGTGTGTGTCTGCTGTCGTTGAAGTGATGTTTGTTTTTAGATAAAAAAACTTTGTCGCATGTTAGTTGAAAAAAGCAATAAAGCTATTGCAATGAGGTGTGGTTTTGCCTCCGTGCACACCGATGACATTATTCTGGCATGAGTAAAGGATTTATTCAACATGCAGCCAGAACTTTTTCAAAGGAAGCAAGCGTTCAATGTAAATTACACTAGGGCTACCAAAAGTCATGTAATGTTGTGTATGTAAGACATACAATTTCCTTCAGAAGTACTTACTACATTAAATAAAGTCATTAGTCTTTTGCAGATATAATAAAGAGCTTAATACAAAAATGGTACTATTTTATTTGGCAGGAAATTGCATCCCCAACGAATTTTACGATCTATTCAGTGCCACCTTGTATTTGATGTTTCTTATTTTAGCCTCACACTATTTGTGACTTAAATTCAACAGTCCAAACCTTCGCAGGTATCAAACGAGTCAAACTTAAAATCTTGTTCGTCCCCAAACGCGAACAACAATTTCAGTAATGCATGATGGGTATTTCCCCATGATAATATGGGGCGTATATAATAGTATATAGGATAAGGCGTCACATTTCCCCATAATCACGTCATTTCCCTGTGGCCGGTATTTCTCCATACCCCGAAATAATTAAGCCAAAAAATTAAGGTTATGCAAAACCTGACACAATCACACAATCTGTCAATTAGCACCTTTCATTTTTTAACGAATTCAAAAGGTTCAAGGTTTGCACCGACAGATCAAAGTTACATATTTCTTGTGAGGTTATCGAGAAAAATCAAAAAAGAGTCAGAAGTGGAGCTTCCTTCCCGGCTTCCTCCCATACTTGCCCAGTGATACTGTGTTAACAAAATGCGATTGGAGTTCTTTAGATATTGCAGGTATTTAAATTGGCAAATAAGATCCTGTCACCCAATGTGTTATTAGATGGCCGTGCATCAGCCCACAGCATGCCACCGCGTGCTCACCTTTGCCAGTGACGGACCGGTCAGGGGTTGATGTGTCGCGTGAATGAGTCATTAGGTGCATATATGAGCCGTCAGCAAGCGTCATTAGTCAATGTTTTCCTTCCTTTCGGGTAGTGAACAGCGCCGCTTCGGGTGAGTGGAGTCACGTCACATGGCTAGAGAATGCCGTGAGAGGCGATCTGAGAACTGAAAGTTGCTGTTAGTGTCGGTTTTAGTAGTATGCAGTGTTTTTGGAGCGCACAGGGAACTGAACAAAGCGTACAGGGACGCTATATCTGTGCCTGAGCAGATGCGGAGGACTGCTGTATCTGTGCCTGAGCAGATGCGGAGGACGATACCAGATGCGATGCCAGGGACGGATATTTTCTAATCAGTTTTCTTATCAAAGCATGATGGCGTTTATGTGCACCCTCTGTAGCAAACGTCATCCTCTCACAGCTGAAACTGATGCAATACCTTTGATTTTTACCAAAAAATGTTGGAAGAAGTCTCGCACTGAATTTTCTTGCATTGAAAGCAAATTAGACGCAAGCAAACCGTAATTAGGATCGAACTAAAAGCTTCACCATGTGCCTCTACAGAACAGCTTAGGTCAAACTTTGGTACATGAGATGTTATTAACCAGTCGATCTGAGGTTGCAATCCTTGAAACTGATCCAATGGCTCAAGTTACACAGCGTGTTGTGTCATATCCCGCAGATCCTGCCTGCATTTTATCGTCACTTCTGGAAGTGAACAGGACCGGACATCAACTACAGGTTTATTTCTTCTCCCGATCGACACTACGAGGACATGACGAGGCGCAATACCGGTGAGAGCTGGCACTACGCCGCTCGAGTGGCCTGACGAGCGGACTGACCCACTTACATGGCCATGTATATTTCTGGGTTGTCCATATACATACATAAAGGTACAAAGCCACCAACAGACATGCATTCGTCTCATTAAGATGATCATATTCTTGTTTCCTTGGAGCCGACCCGTTTTATCACGCGGACGTTAAAATCGTTCACATGTTGAATAATCTGTGGGCTACGAAATGCTTCCACGGATTGAACTCGGCGGATTAGGACTGAACTGGGTATAATATTACGTGATACCACAGGAACTTGAACAGTTTTGATAGTCGGATGGCAATGTTAACAAGCTTGCTGTAATCCTCAACTCTACGTTTTACTTTTCCACAAGACGCAGAAATCCATACAAAAACTATCGTTTCAACTCCAGCAGTTTAAACAAAGCCCGAAATATCGCTGAACTTACTCTTTGTATTTGACCGCAACACCACATAGGAAAAGGCTGGCTCGATTAATGCATCCCTACTGCGACCTTGTCTTCCATGGACCATGTAAGGCAAGCACTTTGGAGAGTTATTGCCACCTAAACGGAAAGTCTCAAGACACAAAGAGTTTCTCACTAAATAAAGGGAATTTCTCAACGTTTTGCGTTCTCATCCCCAAAAATGATTTTGCGCAGATCCCACCTATTTACAACGACGTGAGTGCGTTTCTTTTACGGTGCAATTGCATCTTGTAACAGAAGCGCTGTTGGAATATGGGTTCACACATATCAGTATGCCATACATTTGTGTCATTGGTAACTGAAAAGAACGGAAGTTTGAGGTTGTTAAATAGAAGGGATGTTGTTTAAAGCCTATCTGAAATTTCAGGATTTTATTGAACTATATCCTGGAAAGGTAATTATAAAGAGGTCTTCTACTCATAATCCATGCGGCGGTGATCGGTAACAAGTCAGGCGATAGGTGATGTTATGAGCAATGCACCGGAGCGGCCAGCGGTGGTGGTGGTGTCAACCTCGGCAAACTTGTATTTGTTGTCATGGCCTGCCAACCATCACAGAGCAGTGTTATTCTTGGCAGCTTTATAGCTCATCACCAGTTAACCAACGCTAACTCTGTTGCGGTCCTATCGTACCCCGCTAGAACAACCGAGGCCGCACATCGCTGCCGGCCATCGCCAGAAATGAGACTTGCGTGGGTTTCTGTGAGACCTGAGATGATCCGCCTTCTCAGGCGCCTGCCTGGCGCCACTCTTGCTGCTGGCCACGCTGGGAGGCGCCTCTGTGCCCACTGGCCTGGACATGAAGCTGCTCAAGGGGGTGACGTCGAATCCGATGAACAACCTATGTGATCTCGCCGTTCCTGATGTCGCTGCTGATGTCGCAGGTCTGGCTGGGCGCCGAAGGCACAACCAGAGCCGAGGTGAGGCCACAGATGATGGATGTTCAGTGAGGCGTGCTATCTGCACTGGTTCGAGGCACATGTGCCAGCTCACCTTGCAGAGGACATAAAACATGATTTATCGCCCTGTGATCTTTGTTGATGAAACACGGAGGAGAGATATGACATTGTTATGTCTGTCTACTCCACCCAGATGACGCCTGTGCTGGGAATGTCCGGTCCAAACGACAGATCCTTCCTCGACGGCTACCGCTCGGCCTTGGCCTGTCTTGTCTGGAACCAGTGACGGCGTCAGGGCGTCAGTGTTCAGCAGGATCTATCGCAAGCGCAGCTTCAGCGTGCGCCGCACCTTCAGCGATTTATTGGCGCGTTACTACGGAGCCGGAGTGGAGGTGCTGCCCAGCAACGCCTTGAAGGCTGCTCAGGTCATCAACAACCAGGTGTCGGTGGCAACGCGCGGACACATCAAGGACCTGGTGTCAAGTGCCGACGTCAGGAATGCTCAACTGGTGCTTTTAAGCGCCGTGTATTTCAAGGGCACTTGGCTTTATGGCTTCAAGAAGCACGGGCAGAAGCCGTTCTTGACGTCGGATGGTGATCGGCGGGTAGACATGATGATGGTGGAGGCAGAGTTTGGTATTGCCGCCCGACCACACTTTGATGTCGTTGCGTTACCGTACCAAAACCAAGATTACAGCTTGCTGGTGCTGCGCTCGCGCAGTCGCTCCATGGCTGGCGTGACCCTGATGCGGAAGTCTCTCGACGGCCTGAACGTGACCCGGCTACACAGTCAGCTACGTCAGCGAACCGTGCGTGTGGTGATGCCGTCGTTCAAGATCGAGGGTCTCTATGTGATGCCCTTCTACATGAGAAGCCTGGGCATCAAGAAGATTTTCCAACGGGGGGCAAACTTCAACGGCATATCGTCGGACAAGACCTTTGTCAGCAACATCATCCATAAGGCGGTGATGGAGGTCAATGAGGAGGGCACGACAGCTGCGGCGGTGACAGTGACAATAGTAGCAAATATCGGGATTCAATCCGCGACCTTCGCTGTAGACAGGCCATTTTATGTCATTCTCTACCACAAACGTGAAAAAGTCACCTTGTTTGCTGGACTAGTAGCTAATCCTTGAGAGCACAGCATGATCATTGGGTACGCCTTTGTTTCATGTGCATCCGCCATCGTTGGTTTTAATCACATTTGTTTCAAACCGAAAGGGTCGCCTGACATTTTTGCGATTAGAGTGGATGCACCGAAAATACGTAGACGTATCCGACTGCCAATAAAAGAGGCCTTTTGAAGGGATCATTTGTGTGCGAGAGCGCCGACTTCATGAGAGTTGAACGGGTCGCGTACACGGCCTGTTTTCTGAATTATGCAAACGGTACTTGACTTCATCGTCTCACATGTATCCTGCTCTCGCCAAAAAGTCTCCCTACAGAAGCAATGGATGCGTATCAGCATGGGCCTTTGCAAGACTCTGGAAAGACTCTACCTGCCATTCAAACAGCGATTCTTTGATCACCCTTGGTCTCTTATTATCCACGTTGTAAGGGCTTGTCAGCCTGGTGACACGTTGCACCATGATCCCTTCTTTGGATACTGTGACAACTGCTTAACTGTAGTTTATCCAGGAAATAGTACACCGTCGAACTGGACACCCATTCTGCAACACATGCAAAGGACTCATTAGCTGGCAACTAGCCATACACCGCATGCAGTCCTGGGAGCTAGCGCAAGGCATGCAGCATGCAGCAACGAGAGCGTCCACAACCACATGCACCAAGCAGCCACCATGCAAACCACTACCGCATGCGACACCAACAGTACATGCACAATCACCAAGGCATGCACATGCAACATGTCACAATACCAATACTGTGGATTCCAGACCTGCGACGGAAGCCAACGCACACACCTGAGAAGCACCTGATACAGGGTCAGCAATAATGCAGTATTTCCCTTCTCTGAAGCACACTTCATATAATTAGGTTTGCCTGTGGCCGAGACCGGGATCGGATCCGCAAGCTCCATGAGAACGAGCATAAACTCCGACATGTGTTTGAAGTCCTAGACGAGAACAACTTCAGTCTACAAACAAGATTAAATTTCGTACAAGATTTGCGGGACATAATTGTATGGGGGAGGGGGGACAGAGACCGCACGTCGGGGACGCACACCATGGAAGGAATGCGAAGTTTGCCTTATGGTCACAGAGTTTCTCACGGCCTGTGTTGCGGCACAGCCGTGTGGGTGATAAAGGCAGTGAAAGTTCAACTCGTGCCTGGAAACTTTAGTGTCCCGATGCATTAGCACAACATTTCAAACAGGTTCAAGCATTATCTGTGAACTAGGTCCGGACGGTGCATAATTATTATGTAACTGAGGCAGCCGTATAATCCGATAAACTTGTCTGGAATTTGATATCTGAGCTATGATACTGATCCTGCGATTCCTTTATGAAAGATAGTTTCCGTTGTACCTCATTTGCAACTCCGGCCGTGAAATTACTGGCTTTATCGGGCGCCTGACATTGAATATTCGTCTGAACTTTCTTCTGGCAGCTTCCTTGCGTACAGCTATCCATGATATACACGTATAATCATCACGTTTATTGCCATTACATACAGCCCGTTGGTGCTTTCACAATAATTTCATTAGCGCCCAGTTGCACCTTCCGGGTAAGGGTAAAAGTGTTAAAAATGGGGGACTTGAATGCCTTGCCGAATGCCGACAGGGCCTTGAATGCTGAAGAGGGGCGTTTGCAGATCGCTGGGGCCATCTAAATGCCGATAGAGGCCCTCTTCAGGTGAACAGGTTCCATACAAATGTTGACTGAGGCCCGCAGCATGTCCTCAAAAGGCCACAGGGCCCGTTGGCCTCTAGGGTAGCAAATTGCCCCGTTTGCGCCCC
The DNA here is from genome assembly GCF_011947565.3 of Pollicipes pollicipes. Classification (NCBI taxonomy): domain Eukaryota; kingdom Metazoa; phylum Arthropoda; class Thecostraca; order Pollicipedomorpha; family Pollicipedidae; genus Pollicipes; species Pollicipes pollicipes. Next base: position 26,609,755 of record NW_023597034.1, on the reverse strand, counting down.
CCCCCCCCCCCGGCTACGCCTACGGCCGTACAACCCCATGCGGACAGCATCACACGTACTTAGCGCGTTTCGTTGATTCAGCCCCCGATGCTGAAGGATCTAACGAGATGACACCTACCAAAAAAGAAAGGTGTAGGCAGTGTCCACAAACAGCCCAGTCCATGTTGTGATTCTTGAAAAAGGGAAACAGAACGAGAAACTGAAAGTGTGCAACAGCGGATAGGCAAAACATGCAAGAGCAAACAAGACAACCACAGCGATGAAATACGAAGGAGCTTACATTTTCTGTATGGAGGGTCGTCGGAGGTTGTGGCTTCAGAGTGTGGGCTGCTTGAGATGACCGCACGAGCTGTGTGCAAGTGGCACTCCAGGCACTCCAGTGGCACCAGGCACTGTGTGCAAGTGGCACCAGGCACTCCAGTGTGTCTGCTGTCGTTGAAGTGACTTTTGCTTTTAAACTGATGAAAAATCAAATTTGAATTAAATTTAAATTGGTTGCACGTTAGTTGAAAAACAATTAAGTTATTGAAATATGGTGTGATTTTGCCTCAGTGCACTCTGATGAAATTATTCTCAGACGAGTAAAAGACTAGTTCAAAATGTAGCCAGAATGTGATTTTCAAAGCAAGCAAGTGTTTAATGCAGACCATACTAGGGCTGTCAAACATTATGAAATATTGTGTATGTCACGTACGACATACAATTTCCTTCAGAAGTACTTGCTGCATCAACTAAAACCATTACTCTCTTGCGGGTACAATCAAGAGACTAATACAAATATTGTATGTATTTTATTTACAAGTGAATTGCATCCCCACGAATTTTACGATCTCTTCAGTGCCGGATTGTACTAAATAGTTCCTATTTCAACCCCATACTATTTGTGACTTCAAATTCAACCGTCCAAACCTTCGTTGGTATTAAAACGAGTGAAACTTAAAATATTGTTTGACCTCAAACGTGAAAACAGTTTTCGTAATGCATGGCCGATATTTCCCCATGAGTGGGCCTACCCGAAATCATGACGCCGAGAAAATTAAAGTCTTACAAAACCTGGCACAACCACACCATCTGTCAATAAGCACCTTTCATTTTCTTTGTTAAAAAATTCAAAAGATCCAAGGCTTGCACCGACAATCAATGTTTCATATTCCTTGTATAGTTCTCAAGAAAAATCCAAGACGAGTGGGGAGTGTTGTCTACCTAGGCTTCCCGCCACACTTACCCAGTGATAATGTGTTAACAAAATGCGATTGGAGTTCTATTATTGTTGCAATCAGTTATTCAACTTGGCAAGTAAGATGCTGCCACCCACTGTGTTACTATAAGGTCTTGCATCAGCTCACAGCATACCATCGCGCGCTCACCTTTGCCAGTGACGGACCGGTGAGGGGTTGATATGTCGCGTGAATGAGTCACTGGGTGTATATATGAGCCGTCAGCAAGCGTCATTAGTCAATGGCTTTCTTGCTTTCGGACAGCGAACAGCGCCGCTTTGGGTGAGTAGAGTCACGTCACATGGCTAGATAATGCCGTGATAGGCGATCTGAGAACTGAAAGTTGCTCTTGGTGTCGGTTTTAGTAGTATGCAGTGTTTTTGGAGCGCACAGGGAAGTGAACAAAGCGTTTAGGGACGCTATATCTGTGCCTGAGCAGATGCGGAGGACGATACCAGATGCGATGCCAGGGACGGATATTTTCTAATCAGTTTTCTTATCAAAGCATGATGGCGTTTATGTGCACCCTCTGTAGCAAACGTCATCCTCTCACAGCTGAAAACTGATGCAATACCTTTGATTTTTACCAAAAAATGTTGGAAGCAAGTCTCGCACTGAATTTCTTGCATTGAAAGCAAAGTAGACGCAAGCAAATCGTAATTAGGATCGAACTAAAAGCTTCACCACGTGCCTCTACAGAACAGCTTACGTCAAACTTTGGTACATGAGATGTTATTAACCAGTCGATCTGGGGTTCAAATGCTTGAAACTGGTACAATGGCTCAAGTTACACAGCGTGTTGTGTCATATCCCACAGATCCTGCCTTCATTCTATCGTCACTTCTGGAAGTGAACAGGACCGGACATCAACTACAGGTTTATTTCTTCTCCCAATCGACACTACGAGGACATGACGAGGCGCAATACCGGTGAGAGCCGGCATACGCCGCTCGAGTGGTTTGATGAGCGGACTGACTCACATATCAATGTATATTTCTGGTTTGTCAATATATCTATATAAAGGTACAAAGCCACCAACAGACATGCATTCTTCTCATTACGATGAGTATATTCTTGTTTTCTTGGAGTCGGGTCGTTTTTATCACGCGGACGATAAAATCGTTCACATGTTGAATAGTCTGTGGGCTACGAAATGCTCCACGGATGGAACTCAGCGGATTAGGACTGAACTGGGTATAACATTACGTGATGCCAAAGGAACTTGAACAGTTTTGATAGTCGGATGGCAATGTTAACAAGCGTGGTGTAATCCTCAACTCTACGTTTTACCTTCCCACAAGACGCAGAAATTCACATAAAACTACCGTTTCAACTCCAGCAGTTTGAACAAAGCCTGAAATGTCACTGAACTTACCATTTGTATTTATCTGCAACATCACTAGCTTATCACCAGTTAACCAACGCTAACTCTGTTGAGGCCCTATCGCACCCCGCTAGAACAACCGAGGCCGCGCATCGCTGCCGGCCATCGCCAGAAATGAGACTTGCGTGGGTTTCTGTGAGACCTGAGATGATCCGCCTTCTCAGGCGCCTGGCTGGCGCCACTCCTGCTGCTGGCCACGCTGGGAGGCGCCTCTGTGCCTACTGGCCTGGACATGAAGCTGCTCAAGGAGGTGACGTCGGGTCCGGTGGACAACCATGTGATCTCGTCGTTCCTGATGTCGCTGCTGATGTCGCAGGTCTGGCTGGGCGCCGAAGGCACCACCAGAGCCGAGGTGAGGCCACAGATGATGGATCTTCAGTGAGGCGTGCTATCTGCACTGGCTCGAGGTACATGTGCCAGCTCACCTTGTCGCAGGACATAAGCGTGGCTTACCTCCCTGTGATCTTTGTTGATGAAACACGGAAGAGAGATGTGACACTGCGTGCCTGTCTGGCTCCACCCAGATGACGCCTGTGCTGGGAATATCCGGTCCAAACAACAGATCCTTCCTCGACGGCTACCGCTCGGCCTTGGCGGTCTTGTCGGAGAACAGCAACGGCGTCACGACGTCAGTGTTCAGCAGGATCTATCGCACGCGCAGGTACAGCGTGCGCCGCACCTTCAGCGACCTGCTGGCGCACTTCTACGGGTCTGGAGTGGAGTTGTTGCCCAGCGACGCTAGGAAGGCCGCCCAGGTCATCAACAACCAGGTGTCGGCGGCAACGCGCGGACGCATCAGGGGCCTGGAGACAACTGCCGACCAAGCTTCCTTCTCGAAATTTTGCGCTATGTTACTTCGGGCGTATTGGTTACGTGAGAAGCAAATCCTCACACAAACATCGACGCCCCCAAATATTTGACCGATGGCGAGGTACTCTTTAGCGGTGTGGGCTCGCAACGCAGGCTTCGCCACAGAGGGGAAAGGGGCGCATCCTTGAATGTTACAGGATCACGTCTATGGTTGCATGAAAAAACGGCACGCATAAAACCAAGCCTCTCTCTTGACATTTGACACATGACGGCGTTCTCGGCTGACACCGAGGTGCCCACATTGTTCCAAGCCGTTGCCGTCGTGCAAGGTCCCGTCCTTGGCACTGTCGTCGCCGGCACGGCCGGCAAACAACGCAACGCCAGCGCACCACCAGACGTAGTCCCGGCCTTCGAGCCGCCTTCTCCGCGGGGAAACTGTGGTCCAACCCGTGCCCGTTCGGTCTGACCGCGTCCCCCCCCCCCCCCCCGGACAGCGCCAACAATCACCCCTGGGCTGTTATTCGGAGGCGGTGTGATCACACGCCGCGCGCTCCGAGCTCGCGCGTCCTCACCGCTGTCCCCGTGCCGTCCGCGCGCTGCCGACTCGCGCGTCCTCACCGCTGCCCCGTGCCGTCCGGCAGGTACCATGTCTCGGCTCTCGCTCGTCGCGCTCAGCGTCCTGCTGGTTGCCATAGTGACGGCCGACATGCCGTACCAGCTGTCGAGCGGCTTTGAAGACATCGTACCTAACCTGGTGGAGACGTTCACCTGCGAAGGCCGGCCGTACGGCTACTACGCCGACGTGGCCAACGACTGCCGGCTCTTTCACGTCTGCGTGCCCGTCGTCGATGATGTTGGAGAGGTAAGCGGTGCTGCGGGAGAAGCCCCTGCCCTGGCACAGCTGGTGTGCCCCGCCAACGTCTGAAGCCTGAGCTGTGGCTGGCGCTTGGTGGACAGCACGGATCTGCGGTGGCTGGAGTGGATCCCGCTAATCTTGCAGCCGACTTTGGTGACGTACCTAGATCGCAACAATACTGTTCTGGCTCGCAGGCTCAAAGAGATCCGGTCACCGTGAAAAAAGAGTTAAACGAGCTCGTGGTAAACCCGAAATGGTTATGCCTTTGCGGCCCTATGCCTGCATTCATGAATGACTCAGAACAAGGAGCGACATATGGCAGCCGTCCCGAAGCTAATTTTGATGGTAGCCCTGTGTGCTGAAAACCATGTTCCATGCATTTAACATTCATTTCGATGGTCAAGAAACACGCTGAGCTGTGATGATACAGCGGCGCATTTGACGCATTGTGTTAGACCGTTCTCATCACCCGGATCATGCTCAGATTTGGGGAGGCATGAAGGCAGTTTCTTTGCTGGATACCTCTCCAGACACACACGCACGGCACGCACATTACATACGCACAATTACAGATACGCACAGCTCAGATCAGAGGTCCTTTTTGGGAGTCATATTTCAGATCAGAACTCCTTATTTGTCCTAGAATGTCCCAGGGCCCCTCACATGTCACCCTCCTCGGACATGACGAAATGCCTAGTGGGACGTCTTGGGGACCCTATCGTGAACACGAGCTATGTTGCGATTCCCCGAGTCCACCGATAGCTTAGTAAAAGACTTTCGGCAGCTGTGTTGTGATACTTTCAAACTAAAGATCATTTTTACAGTTCCGCTGGCCTCCTTTTGTATCCGGTCCCTTGCAAGTCCGAAGAAATCGAACACGCTCAAGTTTCTGCCCAAGGGTTCTTTCAGAGCAAAGAACACTTACATCCTTTTGTAACCCCATGGACACCCAAGAAATCCATTGGTGCCTTCTCACGCACAAAATGTCTAAAAACCTTTCTGCAAGTCAAAGAGCTTCTTATCCGTTTGATGTTTCTAAAATGGCTTTTTGTTTTGTTAGCTAAAATTTGTTTTGTATGCGAGGGATCACCCTACCTTGGCAGGCCCGAGGACCCTCGCTACAAATTCAGCTTTTGCAGTCTATTTAACAGGGGCTACCTGTCTACAGATATTGGTGAATACATATATATATATATATATATATATATATATATATATATATATATATACGGGTTGGGCATGTCACAGCTAGTTGGGCAAGGCTATGGACGAGGACAGAGGGCACCACTCTTTGCGGAAGGTGAGAAAACACCAGCAGTTCACGGGTAACTATAGCTAAAATGGCAAGGTTTTTCGATTCGTAGGACTCTGGCATAAAGGCTAGAGCCAAACGCTATTTCGATACAGGTGATGAGATTCCGGACATTACTGCTCACGCCGAACATATCACGTATCCGAAACAGGTATTCACAGCTCCTATGCGTAATCGCATCTGATGAATGCAGAATCATACCCAGGTAGTTATCCACTAACCAAATTGGCAGGCTTGGTGGTCATCAGCACATTATGCGAGGGAGACGTGACGAAGGTTGGCATGACGTCACACATCACGTGACGCGCATCACCGCCCGGGGCCATGCAAAGACCGCAAACCAGCGCTCATTATCGCCTACTGAGCTATTAGCGTGGAGGTCGGGGCATAATCTGCGCCGGCCGACCGGGTCAGGGGGTCAGGGGGAGGAGCGGCGGGGAGGGTGCGTCGCAGCCATGCATCAGTCCGTTGCCTCACCAATGTCCGTAACAGGTGAGCGCCGACTGGGGGTCCCGCGGTGATGGGGGAGGGGGGGGGGGGTCCACGAGGTCCCCGTGGCATGAGGTAACGCATCGCGCCTTGGGGGCCGGTGCTGGTGGTGTGGCCCGTGCAGCGGTTGGGTAACCACCCCTGGGGCGGCAGACGGTCCGAGTATGCACCCAGTTTGAGAAGGGGGGAGGGCGGCGCCGGACGGTGGCCGCCGATGAGAGCGCAGCGAGGAGTTGCGGAACCGACTACAATGGGCTGTTTGAACGGCATGATTACCCGAAAATACACCGGTGATGCATCGTGGGTATTACCTCTCGCATGCCGTTGCGATGGGAGCGTGAGCTAGCGAAGCATGTGCGCTTATCATCGCGATTCGTCTGTCGCGAACAATCGAAGCTTAGGATTACGACATAGGTAAATTGGGCGGCATCTGTTTAAGCCAGGCGGCCAAATGTTCCGCGTCTCACGCGGTAGCTGCGTACGGTCAATTTGTACGGGAACGATGCACAATTTGGCTCATTCGCTTTTCGCTTTGCATTCTATAAAGTAAGAGGACACTATCCTCGAGCGATGTAAAACACACGATTAAGCTTCATTATGATTGCTATCCCGCATTCCGAAGAACACCAGACACAGGATGGGCGATTGAATGGTGTTGGCGTAAAGCACGCTATGGTCAGCGGCCGTGTCTCGTTCTCACGCCCTCTCTACCTCTCTGTGCGCCGCAGACCCTGCAGACGGACCAGTAACAGCTTCCTGTGCGGCAACGAGACCATCTTCGACCAGTTTACGCTGACCTGCAACTACCCGGTGGACGCGGCGCCCTGCGAGGACGCGGAGAGCATGTACTCACTCGCCAATGATGTGTTCTTCAAGCTAGCGGACGGCAGCAGTGCGTAGAAGGTCGCGCATTGGTGTGTTGGTGTGTTGGTGTGGTGTGTTGGTTGGCGTACGTTTGTGTGCATTTGGTGATCACGACAGCTTCATTTCCGCGTTTACGTATTCTCACGTCACTAGCAGAAGCAAGCATATAGGTGGCAGCACTGCTGGTTGCAGAAAGATGCTGGTGTGGACGTCCGGAGCCCCGTCCTGCTTTACACTGCTATGATGCGATGGATTTGTTAAGAACATGGCACGTGTGTGTGTGTGTGTGTGTGTGTGTGTGTGTGTGTGTGTGTGTGTGTGTGTGTGTGTGTGTGTGTGTGTGTGTGTGTGTGTGTGTGTGTGTGTGCGTAACATATTGAAGACCTGGCGGTTTTTTAAGGAAGACTGGAAGCGTTACAAGAAGAAAAATATAAAGCGGCTTTCACTACGGAATGTATTTACATATTCATATGCGTTACTCAACATATACGGCCGCATGATTTAGCGCATAAGCTGCACATGCAGCAAATTACATGTGACCATGGGCCGCCCGCAATAGAGTGACATAATGACCTGACTTGAAAGCATCATGCAATGTAACGACTGAATGCGGCACTGCTATGATCCGCTCATTTGCAAGCCAGCTCATGAGATATGCCGACTCTTTTGCCCGCACATCTGGCCTCGGCGCGCCCACAGGCACATATTACCGCCCTACTGCGACCACACGTCCCTAGTCGGAGGACAGATGGTGAGCCCCCCGGCGTCGTCGGTGTCACGCTGGGACACTTGTGAAAGCCTCCAGTGCCCACCGCCGTGCCAGCATTTGGAAAGCGTTCCGTGAGGTTGTTCGCGACGCCCGTCACCTCCTACCCAGGCCCATAGATGAACGTGGTTCTGCTGACCAGCTGCTCCGACAGCAGTTTGAACACTTCCTCCACGATCAGTATTTGCCTATTTCGGGCGCGCCTGAGTATTGTGCTGTGGCACGCCCAGCTATACCCGTGGTATGAAGTCACTCACACCAAAGTCAATCTCATGGTGGCACACGTTGATGAAGGTGTACTTTTTGTACTGTGCAGCACCGTCGTCCGTGAATTAAATATTCTTTTAGATTCGGCACTTAGGCGCGAAGGTTTGGAACAAGTCGTTGCAAAGCGCAATAAACCATGGCGATGTTATGATTTGTGCCATCAGACATGAGACAGTAGCTCTGATGGTACAGCACACGCTCCTGCCACCAGTACACTACGAACGAGTGTACGGTCACTGAGAGGACTTCCAATGGAAGCCTTGGGCCGCGTCTTGTACTACTCATTTTCAGAGAGGTCGCCCTGGGCAACCACTCCGCCCTCATTCGCAGTAGCCTTTGCATGGGCAAAGTGCTGACCCTGGCGATCAGCTGCAAAGTGGCGTTAGATCAATTTTGTAATTTGTTGGCTAAGAGATCTAATGCTGTCTTCCTTTGATCCGATGATATCCACTAGTGCATAACATTCATATTACATACATGTACATAAATATAATATATATATATATATATATATATATATATTCCCACAATCTACCATCAAGCAGCCATGGTTTTCCGTGTCGCATGCAGCGTGAACAAGGTGTTACTTCAGTTAACTCTGTCGCAAGTTCAACTGCCCCAGTTCCGAGCACTGACCCACAGCCATCCTCCACGCACACACAATCCGGCCCACATCTCAACAAATAATGTATTTTCATATCTGGCGAGCATTCAACGTTGGTTCCGTTGTCAACGCTACCAAAGACAAGTGGCAGCAATCTCCACGCAAGCGACCAAATTCCCCTCCCCGGTAATTAACTGCTCAAAACAATGCAGCTATTACAACACAAGGGGGTCACGGTTTTCAAATCGGGTGGCCGTGAGAAGATGGGAGCAGTTTTGGATATTGCTCGTGCACACGTATACCGAATGCGTACCAAAGCTGCCTGCCAAGACGCATGCTCCGGTCGAAGAGCAGCAAAAGTCGAGCACCCGATAGCAGGGATTTTTATCCCGTTTGCAAGCCTCATATGCGTCACGCAAGTTCCCCAAGGCAAGTCTTTTTCCATCATTTTCTCGGTTCCACCGAGCTGTCGGACCGTGAGGCAGTCGTTCTTGCCCGGACACATCCGGCAGACCTGGTGCAACACGTAAAACAGCTTGACTTTCTTCTGGTCCGCCTCTGGGATATCCAGGCATGTCCTCGCTTTAGGGAACCCTGGCAAAGTACCGTGTGGCTTTCTAAGTTGGCGACTCCTCCTGATGACTTACGCAAAGCCATCCTTTGATTGCGCCCCACCAGATAAGATGACGCTCCTTTACCTTTGAATATTTTTATTTTCGCGGCGTGAGAGGTGGGCTGGAAAAACAGCTCATTCACCATCCGTCTGTGACTGGGGAAATGTTGATGCATACTCTCCTTCAATTGATGAACAGATTCATGGCATGCCATATTCTTTCTCATAATTCGAGGGGGCGTCGCCAGGCTGCCTTGCTTGCCCCTCTCCCTACCCAACTATGTGACACTGACAACGACACGTGGCCGGGCGCTCCGTGCAGATAAAAAACGTGAACGTTGTTATTTTTTTTTACCTGAATATGTTTTTGCTTGCTTATTCTTTCTTACCGTAATGAAATTTATGCTTACGTTTGCTTGGAGTCGGGAACCCCTCCTCCCTTGTCTCGACACTTAAGTACACTTGAATGACAAAAAATGCTGTGAAATGATACACTTTCTCACCCAATGACATGCTTGACGGCAATGACTTTTGCTTCAACAATATTACACCCCTTAAACATGTAATAACTGAGTACGCTCCGAACTGCCGTAAAAACAGCCGCTCATGCCTGGGTTGGAACGAATATGGAGCGTTTTTCAAGAAAAACACATTATTTCTCATTTCTTCCTGTGTCGGAAAAGCAAATGTTCCAAAATTCTGCACTCATAAAATAGCATTGTGAATGCCCAGAAGGTTAAAATAGGCCACGTAACTTTTCGTCGCGCCGTCACATCATGGTTTTGTGCGTACGCGTCTGTTGTAATAATAAATGAAAAGTACAAGATGGGATGTTACCTTTAAGACTGACATCTGAGCCTGGAATATTCGTGGTCTGCCTCAAGCTGGGAAGACCATTGCAACTTCTGTTGTCAAAGCCATCATGTTTGTTCACTTCACTGTCGTTCCTCGCTCATATTGTCTTCATGTGTTAATAAAAAACATTGATATTTCGTTTTATTGGTGCGGAAAAAGAAATTTGATTAAAAGGAAAGCAGTGGTCATGTCACAAATCAAGGGAGATATAGCAATGACTAAGTTGGCATCTCATATTGCTTGTCAGGTGTATTGGGGTCAGAAGGCAAATGACTTCACGTTTAAATGGACGAAGCATTCCATCCCTTTTGGAGGAGGCCGTTTCACAGCCGGGAGATACACGGAAAATCTTCGCGGTGGCCGGCACGGTGGAAGATTCCGTTCAGGAAATAAATTTTCCTGACTCCTTAAGCATTTAAAGGGAATGTTCCACCTTTATATGGGGTTTTGGACTGAAATAGCCATCTTGAGGACTTTTTGATGCAGTTCATGGCCATGCCCTTTAAAACATCCAAAACCCTCTGGTTCCTGAGTAACACATGCCGCAAAAGTGGCAAAAGGTTTATTGAAGAACTATTTCAAAGCCACCTCCGCAATGATGATGTCATAGAAACGTTAGCGTCGTTTCTGAATATTGAAAGCGTACCAGTACTTACAAGCAAGCTTTTCCCATCATGTCTGATGTTTGTCTTAATATCTTCAATTGTGGAACATTCCCTTTAATAAGGCGTGTGAAGTTAAGGACAATTAAGAACAACTTCAGTGCCTGTTTTTAGCTAAATCTGTACCTAACGCAAAATGTTTTGACTACCTAGGACTCGCGGAGAGCCTTTCGGTGCAAGACACCTGTTTTGGCTTTCTCGCGACAAAAACTTCGCTTCCCTTCAGCACTGGGCACTGCGGTGAAATTGCACCGTGGTTAACACTCGTGCAGCTGAAGCTTTTCTGGGGTGGCATGGAAACGAACCGTTCGTGAGCGGTCTCACCACACTAGAGCCTTCTGGCACTCTGTTTGCAGGACTTGCTGCCGTGCCCAAGCCGTTGACAATGGAAGGGCGTGAGTGGATTAGGTACAACTGCCCTGGCTTTTTCAGGGCTAGCAAACTATGATGACCTCTGTAAGTCGGGTAGCTGCAAACCTCAAAGCAATTATGCTGGTGTCTCGACTTCCCTATCTCTGAATGCGGTCAGTCGTCGGTAATGACTCACGTTTTCGGTTCTGAGTCCCGTTAGGATCTCCTGTTCCGTTGTGAAACAGAGCAGGGTGCATATCGTGCTTCTTGAGGTTTTTCGAGCAAGCGTGATGGGGAAGAGTTTTTAACGTCCTTACGCAAGATTTAGGGGCCTGGAGAAGGACCTTAATATTTGCACGAGTGGTTGTTTTGAGACAAATGAGCCGTTCGCTTGCATTTCAGTTCAGAGATCACATGGGGGACAGATGGCCTGAATGATAATCAGAAAACGTTGCTTTGTCTACAAAAACATTTTTGTCACAGAGTTGCACAACCACATAAGATCTGAGTGGGTCGAGAATGGGCATACATGTCTGGCGATCACTGGCCAGTGTCAAGTCAAAGGTTTGGCGATTACTGGTCAGTGTCGAGACACGGGTCTGGCGATCGCTGGTCTGTGTCGAGACAGAGGTTGGCGATCGCTGGTCAGTGTCGAGACAGAAGTCTGGCGATTACTGGTCAGTGTCGAGACAGAGGTTTGGCGATCACTGGTCAGTGTCGAGACAGAGGTCTGGTGATCGCTGGTCAGTGTCGAGACAGAAGTCTGGATTACTGGTCAGGGTCGAGACAGAGGTCTGGCGATCACTGGTCAGTGTCGAGACAGAAGTCTGGCGATTACTGGTCAGTGTCGAGACAGAGGTCTGGATCGCTGGTCAGTGTCGAGACAGAGTTGGCGATTACTGGTCAGTGTCGAGACAGAGGTCTGGATCGCTGGTCAGTGTCGAGACAGATCTGGCGATTACTGGTCAGTGTCGAGACAGAGGTCTGGCGATTACTGGTCAGTGTCGAGACAGAGGTCTGGCGATCGCTGGTCAGTGTCGAGACAGAAGTCTGGCGATCACTGGTCAGTGTCGAGACAGAGGTCTGGCGACTGGTCAGTGTCGAGACAGAAGTCTGGCGATCACTGGTCAGTGTCGAGACAAAGGTCTGGCGATTACTGGTCAGTGTCGAGACAGAAGTCTGGCGATTACTGGTCAGTGTCGAGACAGAAGTCTGGCGGTCACTGGTCAGTGTCGAGACAGAGGTCTGGCGATTACTGGTCAGTGTCGACTCAGAGGTCTGACGATCACTGGTCAGTGTCGAGACAGAGGTCAGGCGATTACTGGCAAGCCTCGTGTCAAAGGTTTGGCGGTCAATGGTCAGTGTCGAGACAGAGGCCAGGCGATTTCTGGTAGGCCTCGAGTCAGAGGTTTCGTGGTCAATGGTCAGTGTCGAGACAGAGGTCAGGCAATTACTGGTAAGCCTCGAGTCAGAGGTTTGGAGGTCAATGGTCAGTGTCGATACAGAGGCCAGGCGATTACTTGTAGGCCTCGAGTCAGAGGTTTGGTGGTCAATGGCCGGTGTATAGTCAGAGGTTTGGTGGTCAATGGTCAGTGTCGAGACAGAGGTCAAACGATTACTGGTAAGCCTCGAGTCAGAGGTTTGGCGGTCAATGATCAGTGTCGAGACAGAGGTCAGGCGATTACTGGCAAGCCTCGAGTCAGAGGTTTGGCGAACAATGGTCAGTGTCGAGACAGAGGTCAAGCGATTACTGGTAAGCCTCGAGTCAGAGGTTTGGTGGTCAATGATCAGTGCCGAGACAGAGGTCAAGCGATTACTGGTATGCCTCGAGTCAGAGGTTTGGCGATCAATGATCAGTGTCGACTGAGGATCGGTGCCAGAGGGAACAATCACGCCAGATCCTAGTGGGCCAAGAATGGGTTCCGAGGTCTGACCGACGATCACTGCGCAGTGTCGAGCAAGGGTCTGGCGCCAGAGCAAGCAGGCACCTGAGTAGTCAAGGTCGAGCGAAGGTTGTTGCCGGGACGCTTGACAGATATGGGTGCCGTGCTAGCACCGCGGCCGGACTGTGCGATTCAACGGAATGAGCCTGGGGCGCGCAAGGGTCGTTAGGTAAAGTGACAACCACAGCAGGGCTACGGCGCTCAATAATCGACATTCAGAGAAGTGTCAACGCCATAGGCCGAATCCGAATCCGTGTCGTCGCTCCTCCCTTGCAGCGTTTTTCCAAAGTGTGCGAGGGGAGCGGAAGGGAGCAGCACAACAAACAGTGGATAAAAACTGTGTGTTTAGGGAAAAGCGTAAGCCGTTCGGTAAGGAAACCAACGAAACGAAAGTGAAACTCCTTGGGAAGCAGCCGCAAATGAAGCGACCCCCCCCCCCCCCCTGCAGTGCGCGGCACGCCGTGCAAGGATGTGGGGTGGCGCTCAGTCCCCCTCACACTTGTGTGGCGGTGCCGAGGAGACTCATCAACAGAGAATGCTTATGGTGTCAAATTCTCAAATCCTGGTCAAACATTTCCATCCACATGCCGTCAGCCGCCTTGTTATAAATGTCACGCATTCACAGACACTGCGCTAGCGGATGTGGTGCTTTGACATTACTTGCAAGTGTGGTGCTTTGACATTATTCCATGTCGACCTCTCCACCTTAAACTACGGGGAGGGGGTGAGGAGTCGAAGCCTAACTGAGATCACGATTGCTCAAGCTGTGGGTTATGTGAACCTAGCAATCAGCGACGCGTGCGCAGGGATTAAATTCTGTACTGGATACGACGTCTTATCGGCTAGACTGCTTGGCTAATGCAGCTTTCCTCAATAATATGGCCTCCCATAAAAATTAATGTCATAAAACCCAAGGACGTAGAGTATGCTGTACGATTTTGACTGTCTTTTGCAATTTACTTATATAACGAAGGTAAGCGGGAGCAGTTTAGTAAATATTTCTGTTTTACATGTAACATTTCCGTAGCGCTAAATTTGAGAAGTCTACAAAATTCATTGCTTTTTGTCGTTGCTATGGTTACGGGTCTCCACAAACTCGTAGCACAGCATAGCCTCGTGGAATGAAGTTTAGGGCGCTTGAAAGTATTATCTTGAATTGATCCATATCGCTTAAGATTTCCTGTGCAGTATCGTGCGGCATTGCACGTGAAACCAGAATGTGGCGGCCACAGCCTCATCATAATTTCTCAGTGAAACTAGACGAGACGCGCCGTGCGGCATGGTTTGGTGCCTGCCTGCCGTGCCTGTTCGAAATTTTGAGAGCCAGGGCTTCTTTCGAATCATTTTATCGCAGAAGGGTTATGGACGTGACTTGAAGTTTAAACTACTCTATCCCGTGAATGACCAAGATTCAATATCGGGCGCAAGCCCGACATGAACAACGTAAAAGTAAGCAGCTCCAGTGGTGGCGCTTGACGGGGGCTGCCCCCTGGGGCAGCTTGATGCTGAAGCGGTAGATGGATATTCAGGCAGATGTCATGGCCATGGCTTATGCATGTTATTCCTTCCATGTACTCTGAACCTAATTAAGCTTCCCCTGATAAGAGGATCGATGAGGTGGGGACTACCGTCGATGCGCCTTCCATCCCCCTCCCCCCTCCCCTCCCTAGGGTTTTCTGAGGATATCTTTCCGGCATGTCGCGTAATCGTGTCCACGCTTCCTGTGCCATTTGGGCATTCGTTACCGTGTATTTGGACAGAAAATGTGTCGATAGCATCTGGCCTCATATAAGTGACCTTTTTGAAACACCACACGGCAACCTTCGGCCAGCGTGGGCGGCGAGAGGCAACTGGCAAGCCGCCGATCATGCCGGCGGGGACGTCGACTGTTGCATTAACGGATGCTTACACGATACGTATATGCTCAAAACACATCAAACTACATACCAATATGCTCAGAATGAAACAGTTGACACGTTTTTGTAAGATTCATGGCAGGCTGGGTCGCGTCGACTCCTGCCCCCCCCCCCCCCCACATCAGTTCGTGTTACGAAGAACAGGGAATCAGGGTGATAACTGAGCTATCCGTTGGCGTTCAGTCGTGCGCTTGGCGTACCCTGCTCACTCGCATACATGCCAAAAGAATATGGATAAGCGCCACGCCCAAGTGCGAGTGGTAATGTCAAATAAGTATGCTTAAAACGTGAACCGCTAGCCAAGATGCTGTCGGAATCCCGGTCTTAGCCAATAGTTTTGGCTCCAAAACTTCACATCCCATGCCAGCAGCATGTCTGTATTAAACTGTCAACGGATATTCCGGACTGACTCGATTTAGGTAGGACTGGCAGGCTAATAAAGACTTGGCTCATGAATCTCAAACTACGGAAAACTTAGTTGGACGTACAAAACTTCGCGAGATAGTTTATGCCCAAACTGAACGTTTTCAGAAGCCTGGGCACTTGTCTACTAAGTACACATGTTGAACTGCACCAAAACGGTCCGCTCTGAATGGCATTGATACCAACCTATAATGCCTCTGGCACTTTCTTATTCCCACTTTATCTTTTCAGGTTTTGAAATGCGTAAGCCCAATGTTGCCAGGCCACCATTTGTTTAGCGAGCCCGTGAGAGTCCTGAATATCGATGTGCAGCTTGATGTGAAACTGCTGCTAGTTTGACAGGTATCCCCAGGGGCCGATCCAGAGGGGGGCACGGGCGCATGGCCCTCCTTGGGCGCCGAGGGGGCCTATAGGCTCAGAGGGGACCCATAGCCGGCCGAATAGACGCTTTTTTTTTTTACAAAGAACGCAACATCATCATCAACAACACAACGTTCAACGCAAAGAAGAACATTGAACGCCTGAGCTTCTATGCCACCAATAACAGTTGCAAACGTAGCCGAAGAGCCCGCGAGCATACGAAAATTATTATTTACTGATTGAGAGGGTGGTGATTGGGAGGTCTTGGGACTGCTTACGCTGTCAAGAGGCACTACACTGTTTCTGGGAGCTCTATATGTCCACTTGCGGGCAAACCTAATCGTTAAGGAGCCTTCTATGTTGCCCTTGATTTCTTTGTATCTGTTCAGACAGCCTTGCCCTGTTGCTGGGGCTCTTTCTGCTAGCGTGCCGGGGCACTCTTTGTCAATCAGGGACCTTCGACGGATTTTTTTTCCATTTCACGCTATAGGCGGGGGCCAACTTTGCTCACATACCGGGGTATTCTCGGTTGCTCACGGACCCCTTCGCGTTAGTTACGGTTAACCTACCGGCGCACTTACGATACGCCCATGGGCCATCTACATTGATCTAAGGCCCTTCCAATTTTCTGTCACTTGCTTAGGGCCCCTGCTCTTGTATACGGCTATCTGTTAATCTGCTTGGGCTCACTTGGTCGTTTGGGGCGCTCCAAATTGGGTCTTGGGTACTTCCTATTTGAATGGACGGTTCTATGCCCTTCTCGGGTCCCCGATCTGTTAACCTGCTTGGGTGCACTGGATGGCTTGGGAGTTGTGCAGTCTGGGTATTAGTATCTGCATGTAAGGCCCTACGTTCTTGTCGGGGTCACCTGATGGCCTGCTTGGGGACACTCGATCTTTCGGGGGCCCTCTACAATAGGTCTTGGATACTTCTTATTTGAATGGAGGGCCCTACGCTCTTGCGGGAGCCCTTTCTGATAACCTGCTCTGGCAACTCGATCGTTCGGGGGCCATCCACATTGGGTCGCTGGTGCTTCCTGTTTAGTGGAGAGCCCCACGCTCTTGTCGGGGCCGTATCAATTAACCTGCTCGGGTGTACTCGATCTAGTGGGGCCCTCCACATTGTGGCACGGGCATCTATTATTTGAATGGAGCGTCCTGCGCTCTTCGTCGGGGGCCTTCCATCTTTTACCCCGCTCGGGTACATTCGATCATTCTTGGACCCTCCATATTGTGTACCGTGCACTTCTTATTTGAATGGATGGCCTTTTGTTCTTGTCGTGGCCGCATCTATCGGACTGTCCGAACCAATGACGGATCCAGGGGGGGGGGAGGGCGGAACTGTGCTCCCCCTCGTGCCCCGAGGGGACCATCGGGCTTTGAAAGGGCCCATGACCAGGCGGACGGACGAAGTTTTCAAACACAACAAGACTGGAGGTATCTGAGCCTTCAGACGACCAAGAACAGTCACAAGCGAAAGTGATGCTCTTGGGCAGACAAAATTATTATGTTGTTCAGAATGCGCTGTCGCCGGGGCCCTATGTGTCCACTTGCCGAGTCAATCCGATTGCTAAGGAGCTTTCCACATCGCCCCTGATTTCTTGGCATTTTTTTAATTTGCCGTACTCTATGGGGCCCCCACGACATTGCTTGACGAATATTGCTTGCCCCCCCCCCCCTCATTGAAGAAATCCTGGACTTGCCCCTGAGCGTCCCAAAACTTGGTTTAGGCTGGGCAGGGCATGCCATAGCACCCAAGCTCCTGCCGCGCTGCCAGGCCATGATCCTAAAGTGGTAGATCAAAGTAAAATGCTAGCGAACTCTTCCTAAGGATATGCATGCTACAGGGAAACGTCAGCGCAAAAAATGAAACGCTTTTGGAAAGATACTGCAGTGGTTTTAAAATCTGGTTACGTGTTGTCCAAACTGCCTTAAAAGAAACGTCACCACTGGGTAATTAATGCGCACCCATTTGGCCGGCAGTGACTTTTTCGGGCCGACCGCACTAGTTCCTCACTGTTCCGAAGGCGGGATGGAGGAAAGGAAAATATTTGTAAGCTGTTCGGTGCATTAGGATATCTGACACTCCATTCTCCTGTTTTCCGACCAGTAATGCTTATACTACTGTCTTATCTATAGAAAAAAATATTTGAGCGTACACCCAGTAAGATAGCGGCGGCGGTGGTTTCAATGTTAAGGCAGTAGCACTGCCTGGATCACTTTTGGCAATATGTTGATATGGCTTCGCAGCTGAGACTTTCCAGAACATTTTGAGTGTTTAAACGATATCCTTCACTTTTCCGCTCCGTACAATACCATTGAAATAACATCAATGTTCTGAATTCTGTTTTGCATGCAGCCATGTTTCAAATTAGCAGCATTGAGACAACATCCAAGTAGGCTTTCAAACTCAGGTAAAATAGGACAGCTGGGCCTTTCAAGTCGTACTGGTAAGGAATTGGGGGGGGTCCATCATTTACCTTTATAATGGATTTAATAGATGAGCTTTCAATATAGACAACGGGAGTTTTCCAAAATTGATCAGCCGACATCTATTTTTGGTTATTTCTTCGCAGTCAACATCCATGAAATCAATACCGATCTCCCCAAAACGTGCAGTTGTGGTTATAGAGTAACAGGTGTGCAGCTGGTTGCAATGATGACAACCTAAACACCTTTGGTGCTTTATGACATTGCATTGCGGTATCAGCAACTTTTAGTTACATAATTAGATGTAAAACTCAGGTGTTAAACTGTAGGCATTTGTGGGGTTTCTTTACCTGACAGATCGGATACATGCTTCAGATTCGGGGTAGTGCAGAAACAGTGCGTTTCTCGTCAAAAGAAGAGGAAAGTGACACTTCTAGTTACCAAGCAGAGTCAACCAGCTCCAGAAGTCTGACGGGATTTTGAGGGAGGGAGCATTATCGATCTATCCATCACACAACACTGATAGCTGTGGCTGGCAAATTTCCAAGAATATGAAAGGTTATCTCGGTGAAGAACGGCAGGAAAATGCATTGTTAACAGTTTAAAGTCACTAACTGTTACTGCGTCATGACATTTTATGGTACAAGTAGTCTTGAAATGTCAGGGGACTCTTGATTGTTAGTAGTTTAATTTTATGATGATCATGAGAACAGCCACTGAGGCGCCACAGTGTATCTGACACTTCCTGGAGAGAAAGTGAGACCCCATTCCCTACTCGAGGCTAAATCCCCTGGAACCACACAGAACCAACTCTTTACCAAAGCATTGTGCCTGAAGGACCAGTGTTTGCCTTACACTGTTTACAGCAAACAAATATAGGGAAGTGAAACACTTGAGGCTTCAAAGAGGGTTTGGAAGCACCTTCTTGAAAGTACTGTTCAAGACTCCCAAATCCCACGTTGAAAGTCCGGCTACGCCACTTATCATGATGGAATGTTGCGATGCATCAGTGGTGTGGCGCAATTGGCATGTTCTATGACATATGTTGGTAATTGCACCATTAATGGGTACATAAGGGAATTTGAATGGGTGGTGGAGGTGCACACTTGACGCCGGGCACTTCAAGACGTGCCTAGTTCTAATAATCACCACTGGCAGGGGTGTAGTTCGTATTCAGAGGGGGAGTCCCGCCCCTCCCTCTCCTCTCCCCCCCCCCCCCCCAAACCCACACACACACTCACCAACTTTGAGAAGGAAGCGGGACAACACTGAAGAGTTTAATGTGTTTTGGGGCGGGCTGGGTCGTTTCCACTGCAAAACCCCCACCCCCACCCCCACCTCACCTCACTTTGCGCCCCTTCACCATTGGACACTGGCCCAGCACTGACAAGCCTGCATTAATATGCTAATTAGATGCAATGTGTGGGCTGTATTAGATTGGGAGAAGGCGTACGTTAACCCAAATCTTGCAAACCTTAATCTTATATATGTAAATCAAATCTTAAACGGGAGTCAGATGATCAATCAACGGAGTAAAATGCAGTTATGACAAGCATAGGCAGTGCACTTTTCCTGAGGCTTCGAGACATCAGAAATTACAGCTTGCCACATTTAGTCGCATTTGTGGGCTAATGAGAACACTACTCCACAAATTTGTTAGTTTTCGGATTACAGGCGAAGACGGCGTGGGACCGACCACGGGGTAATGTCGGCCACTCCCCTGAGCATAATATTGACAAAGGAAGTTGAGCTGACCTTTTCCGCTGAAGGTTGCGCGGATGACGGACATAGAGGGTGATCTAGATTTCACTGGTTTCTCATGAATAATTTGCCTTTTCTATTTCTGGGTGCGCTGTTGTAAGACCATGACTTCCATGTCCGCGGCTGCCAGGAAATCTGGAAACTATATCCAGTGTGTTGATTACCATCATTGCAGTGCCTGGAATGAAGAACAAAGAAACATTTCAGCGTCAATATGGTCCTTAATAATTTGAGCCATTGGTAAACGCTATTAGAGAAATCACGGTAACGCCGCCCACTTATGCCACAAATGATCGGGCTTACCCCATGCATTAATCGGGTGGCGGTCAATTTGGCTTCCCCACCCCCACCCCGAAGGTTTTTCAGGAATGATTGCCGAACAACGTGGGATGGCTGCGACAAATTTGCATAGCAGTTAACAATTCAATAGCGAATCTTTTGGTGTCAGAAAATTAGTCGTACCTCGTAAGGTCGCTGACCCGTAACAGATGAAACTCAGGCCTAAACCATCAAGGCAGTCTCATAAGGTCACTGATCTTTAATGGGCTTCAGTAAGCTTTTGCTCAGAACAGTTTTCTAGGCTCACGAGGGTTGCACGAGAAAGTCTGAGAGTATCTTGAATATCAATCTGGAGTTTGGCCTTGTTTGACCCTATTTGATCCAAAGGTCATGACCTAAGAGTCTCACATTTTGAAACAAACGAGTTCACATACAGGCCAACACACCTTGTGCATTTGGTGTCGCTAGCTTGTTTAGCCTTTGAGATCTCAAAGGATCAAATTGCCCCCTCCCTTACCGGGAGAAGGTTGTTCGACCGGCCACCCCGGGCGCGTGTTTACGATGCGCACATAAGCTTGTCGAGCTGTCTCGCCAACTCCCAACATTACTTGAGTGATCTATCTAGCCAGGTCTGCCCCGTTTGCGTGCGCTATCTCTTCACGTCCAAACATGAACCAAGCAACATAAGCCACTCGGTGTGCGTTGGCCAGCCAGTGGATGTGGGTGTCGAGCTTAGATGTAAGTCTCAATTAAAGTTTGCAGCATGGTGTAACTTGGTATACTGCTCTGATGGCTATGATGTGTGGATTTGCAGTAAACCTTTAATAACATGACATTGCACGACAATATATTTAACTGACGTGAACAGTGGAGTATCCAAGAAGGAACTTTTGTTGTCATACAGTACACAATCCCACCGCGCAGCTCGTACGTGGTACAGACCCCGAAACTGCCCATGTACGGACCACTGAAGAGAGCACGGACCGGTCAAGTCAGCTTCCAGTGTGAAGCCAATCCAGGGCAAACAATTACAGATAAGCATGTGGATGATGTTCTTGCTCGAGCTTGGCGCTCCATCGTGGGAAACCAAGACGTTATCACCATGGGGTTCAAATGCTAGTGGCGCTCACTCATTCAGCTCGGGTGGCGTGGGGGGGGGGGGAGGGGGGAGGGAACCTGAGGAGCTTCGTTCACAACGAGGTTTTGAACAAAAGGTTTCTGAGTGCAGGAGCAGTTTCATGGCCAATAGCGGCCCATGTGGATAGGGCGGTGGCAGCGCCGCTTCAGGCGGACAGACGGGTGGCAGCGCCGCTTCAGGTGGACAGACGGTGATTAACGCCAGATCAGGTGGATAGGACGGCTGCCAAGCCAGCTCAGGTGAACAGGGCGGTGACCACGCCAGCACAGGTGGACAGGAAGGCTGCCAAGCCGGCTCAGGTGGATAGGACGGCTGCCTAGCCAGCTCAGGTGGATTAGGACGGCAACCACGCCTGCTCAGGTACACAGAACGGTGCCAAGCCAGCTCAGGTAGACAGGGCGGTGACCACGCCAGCTCAGGTGGACAGGACGGCTGCCAAACCAGCTCAGGTGGACAGGAAGGCTGCCAAGCCAGCTCAGGTGGACAGGAGGGCTGCCCAAGCCAGCTCAGGTGAACAGGACGGTGACCACCCCAGTTCAGGTGGATAGGAGACTGCCAAGCCAGCTCACGTGCGCGGGACGGTGACCTCGCCACATCAGACGGACAGGACGTTGACCACATCAGCTCAGGTGGACAAAACGGTGACCACGCCAGCTCAGGTGGACAGGACGACTGCCAAGCCAGCTCACGTGGATAGGACGGTGACCTTGAGACTTCATTGAGACTTAAATCTAAGCTCGACACCCACATCCACTGGCTGGCCAACGCACACCGAGTGGCTTATGTTGCCTTGGTTCATGTTTGGACGTGAAGAGATAGCGCACGCAAACGGGGCAGACCTGGCTAGATAGATCACTCAAGTAATGTTGGGAGTTGGCGAGATTCCCCGCCGGCGGGCCTACCCCGGAAAAATTAATGCCTTACGAAACATGACAAAACCATACCATATATCAAATAGTAGTTTTCGTGTTTTTTTGACAAATACAGCAGGACCAAGGTTTGCACCTACATATAAATATTGAATATACCTTGAGTAGTTTTCAAGACAAATCCGGAAAGGACTATGGAGTGGAGGCCACTCCGGGCTCCCCCAATGCTTACCCAGTGATAATGTGCCAACGAGATGCGATTGGAGTTCTGCAATTATTGCAATCATTTATTGAATAGGCGAATAAGATCCTGTCACCTCATGTGTTATCATAGGGCCTTGCATCAGCCCACAGCATGCCACCGCGTGCTCACCTTTGCCAGTGACGGACCGGTCAGGGGTTGATGTGTCGCGTGAATGAGTCATTAGGTGCATATATGAGCCGTCAGCAAGGGTCATCAGTCAATGTTTTCCTTCCTTTCGGGTAGTGAACAGCGCCGCTCAGGTGAGTAGTGTCAAACCACATGATTTTAGACAATACCTTATTGGGGATCTAAGAAATGAAAATTGCTTTCGGTATCGACTTTTGTAGCATGCAGCGTTTTTCGAGCGCAATGAAAAGCGAGCAAAGCTTACAGGAAAGCTATACATGCTGCTAGGTCGATGGGAAGGATGATATCGGATGCGATGCGTAGGGCAAATGTATCCTTTTTGTATCCATCCTACCAGGGCATAATGGCGTTTATGCACGCTTTCAGCAGGAAAGCAGAGTTTTCCACGGGGAAACACATTTTTCAGCACTGGTGTGACATGAGCCAAAACCTTCAAACTAGCTACTGAAGTCATACTCTCACAGTTGAGAACTAATGCATTACCCTTGATCTTCTACCAAAATGTCAAACGAGATCACGAAATAGCTTTTCTGGCATTGCAAACAAAGTATGTGCTACATTCTCAGACTTATAGCATTTCAAATGGTATGCAGCAATTGTATAGCCATGGCAGTTTTATAGAACATGCAGAGCTTTTATAGAACATGCAGAGCTTTTATAGAACATGCAGAGCTTTTCTAGAACATACAGAACGCTTTGGGTAAACATCACTGACTTAAAGACTGCACGGGCTTTATCTCACAAAGCGCAAATAACATCGGGCAAAAAGCTTCACCATATGCCTCTACAGAACAGCTTACGTCAAGCTGTGCTGTTACATGGGGTGTTATAAACCAGTCGACCTAAGGTCAAAACCCTGAAACTGATCCCATGGCTCAAGTTACACAGCGTGTTGTGTCATATCCCACAGATCCTGCCTTCATTCTATCGTCACTTCTGGAAGTGAACAGGACCGGACATCAACTACAGGTTTATTTCTTCTCCCAATCGACACTACGAGGACATGACGAGGCGCAATACCGGTGAGAGCTGGCACACGCCGCTAGAGTGGTTTGACGAGCGGACTGACTCACTTACATATCAATGTAGATTTCTGGGTTGTCGATATATAAAGGTACAAAGCCACCAACAGACATGCATTCGTCTCATTAAGATGACCATATTCCTGTTTCCTTGGAGCCGAGCCGTTTTATCACGCGGACGTTAAAATCGTTCACATGTTGAATAATCTGTGGGCTACGAAATGCTCCACGGATGGAACTCGGCGGATTAGGGGTGGACTGGGTATAACATTAGGTGATACCACAGGAACTTGAACAGTTTTGATAGTCGAATGGCAATGCTAACAAAGTTGGTGTAATCCCCAACTCTACGTTTTACTTTTCCACAAGACGCAGAAATCCATACAAAAACTATCGTTTCAACTCCAGCAGTTTAAACAAAGCCTGAAATATCGCTGAACTTACTCTTTGTATTTGGCCGCAACACCACATAGGAAAAGGCTGGCTCGATTAATGCATCCCTACTGCGACCTTGTCTTCCATGGACCATGTAAGGCAAGCACTTTGGAGAGTTATTGCCACCTGAACGGAAAGTCGCAAGACACAAAGAGTTTCTCACTAAATAAAGGGAATTTCTCAACGTTTTACGTTCTCATTCCCAAAAATGATTTTGCGCAGATCCCACCTATTTACAACGACGTGAGTGCGTTTCTTTTACGGTGCAATTGCATCTTGTAACAGAAGCGCTGTTGGAATATGGGTTCACACATATCAGTATGCCATACATTTGTGTTATTGGTAACTGAAAAGAACGGAAGTTTGAGGTTGTCAAATAGAAGGGATGTTGTTTAAAGCCTATCTGAAATTTCAGGATTTTATTGAACTATATCCTGGAAAGGTAATTATAAAGAGGTCTTCTACTCATAATCCATGCGGCGGTGATCGGTAACAAGTGAGGCGATAGGTGATGTTATGAGCAATGCACCGGAGCGGCCAGCGGTGGTGGTGGTGTCAACCTCGGCAAACTTGTATTTGTTGTCATGGCCTGCCAACCATCACAGAGCAATGTTATTCTTGGCGGCTTTATAGCTCATCACCAGTTAACCAACGCTAACTCTGTTGCGGTCCTATCGTACCCCGCTAGAACAACCGAGGCCGCACATCGCTGCCGGCCATCGCCAGAAATGAGACTTGCGTGGGTTTCTGTGAGACCTAAGATGATCCGCCTTCTCAGGCGCCTGCCTGGCGCCACTCTTGCTGCTGGCCACGCTGGGAGGCGCCTCTGTGCCCACTGGCCTGGACATGAAGCTGCTCAGGGAGGTGACGTCGAATCCGATGAACAACCATGTGATCTCGCCGTTCCTGATGTCGCTGCTGATGTCGCAGGTCTGGCTGGGCGCCGAAGGCACAACCAGAGCCGAGGTGAGGCCACAGATGATGGATGTTCAGTGAGGCGTGCTATCTGCACTGGTTCGAGGCACATGTGCCAGCTCACCTTGCAGAGGACATAAAACATGATTTATCGCCCTGTGATCTTTGTTGATGAAACATGGAGGAGAGATATGACATTGTTATGTCTGTCTACTCCACCCAGATGACGCCTGTGCTGGGAATGTCCGGTCCAAACGACAGATCCTTCCTCGACGGCTACCGCTCGGCCTTGGCCGTCTTGTCTGGAACCAGTGACGGCGTCAGGGCGTCAGTGTTCAGCAGGATCTATCGCAAGCGCAGCTTCAGCGTGCGCCGCACCTTCAGCGATTTATTGGCGCGTTACTACGGAGCCGGAGTGGAGGTGCTGCCCAGCAACGCCTTGAAGGCTGCTCAGGTCATCAACAACCAGGTGTCGGTGGCAACGCGCGGACACATCAAGGACCTGGTGTCAAGTGCCGACGTCAGGAATGCTCAACTGGTGCTTTTAAGCGCCGTGTATTTCAAGGGCACTTGGCTTTATGGCTTCAAGAAGCACGGGCAGAAGCCGTTCTTGACGTCGGATGGTGATCGGCGGGTAGACATGATGATGGTGGAGGCAGAGTTTGGTACTGCCGCCCGACCACACTTTGATGTCGTTGCGTTACCGTACCAAAACCAAGATTACAGCTTGCTGGTGCTGCGCCCGCGCAGTCGCTCCATGGCTGGCGTGACCCTGATGCGGAAGTCTCTCGACGGCCTGAACGTGACCCGGCTACACAGTCAGCTACGTCAGCGAACCGTGCGTGTGGTGATGCCGTCGTTCAAGATCGAGGGTCTCTATGTGATGCCCTTCTACATGAGAAGCCTGGGCATCAAGCGGATTTTCCAACGGGGGGCAAACTTCAACGGCATATCGTCGGACAAGACCTTTGTCAGCAACATCATCCATAAGGCGGTGATGGAGGTCAATGAGGAGGGCACGACAGCTGCGGCGGCGGCAGTGATAATAGTAGCAAGAATCGGGATTCAATCCGCGACCTTCGCTGTAGACAGGCCATTTTATGTCATTCTCTACCACAAACGTGAAAAAGTCACCTTGTTTGCTGGACTAGTAGCTAATCCTTGAGAGCACAGCATGATCATTGGGTACGCCTTTGTTCCATGTGCATCCGCCATCGTTGGTTTTAATCACATTTGTTTCAAACCGAAAGGGTCGCCTGACATTTTTGCGATTAGAGTGGATGCACCGAAAATACGTAGACGTATCCGACTGCCAATAAAAGAGGCCTTTTGAAGGGATCATTTGTGTGCGAGAGCGCCGACTTCATGAGAGTTGAACGGGTCGCGTACACGGCCTGTTTTCTGAATTATGCAAACGGTACTTGACTTCATCGTCTCACATGTATCCTGCTCTCGCCAAAAAGTCTCCCTACAGAAGCAATGGATGCGTATCAGCATGGGCCTTTGCAAGACTCTAGAAAGACTCTACCTGCCATTCAAACAGCGATTCTTTGATCACCCTTGGTCTCTTATTATCCACGTTGTAAGGGCTTGTCAGCGTGGTGACACGTTGCACCATGATCCCTTCTTTGGATACTGCGACAACTGCCAAGCTGTGGTTTATTCAGGCAGCAGTACACCGTCGAACTAGACACCCAGTCTGCAACACATGCAAAGGACTCATTAGCTGGCAACTAGCCATACACCGCATGCAGCCCTGGGAGCTGGCATAAGGGCACGCAGCATGCAGCAACGAGAGCGTCCATGACCACATGCACCAAGCAACCACCATGCAAGCCACTACCGCATGCGACACCAACAGTACATGCACAACCGCCAAGGCATGCACATGCAGCACGTCACAATACCAATACTGTGGATTCCAGACCTGCGACGGAAGCCAACGCACACACCTGAGAAGCATCTGATACAGGGTCAGCAATAATGCAGTATCTCCTTCTCTGAAGCACACTTCATATAATTAGGTTTGCCTGTGGCCGAGACGGGGATCGGTCCGCAAGCTCCATGAAAACGAACATAAACTCCGACATGTGTTTGAAGTCCTTGACGAGAACAACTTCAGTCTACAAACAAGGATTAAATTTCCTACAAGATTTGCGGGACATAATTGTATGGGGGAGGGGGGACAGAGACCGCACGTCGGGGACGCACACCATGGAAGGAATGCGAAGTTTGCCTTATGGTCACAGAGTTTCTCACGGCCTGTGTTGCGGCACAGCCGTGTGGGTGATAAAGGCAGTGAAAGTTCAACTCGTGCCTGGAAACTTTAGTGCCCGATGCATTAGCACAACATTTCAAACAGGTTCAAGCATTATCTGTGAACTAGGTCCGGACGGTGCATAATTACACGGAAACACGGAAGAGAGATGTGACACTGCGTGCCTGTCTGGCTCCACCCAGATGACGCCTGTGCTGGGAATATCCGGTCCAAACAACAGATCCTTCCTCGACGGCTACCGCTCGGCCTTGGCGGTCTTGTCGGAGAACAGCAACGGCGTCACGACGTCAGTGTTCAGCAGGATCTATCGCACGCGCAGGTACAGCGTGCGCCGCACCTTCAGCGACCTGCTGGCGCACTTCTACGGGTCTGGAGTGGAGTTGTTGCCCAGCGGCGCTAGGAAGGCCGCCCAGGTCATCAACAACCAGGTGTCGGCGGCAACGCGCGGACGCATCAGAGGCCTGGAGACAACTGCCGACCAAGCTTCCTTCTCGAAATTTTGCGCTATGTTACTTCGGGCGTATTGGTTACGTGAGAAGCAAAGCCTCACACAAACATCGACGCCCCCAAATATTTGACCGATGGCGAGGTACTCTTTAGCGGTGTGGGCTCGCAACGCAGGCTTCGCCACAGAGGGGAAAGGGGCGCATCCTTGAATGTTACAGGATCACGTCTATGGTTGCATGAAAAAACGGCACGCATAAAACTAAGCCTCTCTCTTGACATTTGACACATGACGGCGTTCTCGGCTGACACCGAGGTGCCCACATTGTTCCAAGCCGTTGCCGTCGTACAAGGTCCCGTCCTTGGCACTGTCGTCGCCGGCACGCACGGCCGGCAAACAACGCAACGCCAGCGCACCACCAGATGTAGTCCCGGCCTTCGAGCGGCCTTCTCCGCGGGGAAACTGTGGTCCAACCCGTGCCCGTTCGGTCTGACCGCGTCCCCCCCCCCCCCCCCGGACAGCGCCAACAATCACTCCTGGGCTGTTATTCGGAGGCGGTGTGATCACACGCCGCGCGCTCCGAGCTCGCGCGGCCTCACCGCTGCCCCGTGCCGTCCGCGCGCTGCCGACTCGCGCGTCCTCACCGCTGCCCCGTGCCGTCCGGCAGGTACCATGTCTCGGCTCTCGCTCGTCGCGCTCAGCGTCCTGCTGGTTGCCATAGTGACGGCCGACATGCCGTACCAGCTGTCGAGCGGCTTTGAAGACATCGTGCCTAACCTGGTGGAGACGTTCACCTGCGAAGGCCGGCCGTACGGCTACTACGCCGACGTGGCCAACGACTGCCGGCTCTTTCACGTCTGCGTGCCCGTCGTCGATGATGTTGGAGAGGTAAGCGGTGCTGCGGGAGAAGCCCCTGCCCTGGCACAGCTGGTGTGCCCGCCAACGTCTGAAGCCTGAGCTGTGGCTGGCGCTTGGTGGACAGCACGGATCTGCGGTGGCTGGAGTGGATCCCGCTAATCTTGCAGCCGACTTTGGTGACGTACCTAGATCGCAACAATACTGTTCTGGCTCGCAGGCTCAAAGAGATCCGGTCACCGTGAAAAAAGAGTTAAACGAGCTCGTGGTAAACCCGAAATGGTTATGCCTTTGCGGCCCTATGCCTGCATTCATGAATGACTCAGAACAAGGAGCGACATATGGCAGCCGTCCCGAAGCTAATTTTGATGGTAGCCCTGTGTGCTGAAAACCATGTTCCATGCATTTAACATTCATTTCGATGGTCAAGAAACACGCTGAGCTGTGATGATACAGCGGCGCATTTGACGCATTGTGTTAGACCGTTCTCATCACCCGGATCATGCTCAGATTTGGGGAGGCATGAAGGCAGTTTCTTTGCTGGATACCTCTCCAGACACACACGCACGGCACGCACATTACATACGCACAATTACAGATACGCACAGCTCAGATCAGAGGTCCTTTTTGGGAGTCATATTTCAGATCAGAACTCCTTATTTGTCTAGAATGTCCCAGGGCCCCTCACATGTCACCCTCCTCGGACATGACGAAATGCCTAGTGGGACGTCTTGGGGACCCTATCGTGAACACGAGCTATGTTGCGATTCCCCGAGTCCACCGATAGCTTAGTAAAAGACTTTCGGCAGCTGTGTTGTGATACTTTCAAACTAAAGATCATTTTTACAGTTCCGCTGGCCTCCTTTTGTATCCGGTCCCTTGCAAGTCCGAAGAAATCGAACATGCTCAAGTTTCTGCCCAAGGGTTCTTTCAGAGCAAAGAACACTTACATCCTTTTGTAACCCCATGGACACCCAAGAAATCCATTGGTGCCTTCTCACGCACAAAATGTCTAAAAACCTTTCTGCAAGTCAAAGAGCTTCTTATCCGTTTGATGTTTCTAAAATGGCTTTTTGTTTTGTTAGCTAAAATTTGTTTTGTATGCGAGGGATCACCCTACCTTGGCAGGCCCGAGGGCCCTCGCTACAAATTCAGCTTTTGCAGTCTATTTAACAGGGGCTACCTGTCTACAGATATTGGTGAATACATATATATATATATATATATATATATATATATATATACGGGTTGGGCATGTCACAGCTAGTTGGGCAAGGCTATGGACGAGGACAGAGGGCACCACTCTTTGCGGAAGGTGAGAAAACACCAGCAGTTCACGGGTAACTATAGCTAAAATGGCAAGGTTTTTCGATTCGTAGACTCTGGCATAAAGGCTAGAGCCAAACGCTATTTCGATACAGGTGATGAGATTCCGGACATTACTGCTCACGCCGAACATATCACGTATCCGAAACAGGTATTCACAGCTCCTATGCGTAATCGCATCTGATGAATGCAGAATCATACCCAGGTAGTTATCCACTAACCAAATTGGCAGGCTTGGTGGTCATCAGCACATTATGCGAGGGAGACGTGACGAAGGTTGGCATGACGTCACACATCACGTGACGCGCATCACCGCCCGGGGCCATGCAAAGACCGCAAACCAGCGCTCATTATCGCCTACTGAGCTATTAGCGTGGAGGTCGGGGCATAATCTGCGCCGGCCGACCGGGTCAGGGGGTCAGGGGGAGGAGCGGCGGGGAGGGTGCGTCGCAGCCATGCATCAGTCCGTTGCCTCACCAATGTCCGTAACAGGTGAGCGCCGACTGGGGGTCCCGCGGTGATGGGGGAGGGGGGGGGGGGTCCACGAGGTCCCCGTGGCATGAGGTAACGCATCGCGCCTTGGGGGCCGGTGCTGGTGGTGTGGCCCGTGCAGCGGTTGGGTAACCACCCCTGGGGCGGCAGACGGTCCGAGTATGCACCCAGTTTGAGGAGGGGGGAGGGCGGCACCGGACGGTGGCCGCCGATGAGAGCGCAGCGAGGAGTTGCGGAACCGACTACAATGGGCTGTTTGAACGGCATGATTACCCGAAAATACACCGGTGATGCATCGTGGGTATTACCTCTCGCATGCCGTTGCGATGGGAGCGTGAGCTAGCGAAGCATGTGCGCTTATCATCGCGATTCGTCTGTCGCGAACAATCGAAGCTTAGGATTACGACATAGGTAAATTGGGCGGCATCTGTTTAAGCCAGGCGGCCAAATGTTCCGCGTCTCACGCGGTAGCTGCGTACGGTCAATTTGTACGGGAACGATGCACAATTTGGCTCATTCGCTTTTCGCTTTGCATTCTATAAAGTAAGAGGACACTATCCTCGAGCGATGTAAAACACACGATTAAGCTTCATTATGATTGCTATCCCGCATTCCGAAGAACACCAGACACAGGATGGGCGATTGAATGGTGTTGGCGTAAAGCACGCTATGGTCAGCGGCCGTGTCTCGTTCTCACGCCCTCTCTACCTCTCTGTGCGCCGCAGACCCTGCAGACGGACCAGTACAGCTTCCTGTGCGGCAACGAGACCATCTTCGACCAGTTTACGCTGACCTGCAACTACCCGGTGGACGCGGCGCCCTGCGAGGACGCGGAGAGCATGTACTCACTCGCCAATGATGTGTTCTTCAAGCTAGCGGACGGCAGCAGTGCGTAGAAGGTCGCGCATTGGTGTGTTGGTGTGTTGGTGTGGTGTGTTGGTTGGCGTACGTTTGTGTGCATTTGGTGATCACGACAGCTTCATTTCCGCGTTTACGTATTCTCACGTCACTAGCAGAAGCAAGCATATAGGTGGCAGCACTGCTGGTTGCAGAAAGATGCTGGTGTGGACGTCGGAGCCCCGTCCTGCTTTACACTGCTATGATGCGATGGATTGTTAAGAACATGGCACGTGTGTGTGTGTGTGTGTGTGTGTGTGTGTGTGTGTGTGTGTGTGTGTGTGTGTGTGTGTGTGTGTGTGTGTGTGTGTGTGTGTGTGTGTGTGTGTGCGTAACATATTGAAGACCTGGCGGTTTTTTAAGGAAGACTGGAAGCGTTACAAGAAGAAAAATATAAAGCGGCTTTCACTACGGAATGTATTTACATATTCATATGCGTTACTCAACATATACGGCCGCATGATTTAGCGCATAAGCTGCACATGCAGCAAATTACATGTGACCATGGGCCGCCCGCAATAGAGTGACATAATGACCTGACTTGAAAGCATCATGCAATGTAACGACTGAATGCGGCACTGCTATGATCCGCTCATTTGCAAGCCAGCTCATGAGATATGCCGACTCTTTTGCCCGCACATCTGGCCTCGGCGCGCCCACAGGCACATATTACCGCCCTACTGCGACCACACGTCCCTAGTCGGAGGACAGATGGTGAGCCCCCCCGGCGTCGTCGGTGTCACGCTGGGACACTTGTGAAAGCCTCCAGTGCCCACCGCCGTGCCAGCATTTGGAAAGCGTTCCGTGAGGTTGTTCGCGACGCCCGTCACCTCCTACCCAGGCCCATAGATGAACGTGGTTCTGCTGACCAGCTGCTCCGACAGCAGTTTGAACACTTCCTCCACGATCAGTATTTGCCTATTTCGGGCGCGCCTGAGTATTGTGCTGTGGCACGCTCAGCTATACCCGTGGTATGAAGTCACTCACACCAAAGTCAATCTCATGGTGGCACACGTTGATGAAGGTGTACTTTTTGTACTGTGCAGCACCGTCGTCCGTGAATTAAATATTCTTTTAGATTCGGCACTTAGGCGCGAAGGTTTGGAACAAGTCGTTGCAAAGCGCATAAACCATGGCGATGTTATGATTTGTGCCATCAGACATGAGACAGTAGCTCTGATGGCACAGCACACGCTCCTGCCACCAGTACACTACGAACGAGTGTACGTTCACTGAGAGGACTTCCAATGGAAGCCTTGGGCCGCGTCTTGCACTACTCATTTTCAGAGAGGTCGCCCTGGGCAACCACTCCGCCCTCATTCGCAGTAGCCTTTGCATGGGCAAAGTACTGACCCTGGCGATCAGCTGCAAAGTGGCGTTAGATCAATTTTGTAATTTGTTGGCTAAGAGATCTAATGCTGTCTTCCTTTGATCCGATGATATCCACTAGTGCATAACATTCATATTACATACATGTACATAAATATATACATATATATATATATATATATATATATATATATATATATATTCCCACAATCTACCATCAAGCAGCCATGGTTTTCCGTGTCGCATGCAGCGTGAACAAGGTGTTACTTCAGTTAACTCTGTCGCAAGTTCAACTGCCCCAGTTCCGAGCACTGACCCACAGCCATCCTCCACGCACACACAATCCGGCCCACATCTCAACAAATAATGTATTTTCATATCTGGCGAGCATTCAACGTTGGTTCCGTTGTCAACGCTACCAAAGACAAGTGGCAGCAATCTCCACGCAAGCGACCCAAATTCCCCTCCCCGGTAATTAACTGCTCAAAACAATGCAGCTATTACAACACAAGGGGGTCACGGTTTTCAAATCGGGTGGCCGTGAGAAGATGGGAGCAGTTTTGGATATTGCTCGTGCACACGTATACCGAATGCGTACCAAAGCTGCCTGCCAAGACGCATGCTCCGGTCGAAGAGCAGCAAAAGTCGAGCACCCGATAGCAGGGATTTTTATCCCGTTTGCAAGCCTCATATGCGTCACGCAAGTTCCCCAAGGCAAGTCTTTTTCCATCATTTTCTCGGTTCCACCGAGCTGTCGGACCGTGAGGCAGTCGTTCTTGCCCGGACACATCCGGCAGACCTGGTGCAACACGTAAAACAGCTTGACTTTCTTCTGGTCCGCCTCTGGGATATCCAGGCGTGTCCTCGCTTTAGGGAACCCTGGCAAAGTACCGTGTGGCTTTCTAAGTTGGCGACTCCTCCTGATGACTTACGCAAAGCCATCCTTTGATTGCGCCCCACCAGATAAGATGACGCTCCTTTACCTTTGAATATTTTTATTTTCGCGGCGTGAGAGGTGGGCTGGAAAAACAGCTCATTCACCATCCGTCTGTGACTGGGGAAATGTTGATGCATACTCTCCTTCAATTGATGAACAGATTCATGGCATGCCATATTCTTTCTCATAATTCGAGGTGGCGTCGCCAGGCTGCCTTGCTTGCCCCTCTCCCTACCCAACTATGTGACACTGACAACGACACGTGGCCGGGCGCTCCGTGCAGATAAAAAACGTGAACGTTGTTATTTTTTTTTACCTGAATATGTTTTTGCTTGCTTATTCTTTCTTACCGTAATGAAATTTATGCTTACGTTTGCTTGGAGTCGGGAACCCCTCCTCCCTTGTCTCGACACTTAAGTACACTTGAATGACAAAAAATGCTGTGAAATGACACACTTTCTCACCCAATGACATGCTTGACGGCAATGACTTTTGCTTCAACAATATTACACCCCTTAAACATGTAATAACTGAGTACGCTCCGAACTGCCGTAAAAACAGCCGCTCATACCTGGGTTGGAACGAATATGGAGCGCTTTCCAAGAAAAACACATTATTTCTCATTTCTTCCTGTGTCGGAAAAGCAAATGTTCCAAAATTCTGCACTCATAAAATAGCATTGTGAATGCCCTGAAGGTTAAAATAGGCCACGTAACTTTTCGTCGCGCCGTCACATCATGGTTTTGTGCGTACGCGTCTGTTGTAATAATAAATGAAAAGTACAAGATGGGATGTTACCTTTAAGACTGACATCTGAGCCTGGAATATTCGTGGTCTGCCTCAAGCTGGGAAGACCATTGCAACTTCTGTTGTCAAAGCCATCATGTTTGTTCACTTCACTGTCGTTCTTCGCTCATATTGTCTTCATGTGTTAATAAAAAACATTGATATTTCGTTTTATTGGTGCGGAAAAAGAAATTTGATTAAAAGGAAAGCAGTGGTCATGTCACAAATCAAGGGAGATATAGCAATGACTAAGTTGGCATCTCATATTGCTTGTCAGGTGTATTGGGGTCAGAAGGCAAATGACTTCACGTTTAAATGGACGAAGCATTCCATCCCTTTTGGAGGAGGCCGTTTCACAGCCGGGAGATACACGGAAAATCTTCGCGGTGGCCGGCACGGTGGAAGATTCCGTTCAGAAATAAATTTTCCTGACTCCTTAAGCATTTAAAGGGAATGTTCCACCTTTATATGGGGTTTTGGACTGAAATAGCCATCTTGAGGACTTTTTGATGCAGTTCATGGCCATGCCCTTTAAAACATCCAAAACCCTCTGGTTCCTGAGTAACACATGCCGCAAAAGTGGCAAAAGGTTTATTCAAGAACTATTTCAAAGCCACCTCCGCAATGATGATGTCATAGAAACGTTGGCGTCGTTTCTGAATATTGAAAGCGTACCAGTACTTACAAGTAAGCTTTTCCCATCATGTCTGATGTTTGTCTTAATATCTTCAATTGTGGAACATTCCCTTTAATAAGGCGTGTGAAGTTAAGGACAATTAAGAACAACTTCAGTGCCTGTTTTTAGCTAAATCTGTACCTAACGCAAAATGTTTTGACTACCTAGGACTCGCGGAGAGCCTTTCGGTGCAAGACACCTGTTTTGGCTTTCTCGCGACAAAAACTTCGCTTCCCTTCAGCACTGGGCACTGCGGTGAAATTGCACCGTGGTTAACACTCGTGCAGCTGAAGCTTTTCTGGGGTGGCATGGAAACGAACCGTTCGTGAGCGGTCTCACCACACTAGAGCCTTCTGGCACTCTGTTTGCAGGACTTGCTGCCGTGCCCAAGCCGTTGACAATGGAAGGGCGTGAGTGGATTAGGTACAACTGCCCTGGCTTTTTCAGGGCTAGCAAACTATGATGACCTCTGTAAGTCGGGTAGCTGCAAACCTCAAAGCAATTATGCTGGTGTCTCGACTTCCCTATCTCTGAATGCGGTCAGTCGTCGGTAATGACTCACGTTTTCGGTTCTGAGTTCCGTTAGGATCTCCTGTTCCGTTGTGAAACAGAGCAGGGTGCATATCGTGCTTCTTGAGGTTTTTCGAGCAAGCGTGATGGGGAAGAGTTTTTAACGTCCTTACGCAAGATTTAGGGGCCTGGAGAAGGACCTTAATATTTGCACGAGTGATTGTTTTGAGACAAATGAGCCGTTCGCTTGCATTTCAGTTCAGAGATCACATGGGGGACAGATGGCCTGAATGATAATCAGAAAACGTTGCTTTGTCTACAAAAACATTTTTGTCACAGAGTTGCACAACCACATAAGATCTGAGTGGGTCGAGAATGGGCATAGATGTCTGGCGATCACTGGCCAGTGTCAAGTCAAAGGTTTGGCGATTACTGGTCAGTGTCGAGACACGGGTCTGGCGATCGCTGGTCTGTGTCGAGACAGAGGTGTGGCGATCGCTGGTCAGTGTCGAGACAGAAGTCTGGCGATTACTGGTCAGTGTCGAGACAGAGGTTTGGCGATCACTGGTCAGTGTCGAGACAGAGGTCTGGTGATCGCTGGTCAGTGTCGAGACAGAAGTCTGACGATTACTGGTCAGGGTCGAGACAGAGGTCTGGCGATCACTGGTCAGTGTCGAGACAGAAGTCTGGCGATTACTGGTCAGTGTCGAGACAGAGGTCTGGTGATCGCTGGTCAGTGTCGAGACAGAAGTCTGGCGATTACTGGTCAGGGTCGAGACAGAGGTCTGGCGACTACTGGTCAGTGTCGAGACAGAGGTCTGGCGATTACTGGTCAGTGTCGAGACAGAGGTCTGGCGATTACTGGTCAGTGTCGAGACAGAAGTCTGGCGGTCACTGGTCAGTGTCGAGACAGAGGTCTGGCGATTACTGGTCAGTGTCGAGACAGAAGTCTGGCCATCACTGGTCAGTGTCGAGACAGAAGTCTGGCGATTACTGGTCAGTGTCGAGACAGAGGTCTGGCGATTACTGGTCAGTGTCGAGACAGAAGTCTGGCGGTCACTGGTCAGTGTCGAGACAGAGGTCTGGCGATTACTGGTCAGTGTCGACTCAGAGGTCTGACGATCACTGGTCAGTGTCGAGACAGAGGTCAGGCGATTACTGGCAAGCCTCGTGTCAAAGGTTTGGCGGTCAATGGTCAGTGTCGAGACAGAGGCCAGGCGATTTCTGGTAGGCCTCGAGTCAGAGGTTTCGTGGTCAATGGTCAGTGTCGAGACAGAGGTCAGGCAATTACTGGTAAGCCTCGAGTCAGAGGTTTGGAGGTCAATGGTCAGTGTCGATACAGAGGCCAGGCGATTACTTGTAGGCCTCGAGTCAGGGGTTTGGTGGTCAATGGCCGGTGTATAGTCAGAGGTTTGGTGGTCAATGGTCAGTGTCGAGACAGAGGTCAAACGATTACTGGTAAGCCTCGAGTCAGAGGTTTGGCGGTCAATGATCAGTGTCGAGACAGAGGTCAGGCGATTACTGGCAAGCCTCGAGTCAGAGGTTTGGCGAACAATGGTCAGTGTCGAGACAGAGGTCAAGCGATTACTGGTAAGCCTCGAGTCAGAGGTTTGGTGGTCAATGATCAGTGCCGAGACAGAGGTCAAGCGATTACTGGTATGCCTCGAGTCAGAGGTTTGGCGATCAATGATCAGTGTCGATTGAGGATCGGTGCCAGAGGGAACAATCACGCGAGATCCTAGTGGGCCAAGAATGGGTTCCGAGGTCTGACCGACGATCACTGCGCAGTGTCGAGCAAGGGTCTGGCGCCAGAGCAAGCAGGCACCTGAGTAGTCAAGGTCGAGCGAAGGTTGTTGCCGGGACGCTTGACAGATATGGGTGCCGTGCTAGCACCGCGGCCGGACTGTGCGATTCAACGGAATGAGCCTGGGGCGCGCAAGGGTCGTTAGGTAAAGTGACAACCACAGCAGGGCTACGGCGCTCAATAATCGACATTCAGAGAAGTGTCAACGCCATAGGCCGAATTCGAATCCGTGTCGTCGCTCCTCCCTTGCAGCGTTTTTCCAAAGTGTGCGAGGGGAGCGGAAGGGAGCAGCACAACAAACAGTGGATAAAAACTGTGTGTTTAGGGAAAGCGTAAGCCGTTCGGTAAGGAAACCAACGAAACGAAAGTGAAACTCCTTGGGAAGCAGCCGCAAATGAAGCGACCCCCCCCCCCCCCTGCAGTGCGCGGCACGCCGTGCAGGGATGTGGGGTGGCGCTCAGTCCCCCTCACACTTGTGTGGCGGTGCCGAGGAGACTCATCAACAGAGAATGCTTATGGTGTCAAATTCTCAAATCCTGGTCAAACATTTCCACCCACATGCCGTCAGCCGCCTTGTTATAAATGTCACGCATTCACAGACACTGCGCTAGCGGATGTGGTGCTTTGACATTACTTGCAAGTGTGGTGCTTTGACATTATTCCATGTCGACCTCTCCACCTTAAACTACGGGGAGGGGGTGAGGAGTCGAAGCCTAACTGAGATCACGATTGCTCAAGCTGTGGGTTATGTGAACCTAGCAATCAGCGACGCGTGCGCAGGGATTAAATTCTGTACTGGATACGACGTCTTATCGGCTAGACTGCTTGGCTAATGCAGCTTTCCTCAATAATATGGCCTCCCATAAAAATTAATGTCATAAAACCCAAGGACGTAGAGTATGCTGTACGATTTTGACTGTCTTTTGCAATTTACTTATATAACGAAGGTAAGCGGGAGCAGTTTAGTAAATATTTCTGTTTTACATGTAACATTTCCGTAGCGCTAAATTTGAGAAGTCTACAAAATTCATTGCTTTTTGTCGTTGCTATGGTTACGGGTCTCCACAAACTCGTAGCACAGCATAGCCTCGTGGAATGAAGTTTAGGGCGCTTGAAAGTATTATCTTGAATTGATCCATATCGCTTAAGATTTCCTGTGCAGTATCGTGCGGCATTGCACGTGAAACCAGAATGTGGCGGCCACAGCCTCATCATAATTTCTCAGTGAAACTAGACGAGACGCGCCGTGCGGCATGGTTTGGTGCCTGCCTGCCGTGCCTGTTCGAAATTTTGAGAGCCAGGGCTTCTTTCGAATCATTTTATCGCAGAAGGGTTATGGACGTGACTTGAAGTTTAAACTACTCTATCCCGTGAATGACCAAGATTCAATATCGGGCGCAAGCCCGACATGAACAACGTAAAAGTAAGCAGCTCCAGTGGTGGCGCTTGACGGGGGCTGCCCCCTGGGGCAGCTTGATGCTGAAGCGGTAGATGGATATTCAGGCAGATGCATGGCCATGGCTTATGCATGTTATTCCTTCCATGTACTCTGAACCTAATTAAGCTTCCCCTGATAAGAGGATCGATGAGGTGGGGACTACCGTCGATGCGCCTTCCATCCCCCTCCCCCCTCCCCTCCCTAGGGTTTTCTGAGGATATCTTTCCGGCATGTCGCGTAATCGTGTCCACGCTTCCTGTGCCATTTGGGCATTCGTTACCGTGTATTTGGACAGAAAATGTGTCGATAGCATCTGGCCTCATATAAGTGACCTTTTTTGAAACACCACACGGCAACCTTCGGCCAGCGTGGGCGGCGAGAGGCAACTGGCAAGCCGCCGATCATGCCGGCGGGGACGTCGACTGTTGCATTAACGGATGCTTACACGATACGTATATGCTCAAAACACATCAAACTACATACCAATATGCTCAGAATGAAACAGTTGACACGTTTTTGTAAGATTCATGGCAGGCTGGGTCGCGTCGACTCCTGCCCCCCCCCCCCCCCCCCACATCAGTTCGTGTTACGAAGAACAGGGAATCAGGGTGATAACTGAGCTATCCGTTGGCGTTCAGTCGTGCGCTTGGCGTACCCTGCTCACTCGCATACATGCCAAAAGAATATGGATAAGCGCCACGCCCAAGTGCGAGTGGTAATGTCAAATAAGTATGCTTAAAACGTGAACCGCTAGCCAAGATGCTGTCGGAATCCCGGTCTTAGCCAATAGTTTTGGCTCCAAAACTTCACATCCCATGCCAGCAGCATGTCTGTATTAAACTGTCAACGGATATTCCGGACTGACTCGATTTAGGTAGGACTGGCAGGCTAATAAAGACTTGGCTCATGAATCTCAACTACGGAAAACTTAGTTGGACGTACAAAACTTCGCGAGATAGTTTATGCCCAAACTGAACGTTTTCAGAAGCCTGGGCACTTGTCTACTAAGTACACATGTTGAACTGCACCAAAACGGTCCGCTCTGAATGGCATTGATACCAACCTATAATGCCTCTGGCACTTTCTTAATCCCACTTTATCTTTTCAGGTTTTGAAATGCGTAAGCCCAATGTTGCTAGGCCACCATTTGTTTAGCGAGAACGTGAGAGTCCTGAATATCGATGTGCAGCTTGGTGTGAAACTGCTGCTAGTTTGACAGGTATCCCAAGGCGCCGATCCAGAGGGGGGCACGGGCGCATGGCCCTCCTTGGGCGCCGAGGGGGCCTATAGGCTCAGAGGGGACCCATAGCCGGCCGAATAGACGCTTTCTTTTTACAAAGATCGCAACATCATCATCAACAACACAACGTTCAACGCAAAGAAGAACATTGAACGCCTGAGCTTCTATGCCACCAATAACAGTTGCAAACGTAGCCGAAGAGCCCGCGAGCATACGAAAATGATTATTTACTGATTGAGAGGGTGGTGATTGGGAGGTCTTGGGACTGCTTACGCTGTCAAGAGGCACTACACTGTTTCTGGGAGCTCTATATGTCCACTTGCGGGCAAACCTAATCGTTAAGGAGCCTTCTATGTTGCCCTTGATTTCTTTGTATCTGTTCAGACAGCCTTGCCCTGTTGCTGGGGCTCTTTCTGCTAGCGTGCCGGGGCACTCTTTGTCAATCAGGGACCTTCGACGGATTTTTTTTCCATTTCACGCTATAGGCGGGGGCCAACTTTGCTCACATACCGGGGTATTCTCGGTTGCTCACGGACCCCTTCGCGTTAGTTACGGTTAACCTACCGGCGCACTTACGATACGCCCATGGGCCATCTACATTGATCTAAGGCCCTTCCAATTTTCTGTCACTTGCTTAGGGCCCCTGCTCTTGTATACGGCTATCTGTTAATCTGCTTGGGCTCACTTGGTCGTTTGGAGCGCTCCAAATTGGGTCTTGGGTACTTCCTATTTGAATGGACGGTTCTATGCCCTTCTCGGGTCCCCGATCTGTTAACCTGCTTGGGTGCACTGGATGGCTTGGGAGTTGTGCAGTCTGGGTATTAGTATCTGCATGTAAGGCCCTACGTTCTTGTCGGGGTCACCTGATGGCCTGCTTGGGGACACTCGATCTTTCGGGGGCCCTCTACAATAGGTCTTGGATACTTCTTATTTGAATGGAGGGCCCTACGCTCTTGCGGGAGCCCTTTCTGATAACCTGCTCTGGCAACTCGATCGTTCGGGGGCCATCCACATTGGGTCGCTGGTGCTTCCTGTTTAGTGGAGAGCCCCACGCTCTTGTCGGGGCCGTATCAATTAACCTGCTCGGGTGTACTCGATCTAGTGGGGCCCTCCACATTGTGGCACGGGTATCTATTATTTGAATGGAGCGTCCTGCGCTCTTGTCGGGGGCCTTCCATCTTTTACCCCGCTCGGGTACATTCGATCATTCTTGGACCCTCCATATTGTGTACCGTGCACTTCTTATTTGAATGGATGGCCTCTTGTTCTTGTCGTGGCCGCATCTATCGGACTGTTCGAACCAATGACGGATCCAGGGGGGGGGGGGAGGGCGGAACTGTGCTCCCCCTCGTGCCCCGAGGGGACCATCGGGCTTTGAAAGGGCCCATGACCAGGCGGACGGACGAAGTTTTCAAACACAACAAGACTGGAGGTATCTGAGCCTTCAGACGACCAAGAACAGTCACAAGCGAAAGTGAAGCTCTTGGGCAGACAAAATTATTATGTTGTTCAGAATGCGCTGTCGCCGGGGCCCTATGTGTCCACTTGCCGAGTCAATCCGATTGCTAAGGAGCTTTCCACATCGCCCCTGATTTCTTGGCATTTTTTTAATTTGCCGTACTCTATGGGGCCCCACGACATTGCTTGACGAATATTGCTTGCCCCCCCCCCCCTCATTGAAGAAATCCTGGACTTGCCCCTGAGCGTCCCAAAACTTGGTTTAGGCTGGGCAGGGCATGCCATAGCACCCAAGCTCCGGCCGCGCTGCCAGGCCATGATCCTAAAGTGGTAGATCAAAGTAAAATGCTAGCGAACTCTTCCTAAGGATATGCATGCTACAGGGAAACGTCAGCGCAAAAAATGAAACGCTTTTGGAAAGATACTGCAGTGGTTTTAAAATCTGGTTACGTGTTGTCCAAACTGCCTTAAAAGAAACGTCACCACTGGGTAATTAATGCGCACCCATTTGGCCGGCAGTGACTTTTTCGGGCCGACCGCACTAGTTCCTCACTGTTCCAAAGGCGGGATGGAGGAAAGGAAAATATTTGTAAGCTGTTCGGTGCATTAGGATATCTGACACTCCATTCTCCTGTTTTCCGACCAGTAATGCTTATACTACTGTCTTATCTATAGAAAGAAAAATATTTGAGCGTACACCCAGTAAGATAGCGGCGGCGGTGGTTTCAATGTTAAGGCAGTAGCACTGCCTGGATCACTTTTGGCAATATGTTGATATGGCTTCGCAGCTGAGACTTTCCAGAACATTTTGAGTGTTTAAACGATATCCTTCACTTTTCCGCTCCGTACAATACCATTGAAATAACATCAATGTTCTGAATTCTGTTTTGCATGCAGCCATGTTTCAAATTAGCAGCAT
Source organism: Pollicipes pollicipes (assembly GCF_011947565.3). Taxonomy (NCBI): domain Eukaryota; kingdom Metazoa; phylum Arthropoda; class Thecostraca; order Pollicipedomorpha; family Pollicipedidae; genus Pollicipes; species Pollicipes pollicipes. The sequence goes on along the minus strand of NW_023597034.1, from coordinate 26,567,434 downwards.
TGAGACAACATCCAAGTAGGCTTTCAAACTCAGGTAAAATAGGACAGCTGGGCCTTTCAAGTCGTACTGGTAAGGAATTGGGGGAGTCCATCATTTATCTTTATAATGGATTCAATAGATGAGCTTTCAATATAGACAACGGGAGTTTTCCAAAATTGATCAGCCGACATCTATTTTTGGTTATTTCTTCGCAGTCAACATCCATGAAATCAATACCGATCTCCCCAAAACGTGCAGTTGTGGTTATAGAGTAACAGGTGTGCAGCTGGTTGCAATAATGACAACCTAAACACCTTTGGTGCTTTATGACATTGCATTGCGGCATCAGCAACTTTTAGTTACACAATTAGATGTAAAACTGAGGTGTTAAACTGTAGGCATTTGTGGGGTTTCTTTACCTGACAGATCGGATACATGCTTCAGATTCGGGTAGTGCAGAACAGTGCGTTTCTCGTCAAAAGAAGAGGAAAGTGACACTTCTAGTTACCAAGCAGAGTCAACCAGCTCCAGAAGTCTGACGGGATTTTGAGGGAGGGAGCATTATCGATCTATCCATCACACAACACTGATAGCTGTGGCTGGCAAATTTCCAAGAATATGAAAGGTTATCTCGGTGAAGAACGGCAGGAAAATGCATTGTTAACAGTTAAAAGTCACTAACTGTTACTGCGTCATGACATTTTATGGTGCAAGTAGTCTTGAAATGTCAGGGGACTCTTGATTGTTAGTAGTTTAATTTTATGATGATCATGAGAACAGCCACTGAGGCGCCACAGTGTATCTGACACTTCCTGGAGAGAAAGTGAGACCCCATTCCCCACTCGAGGCTAAATCCCCTGGAACCACACAGAACCAACTCTTTACCAAAGCATTGTGCCTGAAGGACCAGTGTTTGCCTTACACTGTTTACAGCAAACAAATATAGGGAAGTGAAACACTTGAGGCTTCAAAGAGGGTTTGGAAGCACCTTCTTGAAAGTACTGTTCAAGACTCCCAAATCCCACGTTGAAAGTCCGGCTACGCCACTTATCATGATGGAATGTTGCGATGCATCAGTGGTGTGGCGCAATTGGCATGCTCTAACTATGACATATGTTGGTAATTGCACCATTAATGGGTACATAAGGGAATTTTAATGGGTGGTGGAGGTGCACACTTGACGCCGGGCACTTCAAGACGTGCCTAGTTCTAATAATCACCACTGGCAGGGGTGTAGTTCGTATTCAGAGGTGGAGTCCCGCCCTCCCTCTCCTCTCCCCCCCCCCAAACCCACACACACACTCACCAACTTTGAGAAGGAAGCGGGACAACACTGAAGAGTTTAATGTGTTTTGGGGCGGGCTGGGTCGTTTCCACTGCAAAACCCCCACCCCCACCCCCACCTCACCTCACTTTGCGCCCCTTCACCATTGGACACTGGCCCAGCACTGACAAGCCTGCATTAATATGCTAATTAGATACAATGTGTGGGCTGTATTAGATTGGGAGAAGGCGTACGTTAACCCAAATCTTGTAAACCTTAATCTTATATATGTAAATCAAATCTTAAACGAGAGTCAGATGATCAATCAACGGAGTAAAATGCAGTTATGACAAGCATAGGCAGTGCACTTTTCCTGATGCTCCGAGACATCAGAAATTACAGCTTGCCACATTTAGTCGCATTTGTGGGCTAATGAGAACACTACTCCACAAATTTGTTAGTTTTCGGATTACAGGCGAAGACGGCGTGGGACCGACCACGGGGTAATGTCGGCCACTCCCCTGAGCATAATATTGACAAAGGAAGTTGAGCTGACCTTTTCCGCTGAAGGTTGCGCGGATGACGGACATAGAGGGTGATCTAGATTTCACTGGTTTCTCATGAATAATTTGCCTTTTCTATTTCTGGGTGCGCTGTTGTAAGACCATGACTTCCATGTCCGCGGCTGCCAGGAAATCTGGAAACTATATCCAGTGTGATTGTAGTGCCTGGAATGAAGAACAAAGAAACATTTCAGCGTCAATATGGTCCTTAATAATTTGAGCCATTGGTAAACGCTATTAGAGAAATCACGGTAACGCCGCCCACTTATGCCACAAATGATCGGGCTTACCCCATGCATTAATCGGGTGGCGGTCAATTTGGCTTCCCCACCCCCACCCCGAAGGTTTTTCAGGAATGATTGCCGAACAACGTGGGATGGCTGCGACAAATTTGCATAGCAGTTAACAATTCAATAGCGAATCTTTTGGTGTCAGAAAATTAGTCGTACCTCGTAAGGTCGCTGACCCGTAACAGATGAAACTCAGGCCTAAACCATCAAGGCAGTCTTATAAGGTCACTGATCTTTAATGGGCTTCAGTAAGCTTTTGCTCAGAACAGTTTTCTAGGCTCACGAGGGTTGCACGAGAAAGTCTGAGAGTATCTTGAATATCAATCTGGAGTTTGGCCTTGTTTGACCCTATTTGATCCAAATGTCATGACCTAAGAGTCTCACATTTTGAAACAAACGAGTTCACATACAGGCCAACACACCTTGTGCATTTGGTGTCGCTAGCTTGTTTAGCCTTTGAGATCTCAAAGGATCAAATTGCCCCCTCCCTTACCGGGAGAAGGTTGTTCGACCGGCCACCCCGGGCGCGTGTTTACGATGCGCACATAAGCTTGTCGAGCTGTCTCGCCAACTCCCAACATTACTTGAGTGATCTATCTAGCCAGGTCTGCCCCGTTTGCGCGCGCTATCTCTTCGCGTCCAAACATGAACCAAGCAACATAAGCCACTCGGTGTGCGTTGGCCAGCCAGTGGATGTGGGTGTCGAGCTTAGATGTAAGTCTCAATGAAAGTTTGCAGCATGGTGTAACTTGGTATACTGCTCTGATGGCTATGATGTGTGGATTTGCGGTAAACCTTTAATAACATGATATTGCACGACAATATATTTAACTGACGTGAACAGTGGAGTATCCAAGAAGGAACTTTTGTTGTCATACAGTACACAATCCCACCGCGCAGCTCGTACGTGGTACAGACCCCGAAACTGCCCATGTACGGACCACTGAAGAGAGCACGGACCGGTCAAGTCAGCTTCCAGTGTGAAGCCAATCCAGGGCAAACAATTACAGATAAGCATGTGGATGATGTTCTTGCTCGAGCTTGGCGCTCCATCGTGGGAAACCAAGACGCTATCACCATGGGATTCAAATGCTAGTGGCGCTCACTCATTCAGCTCGGGTGGCGTGGGGGGGGGGAGGGGGGAGGGAACCTGAGGAGCTTCGTTCACAACGAGGTTTTAGAACAAAAGGTTCTGAGTGCAGGAGCAGTTTCATGGCCAATAGCGGCCCATGTGGATAGGGCGGTGGCAGCGCCGCTTCAGGCGGACAGACGGTGGCAGCGCCGCTTCAGGTGGACAGACGGTGATAACGCCAGCTCAGGTGGATAGGACGGCTGCCAAGCCAGCTCAGGTGAACAGGGCGGTGACCACGCCAGCTCAGGTGGACAGGAAGGCTGCCAAGCCAGCTCAGGTGGATAGGACGGCTGCCTAGCCAGCTCAGGTGGATAGGACGGCAACCACGCCTGCTCAGGTACACAGAACGGCTGCCAAGCCAGCTCAGGTAGACAGGGCGGTGACCACGCCAGCTCAGGTGGACAGGACGGCTGCCAAACCAGCTCAGGTGGACAGGAAGGCTGCCAAGCCAGCTCAGGTGGACAGGAGGGCTGCCAAGCCAGCTCAGGTGAACAGGACGGTGACCACCCCAGTTCAGGTGGATAGGAGACTGCCAAGCCAGCTCACGTGCGCGGGACGGTGACCTCGCCACATCAGACGGACAGGACGTTGACCACATCAGCTCAGGTGGACAAAACGGTGACCACGCCAGCTCAGGTGGACAGGACGACTGCCAAGCCAGCTCACGTGGATAGGACGGTGACCTTGAGACTTCATTGAGACTTAAATCTAAGCTCGACACCCACATCCACTGGCTGGCCAACGCACACCGAGTGGCTTATGTTGCTTGGTTCATGTTTGGACGTGAAGAGATAGCGCACGCAAACGGGGCAGACCTGGCTAGATAGATCACTCAAGTAATGTTGGGAGTTGGCGAGATTCCCCGCCGGCGGGCCTACCCCGGAAAAAATTAATGCCTTACGAAACATGACAAAACCATACCATATATCAAATAGTAGTTTTCGTGTTTTTTGACAAATACAGCAGGACCAAGGTTTGCACCTACATATAAATATTGAATATACCTTGAGTAGTTTTCAAGACAAATCCGGAAAGGACTATGGAGTGGAGGCCACTCCGGGCTCCCCCAATGCTTACCCAGTGATAATGTGCCAACGAGATGCGATTGGAGTTCTGCAATTATTGCAATCATTTATTGAATAGGCGAATAAGATCCTGTCACCTCATGTGTTATCATAGGGCCTTGCATCAGCCCACAGCATGCCACCGCGTGCTCACCTTTGCCAGTGACGGACCGGTCAGGGGTTGATGTGTCGCGTGAATGAGTCATTAGGTGCATATATGAGCCGTCAGCAAGGGTCATCAGTCAATGTTTTCCTTCCTTTCGGGTAGTGAACAGCGCCGCTCAGGTGAGTAGTGTCAAACCACATGATTTTAGACAATACCTTATTGGGGATCTAAGAAATGAAAATTGCTTTCGGTATCGACTTTTGTAGCATGCAGTGTTTTTCGAGCGCAATGAAAAGCGAGCAAAGCTTACAGGAAAGCTATACATGCTGCTAGGTCGATGGGAAGGATGATATCGGATGCGATGCGTAGGGCAAATGTATCCTTTTTGTATCCATCCTACCAGGGCATAATGGCGTTTATGCACGCTTTCAGCAGGAAAGCAGAGTTTTCCACGGGGAAACACATTTTTCAGCACTGGTGTGACATGAGCCAAAACCTTCAAACTAGCTACTGAAGTCATACTCTCACAGTTGAGAACTAATGCATTACCCTTGATCTTCTACCAAAATGTCAAACGAGATCACGAAATAGCTTTTCTGGCATTGCAAACAAAGTATGTGCTACATTCTCAGACTTATAGCATTTCAAATGGTATGCAGCAATTGTATAGCCATGGCAGTTTTATAGAACATGCAGAGCTTTTATAGAACATGCAGAGCTTTTATAGAACATGCAGAGCTTTTCTAGAACATACAGAACGCTTTGGGTAAACATCACTGACTTAAAGACTGCACGGGCTTTATCTCACAAAGCGCAAATAACATCGGGCAAAAAGCTTCACCATATGCCTCTACAGAACAGCTTACGTCAAGCTGTGCTGTTACATGGGGTGTTATAAACCAGTCGACCTAAGGTCAAAACCTTGAAACTGATCCCATGGCTCAAGTTACACAGCGTGTTGTGTCATATCCCACAGATCCTGCCTTCATTCTATCGTCACTTCTGGAAGTGAACAGGACCGGACATCAACTACAGGTTTATTTCTTCTCCCAATCGACACTACGAGGACATGACGAGGCGCAATACCGGTGAGAGCTGGCACACGCCGCTAGAGTGGTTTGACGAGCGGACTGACTCACTTACATATCAATGTAGATTTCTGGGTTGTCGATATATAAAGGTACAAAGCCACCAACAGACATGCATTCGTCTCATTAAGATGACCATATTCCTGTTTCCTTGGAGCCGAGCCGTTTTATCACGCGGACGTTAAAATCGTTCACATGTTGAATAATCTGTGGGCTACGAAATGCTCCACGGATGGAACTCGGCGGATTAGGGGTGGACTGGGTATAACATTAGGTGATACCACAGGAACTTGAACAGTTTTGATAGTCGAATGGCAATGCTAACAAAGTTGGTGTAATCCCCAACTCTACGTTTTACTTTTCCACAAGACGCAGAAATCCATACAAAAACTATCGTTTCAACTCCAGCAGTTTAAACAAAGCCTGAAATATCGCTGAACTTACTCTTTGTATTTGGCCGCAACACCACATAGGAAAAGGCTGGCTCGATTAATGCATCCCTACTGCGACCTTGTCTTCCATGGACCATGTAAGGCAAGCACTTTGGAGAGTTATTGCCACCTGAACGGAAAGTCGCAAGACACAAAGAGTTTCTCACTAAATAAAGGGAATTTCTCAACGTTTTACGTTCTCATTCCCAAAAATGATTTTGCGCAGATCCCACCTATTTACAACGACGTGAGTGCGTTTCTTTTACGGTGCAATTGCATCTTGTAACAGAAGCGCTGTTGGAATATGGGTTCACACATATCAGTATGCCATACATTTGTGTTATTGGTAACTGAAAAGAACGGAAGTTTGAGGTTGTCAAATAGAAGGGATGTTGTTTAAAGCCTATCTGAAATTTCAGGATTTTATTGAACTATATCCTGGAAAGGTAATTATAAAGAGGTCTTCTACTCATAATCCATGCGGCGGTGATCGGTAACAAGTGAGGCGATAGGTGATGTTACGAGCAATGCACCGGAGCGGCCAGCGGTGGTGGTGGTGTCAACCTCGGCAAACTTATATTTGTTGTCATGACCTGCCAACCATCACAGAGCAGTGTTATTCTTAGCAGCTTTATAGCTCATCGCCAGTTAACCAACGCTAACTCTGTTGCGGTCCTATCGTACCCCGCTAGAACAACCGAGGCCGCACATCGCTGCCGGCCATCGCCAGAAATGAAACTTGCGTGGGTTTCTGTGAGACCTGAGATGATCCGCCTTCTCAGGCGCCTGCCTGGCGCCACTCTTGCTGCTGGCCACGCTGGGAGGCGCCTCTGTGCCCACTGGCCTGGACATGAAGCTGCTCAAGGGGGTGACGTCGAATCCGACGAACAACCAAGTGATCTCGCCGTTCCTGATGTCGCTGCTGATGTCGCAGGTCTGGCTGGGCGCCGAAGGCACAACCAGAGCCGAGGTGAGGCCACAGATGATGGATGTTCAGTGAGGCGTGCTATCTGCACTGGTTCGAGGCATATGTGCCAGCTCACCTTGCAGAGGACATAAAACATGATTTATCGCCCTGTGATCTTTGTTGATGAAACACGGAGGAGAGATATGACATTGTTATGTCTGTCTACTCCACCCAGATGACGCCTGTGCTGGGAATGTCCGGTCCAAACGACAGATCCTTCCTCGACGGCTACCGCTCGGCCTTGGCCGTCTTGTCTGGAACCAGTGACGGCGTCAGGGCGTCAGTGTTCAGCAGGATCTATCGCAAGCGCAGCTTCAGCGTGCGCCGCACCTTCAGCGATTTATTGGCGCGTTACTACGGAGCCGGAGTGGAGGTGCTGCCCAGCAACGCCTTGAAGGCTGCTCAGGTCATCAACAACCAGGTGTCGGTGGCAACGCGCGGACACATCAAGGACCTGGTGTCAAGTGCCGACGTCAGGAATGCTCAACTGGTGCTTTTAAGCGCCGTGTATTTCAAGGGCACTTGGCTTTATGGCTTCAAGAAGCACGGGCAGAAGCCGTTCTTGACGTCGGATGGTGATCGGCGGGTAGACATGATGATGGTGGAGGCAGAGTTTGGTACTGCCGCCCGACCACACTTTGATGTCGTTGCGTTACCGTACCAAAACCAAGATTACAGCTTGCTGGTGCTGCGCCCGCGCAGTCGCTCCATGGCTGGCGTGACCCTGATGCGGAAGTCTCTCGACGGCCTGAACGTGACCCGGCTACACAGTCAGCTACGTCAGCGAACCGTGCGTGTGGTGATGCCGTCGTTCAAGATCGAGGGTCTCTATGTGATGCCCTTCTACATGAGAAGCCTGGGCATCAAGCGGATTTTCCAACGGGGGGCAAACTTCAACGGCATATCGTCGGACAAGACCTTTGTCAGCAACATCATCCATAAGGCGGTGATGGAGGTCAATGAGGAGGGCACGACAGCTGCGGCGGCGGCAGTGATAATAGTAGCAAGAATCGGGATTCAATCCGCGACCTTCGCTGTAGACAGGCCATTTTATGTCATTCTCTACCACAAACGTGAAAAAGTCACCTTGTTTGCTGGACTAGTAGCTAATCCTTGAGAGCACAGCATGATCATTGGGTACGCCTTTGTTCCATGTGCATCCGCCATCGTTGGTTTTAATCACATTTGTTTCAAACCGAAAGGGTCGCCTGACATTTTTGCGATTAGAGTGGATGCACCGAAAATACGTAGACGTATCCGACTGCCAATAAAAGAGGCCTTTTGAAGGGATCATTTGTGTGCGAGAGCGCCGACTTCATGAGAGTTGAACGGGTCGCGTACACGGCCTGTTTTCTGAATTATGCAAACGGTACTTGACTTCATCGTCTCACATGTATCCTGCTCTCGCCAAAAAGTCTCCCTACAGAAGCAATGGATGCGTATCAGCATGGGCCTTTGCAAGACTCTAGAAAGACTCTACCTGCCATTCAAACAGCGATTCTTTGATCACCCTTGGTCTCTTATTATCCACGTTGTAAGGGCTTGTCAGCGTGGTGACACGTTGCACCATGATCCCTTCTTTGGATACTGTGACAACTGCCAAACTGTGGTTTATTCAGGAAGTAGTACACCGTCGAACTAGACACCCAGTCTGCAACACATGCAAAGGACTCATTAGCTGGCAACTAGCCATACACAGCGTGCAGCCCTGGGAGCTGGCATAAGGGCATGCGGCATGCAGCAACGAGAGCGTCCATGACCACATGCACCAAGCAACCACCATGCAAGCCACTACCGCATGCGACACCAACAGTACATGCACAATCGCCAAGGCATGCACATGCAGCACGTCACAATACCAATACTGTGGATTCCAGACCTGCGACGGAAGCCAACGCACACACCTGAGAAGCACCTGATACAGGGTCAGCAATAATGCAGTATTTCCTTCTCTGAAGCACACTTCATATAATTAGGTTTGCCTGTGGCCGAGACCGGGATCGATCCGCAGCTCCATGAAAACGAGCATAAACTCCGACATGTGTTTGAAGTCCTAGACGAGAACAACTTCAGTCTACAAACAAAGATTAAATTTCCTACAAGATTTGCGGGACATAATTGTATGGGGGAGGGGGGACAGAGACCGCACGTCGGGGACGCACACCATGGAAGGAATGCGAAGTTTGCCTTATGGTCACAGAGTTTCTCACGGCCTGTGTTGCGGCACAGCCGTGTGGGTGATAAAGGCAGTGAAAGTTCAACTCGTGCCTGGAAACTTTAGTGCCCGATGCATTAGCACAACATTTCAAACAGGTTCAAGCATTATCTGTGAACTAGGTCCGGACGGTGCATAATTACACGGAAACACGGAAGAGAGATGTGACACTGCGTGCCTGTCTGGCTCCACCCAGATGACGCCTGTGCTGGGAATATCCGGTCCAAACAACAGATCCTTCCTCGACGGCTACCGCTCGGCCTTGGCGGTCTTGTCGGAGAACAGCAACGGCGTCACGACGTCAGTGTTCAGCAGGATCTATCGCACGCGCAGGTACAGCGTGCGCCGCACCTTCAGCGACCTGCTGGCGCACTTCTACGGGTCTGGAGTGGAGTTGTTGCCCAGCGACGCTAGGAAGGCCGCCCAGGTCATCAACAACCAGGTGTCGGCGGCAACGCGCGGACGCATCAGAGGCCTGGAGACAACTGCCGACCAAGCTTCCTTCTCGAAATTTTGCGCTATGTTACTTCGGGCGTATTGGTTACGTGAGAAGCAAAGCCTCACACAAACATCGACGCCCCCAAATATTTGACCGATGGCGAGGTACTCTTTAGCGGTGTGGGCTCGCAACGCAGGCTTCGCCACAGAGGGGAAAGGGGCGCATCCTTGAATGTTACAGGATCACGTCTATGGTTGCATGAAAAAACGGCACGCATAAAACTAAGCCTCTCTCTTGACATTTGACACATGACGGCGTTCTCGGCTGACACCGAGGTGCCCACATTGTTCCAAGCCGTTGCCGTCGTGCAAGGTCCCGTCCTTGGCACTGTCGTCGCCGGCACGCACGGCCGGCAAACAACGCAACGCCAGCGCACCACCAGATGTAGTCCCGGCCTTCGAGCGGCCTTCTCCGCGGGGAAACTGTGGTCCAACCCGTGCCCGTTCGGTCTGACCGCGTCCCCCCCCCCCCCCCCCCCCCGGACAGCGCCAACAATCACTCCTGGGCTGTTATTCGGAGGCGGTGTGATCACACGCCGCGCGCTCCGAGCTCGCGCGGCCTCACCGCTGCCCCGTGCCGTCCGCGCGCTGCCGACTCGCGCGTCCTCACCGCTGCCCCGTGCCGTCCGGCAGGTACCATGTCTCGGCTCTCGCTCGTCGCGCTCAGCGTCCTGCTGGTTGCCATAGTGACGGCCGACATGCCGTACCAGCTGTCGAGCGGCTTTGAAGACATCGTGCCTAACCTGGTGGAGACGTTCACCTGCGAAGGCCGGCCGTACGGCTACTACGCCGACGTGGCCAACGACTGCCGGCTCTTTCACGTCTGCGTGCCCGTCGTCGATGATGTTGGAGAGGTAAGCGGTGCTGCGGGAGAAGCCCCTGCCCTGGCACAGCTGGTGTCCCCGCCAACGTCTGAAGCCTGAGCTGTGGCTGGCGCTTGGTGGACAGCACGGATCTGCGGTGGCTGGAGTGGATCCCGCTAATCTTGCAGCCGACTTTGGTGACGTACCTAGATCGCAATAATGCTGTTCTGGCTCGCAGGCTCAAAGAGATCCGGTCACCGTGAAAAAAGAGTTAAACGAGCTCGTGGTAAACCCGAAATGGTTATGCCTTTGCGGCCCTATGCCTGCATTCATGAATGGCTCAGAACAAGGAGCGACATATGGCAGCCGTCCCGAAGCTAATTTTGATGGTAGCCCTGTGTGCTGAAAACCATGTTCCACGCATTTAACATTCATTTCGATGGTCAAGAAACACGCTGAGCTGTGATGATACAGCGGCGCATTTGACGCATTGTGTTAGACCGTTCTCATCACCCGGATCATGCTCAGATTTGGGGAGGCATGAAGGCAGTTTCTTTGCTGGATACCTCTCCAGACACACACGCACGGCACGCACATTACATACGCACAATTACAGATACGCACAGCTCAGATCAGAGGTCCTTTTTGGGAGTCATATTTCAGATCAGAACTCCTTATTTGCCTAAAATGTCCCAGGGCCCCTCACATGTCACCCTCCTCGGATGTGACGAAATGCCTAGTAGGACGTCTTGGGGACCCTATCGTGAACACGAGCTATGTTGCGATTCCCCGAGTCCACCGATAGCTTAGTAAAAGACTTTCGGCAGCTGTGTTGTGATACTTTCAAACTAAAGCTCATTTTTACAGTTCCGCTGGCCTCCTTTTGTATCCGGTCCCTTGCAAGTCCGAAGAAATCGAACATGCTCAAGTTTCTGCCCAAGGGTTCTTTCAGAGCAAAGAACACTTACATCCTTTTGTAACCCCATGGACACCCAAGAAATCCATTGGTGCCTTCTCACGCACAAAATGTCTAAAAACCTTTCTGCAAGTCAAAGAGCTTCTTATCCGTTTGATGTTTCTAAAATGGCTTTTTGTTTTGTTAGCTAAAATTTGTTTTGTATGCGAGGGATCACCCTACCTTGGCAGGCCCGAGGGCCCTCGCTACAAATTCAGCTTTTGCAGTCTATTTAACAGGGGCTACCTGTCTACAGATATTGGTGAATACATATATATATATATATATATATATATATATATATATTTATACGGGTTGGGCATGTCATAGCTAGTTGGGCAAGGCTATGGACGAGGACAGAGGGCACCACTCTTTGCGGAAGGTGAGAAAACACCAGCAGTTCACGGGTAACTATAGCTAAAATGGCAAGGTTTTTCGATTCGTAGACTCTGGCATAAAGGCCGGAGCCAAACGCTATTTCGATACAGGTGATGAGATTCCGGACATTACTGCTCACGCCGAACATATCACGTATCCGAAACAGGTATTCACAGCTCCTATGCGTAATCGCATCTGATGAATGCAGAATCATACCCAGGTAGTTATCCACTAACCAAATTGGCAGGCTTGGTGGTCATCAGCACATTATGCGAGGGAGACGTGACGAGGGTTAGCATGACGTCACACATCACGTGACGCGCATCACCGCCCGGGGCCATGCAAAGACCGCAAACCAGCGCTCATTATCGCCTACTGAGCTATTAGCGTGGAGGTCGGGGCATAATCTGCGCCGGCCGACCGGGTCAGGGGGTCAGGGGAGGAGCGGCGGGGAGGGTGCGTCGCAGCCATGCGTCAGTCCGTTGCCTCACCAATGTCCGTAACAGGTGAGCGCCGACTGGGGGTCCCGCGGTGATGGGGGGGGGGGGGGGGGGCGGGGGGTCCACGAGGTCTCCGTGGCATGAGGTAACGCATCGCGCCTTGGGGGCCGGTGCTGGTGGTGTGGCCCGTGCAGCGGTTGGGTAACCACCCCTGGGGCGGCAGACGGTCCGAGTATGCACCCAGTTTGGGGAGGGGGAGGGCGGCACCGGACGGTGGACGCCGATGAGGACGCAGCGAGGAGTTGCGGAACCGACTACAATGGGATGTTTGAACGGCATGATTACCCGAAAATACACCGGTGATGCATCGTGGGTATTACCTCTCGCATGCTGTTGTGATGGGAGCGTGAGCTAGCGAAGCATGTGCGCTTGTCATCGCGATTCGTCTGTCGCGAACAATCGAAGCTTAGGATTACGACGTAGGTAAATTGGGCGGCATCTGTTTAAGCCGGGCGGCCAAATGTTCCGCGTCTCACGCGGTGGCTGCGTACGGTCAATTTGTACGGGAACGATGCACAATTTGGCTCATTCGCTTTTCGCTTTGCATTCTATAAAGTAAGAGGACACTATCCTCGAGCGATGTAAAACACACGATTAAGCTTCATTATCATTGCTATCCCGCATTCCGAAGAACACCAGAAACAGGATGGGCAATTGAATGGTGTTGGCGTAAAGCATGCTGCGGTCAGCGGCCGCGTCTCGTTCTCACGCCCTCTTTACCTCTCTGTGCGCCGCAGACCCTGCAGACGGACCAGTACAGCTTCCTGTGCGGCAACGAGACCATCTTCGACCAGTTTACGCTGACGTGCAACTACCCGGTGGACGCGGTGCCCTGCGAGGACGCGGAGAGCATGTACTCACTCGCCAATGATGTGTTCTTCAAGCTAGCGGACGGCAGCAGTGCGTAGAAGGTCGCGCGTTGGTGTGTTGGTGTGCTCGTGTGGTGTGTTGGTTGGCGTACGTTTGTGTGCATTTGGTGATCACGACAGCTTCATTTCCGCGTTTACGTATTCTCACGTCATTAGCAGAAGCAAGCATATAGGTGGCAGCACTGCTGGTTGCAGAAAGGTGCTGATGTAGACGTCGGAGCCCCGTCCTGCTTTACACTGCTATGGTGCGATGGATTTGTTAAGAACATGGCACGTGTGTGTGTGTGTGTAATATATTGAAAAGCTGACTGTTTTAAAAGAGAACTGAAAGCGTTATAAGGATAAAAATATAAAGTGGCTTTCACTACGAAATGTTTTTATATACAGCATCTACATATCACTTATAGTGTTTAGTTACATGCCTTTAGATAGCGCCGTGATGCTTTACACTGCTATGGTGCGATGGTTTGTCAAATGCATGGCATGTGTGTGTGTGTGTGTGTGTGTGTGTGTGTGTGTGTGTGTGTGTGTGTGTGTGTGTGTGTGTGTGTGTGTGTGTGTGTGTGTGTGTGTGTGTGTGTGTGTGTGTGTGTGTGTGTGTGTGTGTGTGTGTGTGTGTGTGTGTGTGTGTTTTGGCGGCGGTTTTTTAGGGAAGACTGGAAGCGTTACAAGAAGAAAAATATAAAGTAGCTTTCACTATGGAATGTATTTACATATTCATATGCATTACTCAACATATACGGCCGCATGATTTAGCGCATAAGCTGCACATGCAGCAAATTGCATGTGACCATAAGCCGCCCACAATAGAGTGACATAATGACCTGACTTGAAAGCATCACGCAATGTAACGACTGAATGCGGCACTGCTATGATCCTCTCACTTGCAAGCCAGCTCATGAGATATGCTGACTCTTTTGCCCGCACATCTAGCCCCGGCGCGCCCACAGCCACATATTACCACCCAACTGCGACCACACGTCCCTAGTCGGGGGACAGATGATGAGCCCCCAGCGTCGTCGGTCACGCTGGGACACTTGTGAAAGCCCCCCAGTGCCCTTCGCCGTGCCAGCATTTGGAAAGCGTTCCGTGAGGTTGTTCGCGACGCCCGTCACCTCCTACCCAGGCCCATAGATGAACGTGGTTCTGCTGACCAGCTGCTCCGACAGAAATTTGAACGCTTCCTCCACGGTCAGTATTTGCCCATTTCGGGCGCGCCTGAGTCTCTATTGTGCTGTGGCACGCTCAGCCATGCCCGTGGTATGAAGTCACTCACACCAAAGTCAGCCTCATGGTGGCACACATTGATGAAGGTGTACTTTTTGTGCTGTGCAGCACCGTCGTCTGTGAATTAAATATTCTTTTAGATTGGCGACTTAGGCGCGAAGGTTTGGAACAAGCCGTTGCAAAGCGCATAAACCGTGGCGATATTATGCTTTGTGCCATCACACATGAGACAGTAGCTCTGATGGCACAGCACACGCTCCTACCACCAGTACACTACGAACGAGTGTACGTTCACTGAGAGGACTTCCAATGGAAGCCTTGGGCCGCGTCTTGCACTACTCATTTTCAGAGAGGTCGCCCTGGGCAACCACTCCGCCTTCATTCGCAGTAGCCTTTGCATGGGCAAAGTACTGACCCTGGTGATCAGCTGCAACGTGGCGTCAGATCAATTTGGTAATTTGTTGGCTAAGAGATCTAATGCTATCTTCACTTGTTCCGATGATATCCACTAGTGCACAGCATTCATATTATATACATGTATATAAATATATATATATATATATATATATATATATATATATATATTCCCATAACCAACCATCAAGCAGCCATGGTTTTCCGTGTCGCATGCAGCGTGAACAAGGTGTTACTTCAGTTAACTCTGTCGCAAGTTCAACTGCCTCAGTTCCGAGCAT
Organism: Pollicipes pollicipes; assembly: GCF_011947565.3. NCBI lineage: Eukaryota > Metazoa > Arthropoda > Thecostraca > Pollicipedomorpha > Pollicipedidae > Pollicipes > Pollicipes pollicipes. Next base: position 26,552,410 of record NW_023597034.1, on the reverse strand, counting down.
TGACCCACAGCCATCCTCCACGCACACACAATCCGGCCCACATCTCAACAAATAATGTATTTTCATATCTGGCGAGCATTCAACGCTGGTTCCGTTGTCAACGCTACCAAAGACAAGTGGCAGCAATCTCCACACAAGCGGCCAAATTCCCCTCCCCGGTAATTAACTGCTCAAAACAATGCAGCTATTACAACACAAGGGGGTCACGGTTTTTCAAATCAGGTGGCCGTGAGAAGATGGGAGCAGTTTTGGATATTGCTCGTGCACACGCATACCGAATGCGTACCAAAGCTGCCTGCCAGGACGCATGCTCCGGTCGAAGAGCAGCAAAAGTCGAGCACCCGATAGCAGGGATTTTTATCCCGTTTGTTAGCCTCATATACGCCACGCAAGCTCCCCAAGGCAAGTCGTTTTCCATAATTTTCTCGGTTCCACCGAGCTGTCGGACCGTGAGACAGTCGTTCTTGCCCGGACACATCCGGCAGACCTGGTCCAACACGTAAAACAGCTTGACTTTCTTCTGGTCCGCCTCTGGGATATCCAGGCATGTCCTCGTTTTAGGGAACTCTGGCAAAGTACCGTGTGGCTTTCTTAGTTGGCGACTCCTCCTGATGACTTACGCAAAGCCATCCTTTGATTGCGCCCCACCAGATAAGATGACGCTCCTTTACCTTTGAATATTTTTATTTTCGCGGCGTGAGAGGTGGGCTGGAAAAACAGCTCATTCACCATCCGTCTGTGACTGGGGAAATGTTGATGCATACTCTCCTTCAATTGATGAACAGATTCATGGCATGCCATATTCTTTCTCATAATTCGAGGGGGCGTCGCCAGGCTGCCTTGCTTGCCCCTCTCCCTACCCAACTATGTGACACTGACAACGACACGTGGCCGGGCGCTCCGTGCAGATAAAAAACGTGAACGTTGTTATTTTTTTTTACCTGAATATGTTTTTGCTTGCTTATTCTTTCTTACCGTAATGAAATTTATGCTTACGTTTGCTTGGAGTCGGGAACCCCTCCTCCCTTGTCTCGACACTTAAGTACACTTGAATGACAAAAAATGCTGTGAAATGATACACTTTCTCACCCAATGACATGCTTGACGGCAATGACTTTTGCTTCAACAATATTACACCCCTTAAACATGTAATAACTGAGTACGCTCCGAACTGCCGTAAAAACAGCCGCTCATACCTGGGTTGGAACGAATATGGAGCGCTTTTCAAGAAAAACACATTATTTCTCATTTCTTCCTGTGTCGGAAAAGCAAATGTTCCAAAATTCTGCACTCATAAAATAGCATTGTGAATGCCCAGAAGGTTAAAATAGGCCACGTAACATTTCGTCGCGCCGTCACATCATGGTTTTGTGCGTACGCGTCTGTTGTAATAATAAATGAAAAGTACAAGATGGGATGTTACCTTTAAGACTGACATCTGAGCCTGGAATATTCGTGGTCTGCCTCAAGCTGGGAAGACCATTGCAACTTCTGTTGTCAAAGCCATCATGTTTGTTCACTTCACTGTCGTTCTTCGCTCATATTGTCTTCATGTGTTAATAAAAAACATTGATATTTCGTTTTATTGGTGCGGAAAAAGAAATTTGATTAAAAGGAAAGCAGTGGTCATGTCACAAATCAAGGGAGATATAGCAATGACTAAGTTGGCATCTCATATTGCTTGTCAGGTGTATTGGGGTCAGAAGGCAAATGACTTCACGTTTAAATGGACGAAGCATTCCATCCCTTTTGGAGGAGGCCGTTTCACAGCCGGGAGATACACGGAAAATCTTCGCGGTGGCCGGCACGGTGGAAGATTCCGTTCAGAAATAAATTTTCCTGACTCCTTAAGCATTTAAAGGGAATGTTCCACCTTTATATGGGGTTTTGGACTGAAATAGCCATCTTGAGGACTTTTTGATGCAGTTCATGGCCATGCCCTTTAAAACATCCAAAACCCTCTGGTTCCTGAGTAACACATGCCGCAAAAGTGGCAAAAGGTTTATTCAAGAACTATTTCAAAGCCACCTCCGCAATGATGATGTCATAGAAACGTTGGCGTCGTTTCTGAATATTGAAAGCGTACCAGTACTTACAAGTAAGCTTTTCCCATCATGTCTGATGTTTGTCTTAATATCTTCAATTGTGGAACATTCCCTTTAATAAGGCGTGTGAAGTTAAGGACAATTAAGAACAACTTCAGTGCCTGTTTTTAGCTAAATCTGTACCTAACGCAAAATGTTTTGACTACCTAGGACTCGCGGAGAGCCTTTCGGTGCAAGACACCTGTTTTGGCTTTCTCGCGACAAAAACTTCGCTTCCCTTCAGCACTGGGCACTGCGGTGAAATTGCACCGTGGTTAACACTCGTGCAGCTGAAGCTTTTCTGGGGTGGCATGGAAACGAACCGTTCGTGAGCGGTCTCACCACACTAGAGCCTTCTGGCACTCTGTTTGCAGGACTTGCTGCCGTGCCCAAGCCGTTGACAATGGAAGGGCGTGAGTGGATTAGGTACAACTGCCCTGGCTTTTTCAGGGCTAGCAAACTATGATGACCTCTGTAAGTCGGGTAGCTGCAAACCTCAAAGCAATTATGCTGGTGTCTCGACTTCCCTATCTCTGAATGCGGTCAGTCGTCGGTAATGACTCACGTTTTCGGTTCTGAGTTCCGTTAGGATCTCCTGTTCCGTTGTGAAACAGAGCAGGGTGCATATCGTGCTTCTTGAGGTTTTTCGAGCAAGCGTGATGGGGAAGAGTTTTTAACGTCCTTACGCAAGATTTAGGGGCCTGGAGAAGGACCTTAATATTTGCACGAGTGATTGTTTTGAGACAAATGAGCCGTTCGCTTGCATTTCAGTTCAGAGATCACATGGGGGACAGATGGCCTGAATGATAATCAGAAAACGTTGCTTTGTCTACAAAAACATTTTTGTCACAGAGTTGCACAACCACATAAGATCTGAGTGGGTCGAGAATGGGCATAGATGTCTGGCGATCACTGGCCAGTGTCAAGTCAAAGGTTTGGCGATTACTGGTCAGTGTCGAGACACGGGTCTGGCGATCGCTGGTCTGTGTCGAGACAGAGGTGTGGCGATCGCTGGTCAGTGTCGAGACAGAAGTCTGGCGATTACTGGTCAGTGTCGAGACAGAGGTTTGGCGATCACTGGTCAGTGTCGAGACAGAGGTCTGGTGATCGCTGGTCAGTGTCGAGACAGAAGTCTGACGATTACTGGTCAGGGTCGAGACAGAGGTCTGGCGATCACTGGTCAGTGTCGAGACAGAAGTCTGGCGATTACTGGTCAGTGTCGAGACAGAGGTCTGGTGATCGCTGGTCAGTGTCGAGACAGAAGTCTGGCGATTACTGGTCAGGGTCGAGACAGAGGTCTGGCGACTACTGGTCAGTGTCGAGACAGAGGTCTGGCGATTACTGGTCAGTGTCGAGACAGAGGTCTGGCGATTACTGGTCAGTGTCGAGACAGAAGTCTGGCGGTCACTGGTCAGTGTCGAGACAGAGGTCTGGCGATTACTGGTCAGTGTCGAGACAGAGGTCTGGCGACTACTGGTCAGTGTCGAGACAGAAGTCTGGCGATTACTGGTCAGTGTCGAGACAGAGGTCTGGTGATCGCTGGTCAGTGTCGAGACAGAAGTCTGGCGGTCACTGGTCAGTGTCGAGACAGAGGTCTGGCGATTACTGGTCAGTGTCGACTCAGAGGTCTGACGATCACTGGTCAGTGTCGAGACAGAGGTCAGGCGATTACTGGCAAGCCTCGTGTCAAAGGTTTGGCGGTCAATGGTCAGTGTCGAGACAGAGGCCAGGCGATTTCTGGTAGGCCTCGAGTCAGAGGTTTCGTGGTCAATGGTCAGTGTCGAGACAGAGGTCAGGCAATTACTGGTAAGCCTCGAGTCAGAGGTTTGGAGGTCAATGGTCAGTGTCGATACAGAGGCCAGGCGATTACTTGTAGGCCTCGAGTCAGAGGTTTGGTGGTCAATGGCCGGTGTATAGTCAGAGGTTTGGTGGTCAATGGTCAGTGTCGAGACAGAGGTCAAACGATTACTGGTAAGCCTCGAGTCAGAGGTTTGGCGGTCAATGATCAGTGTCGAGACAGAGGTCAGGCGATTACTGGCAAGCCTCGAGTCAGAGGTTTGGCGAACAATGGTCAGTGTCGAGACAGAGGTCAAGCGATTACTGGTAAGCCTCGAGTCAGAGGTTTGGTGGTCAATGATCAGTGCCGAGACAGAGGTCAAGCGATTACTGGTATGCCTCGAGTCAGAGGTTTGGCGATCAATGATCAGTGTCGACTGAGGATCGGTGCCAGAGGGAACAATCACGCCAGATCCTAGTGGGCCAAGAATGGGTTCCGAGGTCTGACCGACGATCACTGCGCAGTGTCGAGCAAGGGTCTGGCGCCAGAGCAAGCAGGCACCTGAGTAGTCAAGGTCGAGCGAAGGTTGTTGCCGGGACGCTTGACAGATATGGGTGCCGTGCTAGCACCGCGGCCGGACTGTGCGATTCAACGGAATGAGCCTGGGGCGCGCAAGGGTCGTTAGGTAAAGTGACAACCACAGCAGGGCTACGGCGCTCAATAATCGACATTCAGAGAAGTGTCAACGCCATAGGCCGAATTCGAATCCGTGTCGTCGCTCCTCCCTTGCAGCGTTTTTCCATAGTGTGCGGGGGAGCGGAAGGGAGCAGCACAACAAACAGTGGATAAAAACTGTGTGTTTAGGGAAAGCGTAAGCCGTTCGGTAAGGAAACCAACGAAACGAAAGTGAAACTCCTTGGGAAGCAGCCGCAAATGAAGCGACCCCCCCCCCTCCCTGCAGTGCGCGGCACGCCGTGCAGGGATGTGGGGTGGCGCTCAGTCCCCCTCACACTTGTGTGGCGGTGCCGAGGAGACTCATCAACAGAGAATGCTTATGGTGTCAAATTCTCAAATCCTGGTCAAACATTTCCACCCACATGCCGTCAGCCGCCTTGTTATAAATGTCACGCATTCACAGACACTGCGCTAGCGGATGTGGTGCTTTGACATTACTTGCAAGTGTGGTGCTTTGACATTATTCCATGTCGACCTCTCCACCTTAAACTACGGGGAGGGGGTGAGGAGTCGAAGCCTAACTGAGATCACGATTGCTCAAGCTGTGGGTTATGTGAACCTAGCAATCAGCGACGCGTGCGCAGGGATTAAATTCTGTACTGGATACGACGTCTTATCGGCTAGACTGCTTGGCTAATGCAGCTTTCCTCAGTAATATGGCCTCCCATAAAAATTAATGTCATAAAACCCAAGGACGTAGAGTATGCTGTACGATTTTGACTGTCTTTTGCAATTTACTTATATAACGAAGGTAAGCGGGAGCAGTTTAGTAAATATTTCTGTTTTACATGTAACATTTCCGTAGCGCTAAATTTGAGAAGTCTACAAAATTCATTGCTTTTTGTCGTTGCTATGGTTACGGGTCTCCACAAACTCGTAGCACAGCATAGCCTCGTGGAATGAAGTTTAGGGCGCTTGAAAGTATTATCTTGAATTGATCCATATCGCTTAAGATTTCCTGTGCAGTATCGTGCGGCATTGCACGTGAAACCAGAATGTGGCGGCCACAGCCTCATCATAATTTCTCAGTGAAACTAGACGAGACGCGCCGTGCGGCATGGTTTGGTGCCTGCCTGCCGTGCCTGTTCGAAATTTTGAGAGCCAGGGCTTCTTTCGAATCATTTTATCGCAGAAGGGTTATGGACGTGACTTGAAGTTTAAACTACTCTATCCCGTGAATGACCAAGATTCAATATCGGGCGCAAGCCCGACATGAACAACGTAAAAGTAAGCAGCTCCAGTGGTGGCGCTTGACGGGGGCTGCCCCTGGGGCAGCTTGATGCTGAAGCGGTAGATGGATATTCAGGCAGATGCATGGCCATGGCGTATGCATGTTATTCCTTCCATGTACTCTGAACCTAATTAAGCTTCCCCTGATAAGAGGATCGATGAGGTGGGGACTACCGTCGATGCGCCTTCCATCCCCCTCCCCCCTCCCCTCCCTAGGGTTTTCTGAGGATATCTTTCCGGCATGTCGCGTAATCGTGTCCACGCTTCCTGTGCCATTTGGGCATTCGTTACCGTGTATTTGGACAGAAAATGTGTCGATAGCATCTGGCCTCATATAAGTGACCTTTTTTGAAACACCACACGGCAACCTTCGGCCAGCGTGGGCGGCGAGAGGCAACTGGCAAGCCGCCGATCATGCCGGCGGGGACGTCGACTGTTGCATTAACGGATGCTTACACGATACGTATATGCTCAAAACACATCAAACTACATACCAATATGCTCAGAATGAAACAGTTGACACGTTTTTGTAAGATTCATGGCAGGCTGGGTCGCGTCGACTCCTGCCCCCCCCCCCCCCCCCACATCAGTTCGTGTTACGAAGAACAGGGAATCAGGGTGATAACTGAGCTATCCGTTGGCGTTCAGTCGTGCGCTTGGCGTACCCTGCTCACTCGCATACATGCCAAAAGAATATGGATAAGCGCCACGCCCAAGTGCGAGTGGTAATGTCAAATAAGTATGCTTAAAACGTGAACCGCTAGCCAAGATGCTGTCGGAATCCCGGTCTTAGCCAATAGTTTTGGCTCCAAAACTTCACATCCCATGCCAGCAGCATGTCTGTATTAAACTGTCAACGGATATTCCGGACTGACTCGATTTAGGTAGGACTGGCAGGCTAATAAAGACTTGGCTCATGAATCTCAAACTACGGAAAACTTAGTTGGACGTACAAAACTTCGCGAGATAGTTTATGCCCAAACTGAACGTTTTCAGAAGCCTGGGCACTTGTCTACTAAGTACACATGTTGAACTGCACCAAAACGGTCCGCTCTGAATGGCATTGATACCAACCTATAATGCCTCTGGCACTTTCTTAATCCCACTTTATCTTTTCAGGTTTTGAAATGCGTAAGCCCAATGTTGCTAGGCCACCATTTGTTTAGCGAGAACGTGAGAGTCCTGAATATCGATGTGCAGCTTGGTGTGAAACTGCTGCTAGTTTGACAGGTATCCCAAGGCGCCGATCCAGAGGGGGGCACGGGCGCATGGCCCTCCTTGGGCGCCGAGGGGGCCTATAGGCTCAGAGGGGACCCATAGCCGGCCGAATAGACGCTTTCTTTTTACAAAGATCGCAACATCATCATCAACAACACAACGTTCAACGCAAAGAAGAACATTGAACGCCTGAGCTTCTATGCCACCAATAACAGTTGCAAACGTAGCCGAAGAGCCCGCGAGCATACGAAAATGATTATTTACTGATTGAGAGGGTGGTGATTGGGAGGTCTTGGGACTGCTTACGCTGTCAAGAGGCACTACACTGTTTCTGGGAGCTCTATATGTCCACTTGCGGGCAAACCTAATCGTTAAGGAGCCTTCTATGTTGCCCTTGATTTCTTTGTATCTGCTCAGACAGCCTTGCCCTGTTGCTGGGGCTCTTTCTGCTAGCGTGCCGGGGCACTCTTTGTCAATCAGGGACCTTCGACGGATTTTTTTTCCATTTCACGCTATAGGCGGGGGCCAAATTTGCTCACATACCGGGGTATTCTCGGTTGCTCACGGACCCCTTCGCGTTAGTTACGGTTAACCTACCGGCCCACTTACGATACGCCCATGGGCCATCTACATTGATCTAAGGCCCTTCCAATTTTCTGTCACTTGCTTAGGGCCCCTGCTCTTGTATACGGCTATCTGTTAATCTGCTTGGGCTCACTTGGTCGTTTGGAGCGCTCCAAATTGGGTCTTGGGTACTTCCTATTTGAATGGACGGTTCTATGCCCTTCTCGGGTCCCCGATCTGTTAACCTGCTTGGGTGCACTGGATGGCTTGGGAGTTGTGCAGTCTGGGTATTAGTATCTGCATGTAAGGCCCTACGTTCTTGTCGGGGTCACCTGATGGCCTGCTTGGGGACACTCGATCTTTCGGGGGCCCTCTACAATAGGTCTTGGATACTTCTTATTTGAATGGAGGGCCCTACGCTCTTGCGGGAGCCCTTTCTGATAACCTGCTCTGGCAACTCGATCGTTCGGGGGCCATCCACATTGGGTCGCTGGTGCTTCCTGTTTAGTGGAGAGCCCCACGCTCTTGTCGGGGCCGTATCAATTAACCTGCTCGGGTGTACTCGATCTAGTGGGGCCCTCCACATTGTGGCACGGGTATCTATTATTTGAATTGAGCGTCCTGCGCTCTTGTCGGGGGCCTTCCATCTTTTACCCCGCTCGGGTACATTCGATCATTCTTGGACCCTCCATATTGTGTACCGTGCACTTCTTATTTGAATGGATGGCCTTTTGTTCTTGTCGTGGCCGCATCTATCGGACTGTTCGAACCAATGTCGGATCCAGGGGGGGGGGGGGAGGGCGGAACTGTGCTCCCCCTCGTGCCCCGAGGGGACCATCGGGCTTTGAAAGGGCCCATGACCAGGCGGACGGACGAAGTTTTCAAACACAACAAGACTGGAGGTATCTGAGCCTTCAGACGACCAAGAACAGTCACAAGCGAAAGTGAAGCTCTTGGGCAGACAAAATCATTATGTTGTTCAGAATGCGCTGTCGCCGGGGCCCTATGTGTCCACTTGCCGAGTCAATCCGATTGCTAAGGAGCTTTCCACATCGCCCCTGATTTCTTGGCATTTTTTTAATTTGCCGTACTCTATGGGGCCCCACGACATTGCTTGACGAATATTGCTTGCCCCCCCCCCTCATTGAAGAAATCCTGGACTTGCCCCTGAGCGTCCCAAAACTTGGTTTAGGCTGGGCAGGGCATGCCATAGCACCCAAGCTCCGGCCGCGCTGCCAGGCCATGATCCTAAAGTGGTAGATCAAAGTAAAATGCTAGCGAACTCTTCCTAAGGATATGCATGCTACAGGGAAACGTCAGCGCAAAAATGAAACGCTTTTGGAAAGATACTGCAGTGGTTTTAAAATCTGGTTACGTGTTGTCCAAACTGCCTTAAAAGAAACGTCACCACTGGGTAATTAATGCGCACCCATTTGGCCGGCAGTGGCTTTTTCGGGCCGACCGCACTAGTTCCTCACTGTTCCGAAGGCGGGATGGAGGAAAGGAAAATATTTGTAAGCTGTTCGGTGCATTAGGATATCTGACACTCCATTCTCCTGTTTTCCGACCAGTAATGCTTATACTACTGTCTTATCTATAGAAAAATATTTGAGCGTACACCCAGTAAGATAGCGGCGGCGGTGGTTTCAATGTTAAGGCAATAGCACTGCCCGGATCACTTTTGGCAATATGTTGATATGGCTTCGCAGCTGAGACTTTCCAGAACATTTTGAGTGTTTAAACGATATCCTTCACTTTTCCGCTCCGTACAATACCATTGAAATAGCATCAATGTTCTGAATTCTGTTTTGCATGCAGCCATGTTTCAAATTAGCAGCATTGAGACAACATCCAAGTAGGCTTTCAAACTCAGGTAAAATAGGACAGCTGGGCCTTTCAAGTCGTACTGGTAAGAAATTGGGGGAGTCCATCATTTACCTTTATAATGGATTATAGGGGCATTATCGATCTATCCATCACACAACACTGATAGCTGTGGCTGGCAAATTTCCAAGAACATGAAAGGTTATCTCGGTGAAGAACGGCAGGAAAATGCATTGTTAACAGTTTAAAGTCACTAACTGTTACTGCGTCATGACATTTTATGGTACAAGTAGTCTTGAAATGTCAGGGGACTCTTGATTGTTAGTAGTTTAATTTTATGATGATCATGAGAACAGCCACTGAGGCGCCACAGTGTATCTGACACTTCCTGGAGATAAAGTGAGACCCCATTCCCCACTCGAGGCTAAATCCCCTGGAACCACACAGAACCAACTCTTTACCAAAGCATTGTGCCTGAAGGACCAGTGTTTGCCTTACACTGTTTACAGCAAACAAATATAGGGAAGTGAAACACTTGAGGCTTCAAAGAGGGTTTGGAAGCACCTTCTTGAAAGTACTGTTCAAGACTCCCAAATCCCACGTTGAAAGTCCGGCTACGCCACTTATCATGATGGAATGTTGCGATGCATCAGTGGTGTGGCGCAATTGGCATGTTCTAACTATGACATATGTTGGTAATTGCACCATTAATGGGTACATAAGGAAATTTTAATGGGTGGTGGAGGGGCACACTTGACGCCGGGCACTTCAAGACGTGCCTAGTTCTAATAATCACCACTGGCAGGGGTGTAGTTCGTATTCAGAGGGGGAGTCCCGCCCTCCCTCTCCTCTCCCCCCCCCCCCCAAACCCACACACACACTCACCAACTTTGAGAAGGAAGCGGGACAACACTGAAGAGTTTAATGTGTTTTGGGGCGGGCTGGGTCGTTTCCACTGCAAAACCCCCACCCCCACCCCCACCTCACCTCACTTTGCGCCCCTTCACCATTGGACACTGGCCCAGCACTGACAAGCCTGCATTAATATGCTAATTAGATACAATGCGTGGGCTGTATTAGATTGGGAGAAGGCGTACGTTAACCCAAATCTTGTAAACCTTAATCTTATATATGTAAATCAAATCTTAAACGAGAGTCAGATGATCAATCAACGGAGTAAAATGCAGTTATGACAAGCATAGGCAGTGCACTTTTCCTGATGCTCCGAGACATCAGAAATTACAGCTTGCCACATTTAGTCGCATTTGTGGGCTAATGAGAACACTACTCCACAAATTTGTTAGTTTTCGGATTACAGGCGAAGACGGCGTGGGACCGACCACGGGGTAATGTCGGCCACTCCCCTGAGCATAATATTGACAAAGGAAGTTGAGCTGACCTTTTCCGCTGAAGGTTGCGCGGATGACGGACATAGAGGGTGATCTAGATTTCACTGGTTTCTCATGAATAATTTGCCTTTTCTATTTCTGGGTGCGCTGTTGTAAGACCATGACTTCCATGTCCGCGGCTGCCAGGAAATCTGGAAACTATATCCAGTGTGATTGTAGTGCCTGGAATGAAGAACAAAGAAACATTTCAGCGTCAATATGGTCCTTAATAATTTGAGCCATTGGTAAACGCTATTAGAGAAATCACGGTAACGCCGCCCACTTATGCCACAAATGATCGGGCTTACCCCATGCATTAATCGGGTGGCGGTCAATTTGGCTTCCCCACCCCCACCCCGAAGGTTTTTCAGGAATGATTGCCGAACAACGTGGGATGGCTGCGACAAATTTGCATAGCAGTTAACAATTCAATAGCGAATCTTTTGGTGTCAGAAAATTAGTCGTACCTCGTAAGGTCGCTGACCCGTAACAGATGAAACTCAGGCCTAAACCATCAAGGCAGTCTTATAAGGTCACTGATCTTTAATGGGCTTCAGTAAGCTTTTGCTCAGAACAGTTTTCTAGGCTCACGAGGGTTGCACGAGAAAGTCTGAGAGTATCTTGAATATCAATCTGGAGTTTGGCCTTGTTTGACCCTATTTGATCCAAATGTCATGACCTAAGAGTCTCACATTTTGAAACAAACGAGTTCACATACAGGCCAACACACCTTGTGCATTTGGTGTCGCTAGCTTGTTTAGCCTTTGAGATCTCAAAGGATCAAATTGCCCCCTCCCTTACCGGGAGAAGGTTGTTCGACCGGCCACCCCGGGCGCGTGTTTACGATGCGCACATAAGCTTGTCGAGCTGTCTCGCCAACTCCCAACATTACTTGAGTGATCTATCTAGCCAGGTCTGCCCCGTTTGCGCGCGCTATCTCTTCGCGTCCAAACATGAACCAAGCAACATAAGCCACTCGGTGTGCGTTGGCCAGCCAGTGGATGTGGGTGTCGAGCTTAGATGTAAGTCTCAATGAAAGTTTGCAGCATGGTGTAACTTGGTATACTGCTCTGATGGCTATGATGTGTGGATTTGCGGTAAACCTTTAATAACATGATATTGCACGACAATATATTTAACTGACGTGAACAGTGGAGTATCCAAGAAGGAACTTTTGTTGTCATACAGTACACAATCCCACCGCGCAGCTCGTACGTGGTACAGACCCCGAAACTGCCCGTGTACGGACCACTGAAGAGAGCACGGACCGGTCAAGTCAGCTTCCAGTGTGAAGCCAATCCAGGGCAAACAATTACAGATAAGCATGTGGATGATGTTCTTGCTCGAGCTTGGCGCTCCATCGTGGGAAGCCAAGACGTTATCACCATGGGATTCAAATGCTAGTGGCGCTCACTCATTCAGCTCGGGTGGCGTGGGGGGGGGGGGGGGGGGGGAGGAAACCCGAGGAGCTTCGTTCACAACGAGGTTTTGGAACAAAAGGTTCTGAGTGCAGGAGCAGTTTCATGGCCAATAGCGGCCCAGGTGGATAGGGCGGTGGCAGCGCCGCTTCAGGCGGACAGACGGTGGCAGCGCCGCTTCAGGTGGACAGACGGTGATCACGCCAGCTCAGGTGGATAGGGCGGTGGCAGCGCCGCTTCAGGTGGACAGACGGTGATCACGCCAGCTCAGGTGGATAGGGCGGCTGCCAAGCCAGCTCAGGTAAACAGGGCGGTGACCACGCCAGCTCAGGTGGATAGGGCGGTGGCAGCGCCGCTTCAGGTGGACAGACGGTGATCACGCCAGCTCAGGTGGATAGGGCGGCTGCCAAGCCAGCCCAGGTAAACAGGGCGGTGACCACGCCAGCTCAGGTGGATAGGGCGGTGGCAGCGCCGCTTCAGGTGGACAGACGGTGATCACGCCAGCTCAGGTGGATAGGACGGCTGCCAAGCCAGCTCAGGTGGATAGGACGGTGGCAGCGCCGCTTCAGGTGGACAGACGGTGATCACGCCAGCTCAGGTGGATAGGACGGCTGCCAAGCCAGCTCAGGTGGATAGGGCGGTGGCAGCGCCGCTTCAGGTGGACAGACGGTGATCACGCCAGCTCAGGTGGATAGGACGGCTGCCAAGCCAGCTCAGGTAAACAGGACGGTGACCACGCCAGGTCAGGTGGATAGGACGGCTGCCAAGCCAGCTCAGGTGAACAGGGCGGTGACCACGCCAGCTCAGGTGGACAGGAAGGCTGCCAAGCCAGCTCAGGTGGATAGGACGGCTGCCTAGCCAGCTCAGGTGGATAGGACGGCAACCACGCCTGCTCAGGTAGACAGGACAGCTGCCAAGCCAGCTCAGGTAGACAGGGCGGTGACCACGCCAGCCCAGGTGGACAGGACGGCTGCCAAACCAGCTCAGGTGGACAGGAAGGCTGCCAAGCTAGCTCAGGTGGACAGGAGGGCCGCCAAGCCAGCTCAGGTGAACCAAAAGTCTAAAAAATCTCCCACAAATGCAATTGTAATATGAAACTTATTTCTTAACAGTATCACTTACTATCTTCTACAGTGACGTGATTTGCCAGCAACGAATTTGAGACCCGAGCAAGAACACAATAGACTCTTCAGAGGATTTTGCTTCATTCTTTTCGCCCTTGATCACGAGGATTCGCGCTATTGTTGCAGTCCTTCGCATGCTACCAAATGCTACCAAATGCTACCATATTTAGGTGGCTAGTAGATATTTTTGGCAACATTCCAACAGCTTGGTTCTAAAAATGCAATATTTCCTTACCGGCATGACGATGGCCGGAGTTTCCTCTTTAAATGGTGAGGCCAGTGCCCTACCAACATTGAGTTCAGCTCTACCAAGTTTGTGTTTGGCCTCACCACCAAGTTTCGTCAGATTTGAATGTTCCTTAACTTGAAATTGTAATTCTACACGGGCGGGCCTACCCCGGAAAAAATTAATGCCTTACCAAACATGACAAAACCACACCATATATCAAATAGTAGGGTTCGTGTTTTTTGACAAATCCAACAGGACCAAGGTTTGCACCTACATATAAATATTGTATATACCTTGAGTAGTTTTCAAGACAAATCCGGAAAGGATTATGGAGTGTGGGCTACTCCGGGCTCCCCCAATGCTTACCCAGTGATAATGTGCTAACGAGTAGCGATTGGAGTTCTGCAATTATGGCAATCATTTATTGAATAGGCGAATAAGATCCTGTCACCTCATGTGTTATCATAGGGCCTTGCATCAGCCCACAGCATGTCATCGCGTGCTCACCTTTGCCAGTGACGGACCGGTCAGGGGTTGATGTGTCGCGTGAATGAGTCATTAAGTGCATATATGAGCCGCCGGCAAGGGTCATCAGTCAATGTTTTCCTTGCTTTCGGGTAGCGAACATCGCCGCTCAGGTGAGTAGTGTCAAACCACATGATTTTAGACAATACCTTATTGGGAATCTAAGAAATGAAAATTGCTTTCGGTATCGGCTTTTGTAGCATGCAGCGTTTTTCGAGCGCAATGAAAAGCGAGCAAAGCTTACAGGAAAGCTATACATGCTGCTAGGTCGATGGGAAGGATGATATCGGATGCGATGCGGAGGGCAAATGTATCCTTTTTGTATCCATCCTACCAGGGCACAATGGCGTTTATGCACGCTTTCAGCAGGAAAGCAGAGTTTTCCACGGGGAAACACATTTTTTAGCACTGGTGTGACATGAGCCAAAACCTTCAAACTAGCTGCTGAAGTCATACTCTCACAGTTGAGAACTGATGCATTACCCTTGATCTTCAACCAAAATGTCAAACGAGATCACGAAATAGCTTTTCTGGCATTGCAAACAAAGTATGTGCTACATTCTTAGACTTATAGCATTTCAAATGGTATGCAGCAATTATATAGCCATGACAGTTTTATAGAACATGCAGAGCTTTTATAGAACATACAGAACGCTTTGGGTAAACATCACTGACTTAAAGACTGCACGGGCTTTATCTCACAAAGCGCAAATAACATCGAGCAAAAAGCTTCACCATATGCCTCTACAAAACAGCTTACGTCAAACTGTGTTACATGGGGTGTTATAAACCAGTCAACCTAAGGTCAAAACCTTGAAACTGATCCCATGGCTCAAGTTACACAGCGTATTGTCTCATATCCCACAGATCCTGCCTGCATTCTATCGTCACTTCTGGAAGTGAACAGGACCGGAAATCAACTACAGGTTTATTTCTTCTCCCAATCGACACTACGAGGACATGACGAGACGCAATACCGGTGAGAGCTGGCACACGCCGCTCGAGTGGCCTGACGAGCGGACTGACCCACTTACATGGCCATGTATATTTCTCGGTTGTCCACATACCTACATAAAGGTACAGAGTCACCAACAGACATGCATTCGTCTCATTAAGATGAGCATATTCTTGTTTCCTTGGAGCCGGCCCGTTTTATCACGCGGACGTTAAACTCCTTCCCATGTTGAATAATCTGTGGACAACGAAATGCTCCACGGATTAAATTCGGCGGGTTAGGACTGGACTGGGTATAACATTAGGTGATACCAAAGGAACTTGAACAGTTTTGATAGTCGTATGGCAATACTAACAAAGTTGGTGTAATCCCCAACTCTACGTTTTACTTTTCCACAAGACGCAGAAATCCATACAAAAACTATCGTTTCAACTCCAGCAGTTTAAACAAAGCCTGAAATATCGTTGCACTTGCTCTTTGTATTTGGCCGCAACACCACATAGGAAAAGGCTGGCTCGATTAATGCATCCCTACTGCGACCTTGTCTTCCATGGACCCATGTAAGGCAAGCACTTTGGAGAGTTATTGCCACCTAAACGGAAAGTCGCAAGACACAAAGAGTTTCTCACTAAATAAAGGGAATTTCTCAACGTTTTGCATTCTCATTCCCAAAAATGATTTTGCGCAGATCCCACCTATTTACAACGACGTCAGTGCGTTTCCTTTACGGCGCAATTGCATCTTGTAACAGAAGCGCTGTTGGAATATGGTTTCACACATATCAGTATGCCATACATTTGTGTCATTGGTAACTGAAAAGAACGGAAGTTTGAGGCTGTTAAATAGAAGGGATGTTGTTTAAAGCCTATCTGAAATTTCAGGATTTTATTGAACTATATCCTGGAAAGGTAATTATAAAGAGGTCTTCTACTCATAATCCATGCGGCGGTGATCGGTAACAAGTGAGGCGATAGGTGATGTTACGAGCAATGCACCGGAGCGGCCAGCGGTGGTGGTGGTGTCAACCTCGGCAAACTTGTATTTGTTGTCATGGCCTGCCAACCATCACAGAGCAGTGTTATTCTTGGCAGCTTTATAGCTCATCACCAGTTAACCAACGCCAACTCTGTTGCGGCCCTATCGTACCCCGCTAGAACAACCGAGGCCGCACATTGCTGCCGGCCATCGCCAGAAATGAGACTTGCGTGGGTTTCTGTGAGACCTGAGATGATCCGCCTTCTCAGGCGCCTGTCTGGCGCCACTCTTGCTGCTGGCCACGCTGGGAGGCGCCTCTGTGCCCACTGGCCTGGACATGAAGCTGCTCAAGGGGGTGACGTCGAATCCGATGGACAACCATGTGATCTCGCCGTTCCTGATGTCGCTGCTGATGTCGCAGGTCTGGCTGGCCGCCGAAGGCACCACCAGAGCTGAGGTGAGGCCACAGATGATGGATCTTCAGTGAGGCGTGCTATCTGCACTGGTTCGAGGTACATGTTCCAGCTCACCTTGCAAAGGACATAAAACATGATTTATCGCCCTGTGATCTTTGTTGATGAAACACGGAGGAGAGATATGACATTGTTATGTCTGTCTACTCCACCCAGATGACGCCTGTGCTGGGAATGTCCGGTCCAAACGACAGATCCTTCCTCGACGGCTACCGCTCGGCCTTGGCCGTCTTGTCTGGAACCAGTGACGGCGTCAGGGCGTCAGTGTTCAGCAGGATCTATCGCAAGCGCAGCTTCAGCGTGCGCCGCACCTTCAGCGATTTATTGGCGCGCTACTACGGAGCCGGAGTGGAGGTGCTGCCCAGCAACGCCTTGAAGGCTGCTCAGGTCATCAACAACCAGGTGTCGGTGGCAACGCGCGGACACATCAAGGACCTGGTGTCAAGTAACGACGTCGGGAATGCTCAACTGGTGCTTTTAAGCGCCGTGTATTTCAAGGGCACTTGGCTTTATGGCTTCAAGAAGCACGGGCAGAAGCCGTTCTTGACGTCGGATGGTGATCGGCGGGTAGACATGATGATGGTGGAGGCAGAGCTTGGCATTGCCGCCCGACCACACTTTGATGTCGTTGCGTTACCGTACCAAAACCAAGATTACAGCTTGCTGGTGCTGCGCTCGCGCAGTCGCTCCATGGCTGGCGTGACCCTGATGCGGAAGTCTCTCGACGGCCTGAACGTGACCCGGCTACACAGTCAGCTACGTCAGCGAACCGTGCGTGTGGTGATGCCGTCGTTCAAGATCGAGGGTTTTTATGGGATGCCCTTCTACATGAGAAGCCTGGGCATCAAGCAGATTTTCCAACGGGGGGCAAACTTCAGCGGCATATCGTCGGACAAGACCTTTGTCAGCGGTATCATCCATAAGGCGGTGATGGAGGTCAATGAGGAGGGCACGACAGCTGCGGCGGCGACAGTGTTATTTACAACAAGAATCGGGATTCAAACCGCGACCTTCGCTGCAGACAGGCCATTTTATGTCATTCTCTACCACAAACGTGAAAAAGTCACCTTGTTTGCTGGACTAGTAGCTAATCCTTGAGAGCACAGCATGATCATTGGGTACGCCTTTGTTCCATGTGCATCCGCCATCGTTGGTTTTAATCACATTTGTTTCAAACCGAAAGGGTCGCCTGAAATTGTTGCGATTAGAGTGGATGCACCGAAAATACGTAGACGTATCCGACTGCCAATAAAAGAGGCCTTTTGAAGGGATCATTTGTGTGCGAGAGCGCCGACTTCATGAGAGTTGAACGGGTCGCGTACACGGCCTGTTTTCTGAATTATGCGAACGGTACTTGACTTCATCGTCTCACATGTATCCTGCTCTCGCCAAAAAGTCTCCCTACAGAAGCAATGGATGCGTATCAGCATGGGCCTTTGCAAGACTCTAGAAAGACTCTACCTGCCATTCAAACAGCGATTCTTTGATCACCCTTGGTCTCTTATTATCCACGTTGTAAGGGCTTGTCAGCGTGGTGACACGTTGCACCATGATCCCTTCTTTGGATACTGCGACAACTGCCAAGCTGTGGTTTATTCAGGCAGCAGTACACCGTCGAACTAGACACCCAGTCTGCAACACATGCAAAGGACTCATTAGCTGGCAACTAACCATACACCGCATGCAGCCCTGGGAGCTGGCATAAGGGCATGCAGCATGCAGCAACGAGAGCGTCCATGACCACATGCACCAAGCAACCACCATGCAAGCCACTACCGCATGCGACACCAACAGTACATGCACAACCGCCAAGGCATGCACATGCAGCACGTCACAATACCAATACTGTGGATTCCAGACCTGCGACGGAAGCCAGCGCACACACCTGAGAAGCATCTGATACAGGGTCAGCAATAATGCAGTATCTCCTTCTCTGAAGCACACTTCATATAATTAGGCTTGCCTGCGGCCGAGACGGGGATCGATCCGCAAGCTCCATGAAAACGAGCATAAACTCCGACATGTGTTTGAAGTCCTTGACGAGAACAACTTCAGTCTACAAACAAGGATTAAATTTCCTACAAGATTTGCGGGACATAATTGTATGGGGGAGGGGGGACAGAGACCGCACGTCGGGGACGCACACCATGGAAGGAATGCGAAGTTTGCCTTATGGTCACAGAGTTTCTCACGGCCTGTGTTGCGGCACAGCCGTGTGGGTAATAAGGGCAGTGAAAGTTCAACTCGTGCCTGGAAATGTGAGTGTCGGATGCATTAGCGCAACATTTCAAACACGTTCAAGCATTATCTGTGAACTAGGTCCGGACAGTGCAAAGCGGCCCAATCTCGTCCCGGACTGCTGGCAAACGGAAAGGTACGCTAATGGTCGAGACCTGTTTCCTGTGGGATCCTACCATGCAGTGTAAGTGAGGCAACCGTATTATTCGAAAAACTTGTCTGGAATTTGATGTCTGAGCTATGATACTGATCCTGCGATTATTTATGAAAGATGTTTCCGTTGTACCTCATTTGCAACTCCGGCCGTGAAATTACTGACTTTATCGGGCGCCTGACATTGAATATTCGTTTGACCTTTCTTCTGACAGCTTCCTTGCGTACAGCTATCCACGATATACACGTATAATCATCACGTTTATCGCCATTACATACAGCCCGTTGGTGCTTTCACAATAATTTCATTAGCGCCCAGTTGCACCTTCCAGGTAAGGGTAAAAGTGTTAAAAATGGGGGCCTTGAATGCCTTGCCGAATGCCGACAGGGCCTTGAATGCTGAAGAGGGGCGTTTGCAGATCGCTGGGGCCATCTAAATGCCGATAGAGGCCCTCTTCAGGTGAACAGGTTCCATACAAATGTCGACTGAGGCCCGCAGCATGTCCTCAAAAGGCCACAGGGCCCGTTGGCCTCTAGAGTAGCAAATTGCCCCGTTTGCGCCCCCCCCCCCCCTGGCTACGCCTACGGCCGTACAACCCCATGCGGACAGCATCACACGTACTTAGCGCGTTTCGTTGATTCAGCCCCCGATGCTGAAGGATCTAACGAGATGACATCTACCAAAAAAGAAAGGTGTAGGCAGTGTCCACAAACAGCCCAGTCCATGTTGTGATTCTTGAAAACCGGAAACAGAACGAGAAACTGAAAGTGTGCAACAGCGGAAAGGCAAAGCGTGCAAGAGCAAACAAGACAACCACAGCAATGAAATACGAAGAAGCGTACATATTCTGTATGGAGGGTCGTCGGAGGTTGTGGCTTCAGAGTGTGGGCTGCTTGAGATGACCGCACGAGCTGTGTGCAAGTGGCACTCCAGGCACTCCAGTGGCACCAGGCACTGTGTGCAAGTGGCACCAGGCACTCCAGTGGCACCAGGCACTGTGTGCAAGTGGCACCAGGCACTCCAGTGTGTCTGCTGTCGTTGAAGTGACTTTTGCTTTTAAACTGATGAAAAATCAAATTTAAATTAAATTTAAATTGGTCGCACGTTAGTTGAAAAACAATTAAGTTATTGAAATATGGTGTGATTTTGCCTCAGTGCACTCCGATGAAATTATTCTCAGACGAGTAAAAGACTAGTTCAAAATGTAGCCAGTATGTGATCTTCAAAGCAAGCAAGTGTTTAATGCAGACCATACTAGGGCTGTCAAACATAATGAAATATTGTGTATGTCATGTACGACATACAATTTCCTTCAGAAGTACTTGCTGCATCAACTAAAACCATTACTCTCTTGCGGGTACAATCAAGAGACTAATACAAATATTGTATGTATTTTATTTACAAGTGAATTGCATCCCCACGAATTTTACGATCTCTTCAGTGCCGGATTGTACTAAATAGTTCCTATTTTAACCCCATACTATTTGTGACTTCAAATTCAACCGTCCAAACCTTCGTTGGTATTAAAACGAGTGAAACTTAAAATATTGTTTGACCTCAAACGTGAAAACAGTTTTCGTAATGCATGGCCGATATTTCCCCATGGGTGGGCCTACCCGAAATCATGACGCCGAGAAAATTAAAGTCTTACAAAACAGGGCACAACCACACCATCTGTCAATAAGCACCTTTCATTTTCTTTGTTAACTAATTCAAAAGATCCAAGGCTTGCACCGACAATCAATGTTTCATATTTCTTGTATAGTTCTCAAGAAAAATCCAAAACGAGTGGGGAGTGTTGTCTACCTAGGCTTCCCGCCACACTTACCCAGTGATAATGTGTTAACAAAATGCGATTGGAGTTCTACTATTGTTGCAATCAGTTATTCAACTTGGCAAATAAGATGCTGCCACCCACTGTGTTACTATAAGGTCTTGCATCAGCTCACAGCATACCATCGCGCGCTCACCTTTGCCAGTGACGGACCAGTCAGGGGTTGGTATGTCGCGTGAATGAGTCACTGGGTGTATATATGAGCCGCCGGCAAGTGTCATTAGTCAATGGCTTTCTTGCTTTCGGACAGCGAACATCGCCGCATCGGGTGAGTGGAGTCACGTCACATGGCTAGAGAATGTCGTGAGAGGCGATCTGAGAACTGAAAGTTGCTCTTGGTGTCAGTTTTAGTAGTATGCAGTGTTTTTTGGAGCGCACAGGGAAGTGAACAAAGCGTTTAGGGACGCTATATCTGTGCCTGAGCAGATGCGGAGGACGATACCAGATGCGATGCCAGGGACGGATATTTTCTAATCAGTTTTCTTATCAAAGCATGATGGCGTTTATGTGGACCCTCTGTAGCAAACGTCATCCTCTCACAGATGAAACTGATGCAATACCTTTGATTTTTACCAAAAAATGTTGGAACAAGTCTCGGACTGAATTTTCTTGCATTGAAAGCAAAGTAGACGCAAGCAAATCGTAATTAGGATCGAACTAAAAGCTTCACCACGTGCCTCTACAGAACAGCTTACGTCAAACTTTGGTACATGGGATGTTATTAACCAGTCGATCTGGGGTTCAAATGCTTGAAACTGATCCAACGACTCAAGTTACACAGCGTGTTGTGTCATATCCCACAGATCCTGCCTTCATTCTATCGTCACTTCTGGAAGTGAACAGGACCGGACATCAACTACAGGTTTATTTTTTCTCCCAATCGACACTACGAGGACATGACGAGGCGCAATACCGGTGAGAGCTGGCACACGCCGCTAGAGTGGTTTGACGAGCGGACTGACTCACTTGCATATCAATGTATATTTCTGGTTTGTCAATATACCTATATAAAGGTACAAAACCACCAACAGACATGCATTCTTCTCATTACGATGAGTATATTCTTGTTTTCTTGGAGTCGGGTCGTTTTTATCACGCGGACGTTAAAATCGTTGATATGTTGAATAGTCTGTGGGCTACGAAATGCTCCACGGATGGAACTCAGCGGATTACGACTGAACTGGGTATAACAATAGGTGATACCGAAGGAACTTGAACAGTTTTGATTGTCGGATGGCAATGTTAACAAGCTTGGTGTAATCCTCAACTCTACGTTTTACCTTCCCACAAGACGCAGAAATTCACATAAAGCCACCGTTTCAACTCCAGCAGTTTGAACAAAGCCTGAAATGTCACTGAACTTACCATTTGTATTTATCTGCAACATCACTTGAGAAAAGGCTGGCTCGATCAATGCATCACTACTGCGACTTTGTCTTCCATGGCCCATGTAAGGTCAGCACTCGGAGAGTTATTGCCACCCAAACGGAAAGTCGCAAGACACAAAAGTTTACTACCTAAGTGAGGGGCGTAAATCAGCCTTCTACGTTTTCGTCCCCAAAAAATGGTTTTGCGCAGATCCCACCTATTTACAACGACGTGAGTGCGTTTCTTTAAGGTGGAATTCCATCTTGGAACTGAAGCGCTGTTGGAATATGGTTTGACACATATCAGTATGTCATACATTTGTGTCATTGGTAACTGGGAAGAACGGAAGTTTGAGGCTGTTAAATAGAAGGGATGTTGTTTAAAGCCTATCTGAAATTTCAGGATTTTATTGAACTATATCCTGGAAGGGTAATTATAAAGAGGTCTTCTACTCATAATCCATGCGGCGGTGATCGGTAACACGTGAGGCAATAGGTGATGTTACGAGCAATGCACCGGAGCGGCCAGCGGTGGTGGTGGTGTCAACCTCGGCAAACTTGTATTTGTTGTCATGGCCTACCAACCATCACAGAGCAGTGTTATTCTTTGCAGCTTTCATCACCAGTTAACCAACGCTAACTCTGTTGCGGCCCTATCGTACCCCGCTAGAACAACCGAGGCGGCACATCGCTGCCGGCCATCGCCAGAAATGAGACTTGCGTGGGTTTCTGTGAGACCTGAGATGACCCGCCTTCTCAGGCGCCTGGCTGGCGCCACTCCTGCTGCTGGCCACGCTGGGAGGCGCCTGTGTGCCCACTGGCCTGGACATGAAGCTGCTCAAGGAGGTGACGTCGGGTCCGGTGGACAACCATGTGATCTCGCCGTTCCTGATGTCGCTGCTGATGTCGCAGGTCTGGCTGGGCGCCGAAGGCACCACCAGAGCTGAGGTGAGGCCACAGATGATGGATCTTCAGCGAGGCGTGCTATCTGCACTGGTTCGAGGCACATGTGCCAGCTCACCTTGTCGCAGGACATAAGCGTGACTTACCGCCCTGTGATCTTTGTTGATGAAACACGGAAGAGAGATGTGACACTGCGTGCCTGCCTGCTCCACCCAGATGACGCCTGTGCTGGGGATATCCGGTCCAAACGACAGATCCTTCCTCGACGGCTACCGCTCGGCCTTGGCGGTCTTGTCGGAGAACATCGACGGCGTCACGACGTCAGTGTTCAGCAGGATCTATCGCACGCGCAGGTACAGCGTGCGCCGCACCTTCAGCGACCTGCTGGCGAACTTCTACGGGTCTGGAGTGGAGTTGTTGCCCAGCGACGCCAGGAAGGCCGCCCAGGTCATCAACAACCAGGTGTCGGCGGCAACGCGAGGACGCATCAGGGGCCTGAAGACAACTGCCGACCTCACCTCCGCTGCACTGGTGCTCATCAGCGCTGTGCATTTCAAGGGCACTTGGCTTTATCGCTTCAAGAAGGACGGGCAGAAGCCGTTCTTGACGTCCGATGGTGATCGGAGGATAGACATGATGAAGGTGGAAGCGAGGCTTGGCATTGCCGGCCAGCCAAACTTTGATGTAGTGGAGTTGCCGTACCAAAACCAAGATTATAGCTTGCTGGTGCTGCGCCCGCGCTTTCGAACCCTGTTTGCCGTGACCATGATCCGCAAGTCTCTGGACAGCCTGAACGTGACCTGGCTACACAGCCAGCTGCATCAGACGAAGGTACGTGTAGTGATGCCATCCTTCAAGCTCGAGCGTAGCTATGAGCTGCCCTTCTACATGAAGAAACTGGGCATCAGGCAGATTTTCCACCAGGCGGCAAATTTCCGCGGCATGTCGTCGGACAAAATCTTTGTCAGCAAAATCATCCACAAGGCGGTGATGGAGGTCAATGAGGAGGGTACAACGGCTAAGGCGACGGCGGTGTTCTCAATCGCGAGGTCTTTGCCTATCACCGTACCCTTCATTGTAGACAGGCCATTTTACGTCATCCTCTACCACAAGCGTGAAAGAGTCACCTTGTTTGCGGGACTGGTGGCCAATCCTTGAGGGTACAGCATGATCACTGGGTTTGCTTTTGTGCCATGTGCATCCGCCATTGTTTGTCTTTGACGTTTTTTAGCCCTTGAGTGTCGCCATCAATTACTGCGATGCGTCTGGATGCGCCGAAAATACATAGACATATTCGACTACTATTAAAAGAGGTTTTTTGAGTTAAGTATTTGTGTACGGGAGCGCCGCCTCCATGAGAGTTGAACGGCCGCGCTCACGCCTTTTTCAGAACTTTCCAAGCGGTACCTAACTTCATCGCTCCACAAGGTTCCTATCTCGTGAAGCAATCTCTATCCAATTCCAGGGAATGCGTCATTATGCCATTTTGCGACAAGAAATATTTTACCTGAGATTCGAATAACGATTCTTTGGACACATCAGGGGTTGTCTTTTATCATCGACGTTGTAAGGCCTTATCAGCCCGGTAACACGTTACACCATGATCCATTTTTGGATACCAGTACTGGGGATTCCAGACCTGCGACGGAAGCCAACGCACGCAACTGAAGAACATCTGATATGGGGTCAGCCAGAATGCAGTGTCTTCTTCCCCAAAAGCACACTTGATTAATTTGGTCCGCTTTTGGCCGAGACCAGTATCGATCTGCAAGCTTCATGAAAGCGAGCATAAACTCCAACATGTGCTTTATGTTCTTGACGAGGGCAACTTCAGTTTACAAACAGACATTGAATTTCGCACAAGATTTGCGGGCCATACTTGTGGGGGAGGGGACGGAGACCGTACGTCGGGGACACACACTCTGGAAGGAATGCGAAGTTGGCCGATGACGGAGAGATTAACTAAAATCCGTCAGCTATAGGGGCTCCTAAAAATTATAAACTAACTCTAATTATTCATTTTCCGGCGAAGTAAACGGCGAAGCCCAAGAAAATGTTCAACAAAGGCAGTAATAACATGCAACTTAACTCAAGTCATTATCACCTAGTTTCTACCACATCAACGGAATTTGCCAGCAATGAATTGGGAAGACCAGAGGCGAATCACATTTGACTCTTCCCGAGATTGTGTTGCATGGTTTTCACGCCTGATCATGGGGGTGCCAGCTATTATTGTGGTTTCTTTGTTACGCTATACAATGCTACTATATTTAAAGAGCTAATACATACTATCATCAACCTTCTAGGAGGTTGTCGAAGGCGATATTTCCTTGCCAGCAGAATGGGCCCTTCATAATCGATAGCATGCCAACTATGTGTCGGAATGGGCCATCTGCAGGCCAGAATAAACCATTTACGGGCCAGAATGGGCCCTCGCCATGCCAGAATGGGCACTCGCCACGGCAGAATGGACTTCTACACGCCAGACTTAGCTCTCCACAGTCAATAATGGACACTGTTCTGGTCAGGCCAAAATGGGCCCTCCACAGACAAAAAAGAAGATTTTTTACTGGCCAAAATGAGCATTCTACAGTAAGTAATGTGCTCATTACAAGCCTGACTGGTCCCATGTACAAGAGAAAATAAACCCTTCACTGTCAATAATGGGTCTTTAACAGGACACAATAGGCTCTCTACAGTCCCTCCAGAACGATGGGGGGGGGGGGGGCACCGCCTCTCAGCGTTCAAGTTGGGGAACGACTTGCCCTCCCGGTTCCCACGTTCTCGGGTGGGCCCCTTTAGTCTATGTTACTCTTGCCGTATAAAGGCCGGCGGGGGGCAAGGCTGGTAAAGGGAGCTCAACAACTAGCAGGGGCCATCTAAAGCAACCAAGGCCCTTTATAGGTCGACAGGGCCTTGAATGCTGAAGAGGGGCGTTTGCAGATCGCTGGGGCCATCTAAATGCCGATAGAGGCCCTCTTCAGGTGGACAGGTTCCACACAAATGTCGACTGAGGCCCGCAGCATGTCCTCAAAAGGCCACAGGGCCCGTTGGCCTCTAGGGGAGCACATGGCCGCGTTTGCGCCCCCCCCCCCCCTTGGCTACGCCTACGGCCGCACAAACCCATGCGGACAGCATCACACGTACTTAGCGCGTTTCGTTGATCCAGCCCCCGATGCTGAAGGATCTAACGAGATGACATCTACCAAAAAAGAAAGGTGTAGGCAGTGTCCACAAACAGCCCAGTCCAAGTCGTGATTCTTGAAAAGGGAAAGAGGACGAGAAACTGAAAGTGCGCAACAGCGAAAAGGCAAAGCATGCAGGAGTAGACAAGACAACTGCAGCGATAAGATACGAAGAAGCGTACATTTTCTGCATGGAGGGTCGTCGGGGGTTGTGGCTTCAGAGTGTGGGCTGCTCGAGATGGCAGCACGAGCTGTGTACAAGTGGTTCTTCCAGTAAGACACTCGTGTGTGTCTGCTGTCGTTGAAGTGATGTTTGTTTTTAGATAAAAAAACTTTGTCGCATGTTAGTTGAAAAAAGCAATAAAGCTATTGCAATGAGGTGTGGTTTTGCCTCCGTGCACACCGATGACATTATTCTGGCATGAGTAAAGGATTTATTCAACATGCAGCCAGAACTTTTCAAAGGAAGCAAGCGTTCAATGTAAATTACACTAGGGCTACCAAAAGTCATGTAATGTTGTGTATGTAAGACATACAATTTCCTTCAGAAGTACTTACTACATTAAATAAAGTCATTAGTCTTTTGCAGATATAATAAAGAGCTTAATACAAAAATGGTACTATTTTATTTGGCAGGAAATTGCATCCCAACGAATTTTACGATCTATTCAGTGCCACCTTGTATTTGATGTTTCTTATTTTAGCCTCACACTATTTGTGACTTAAATTCAACAGTCCAAACCTTCGCAGGTATCAAACGAGTCAAACTTAAAATCTTGTTCGTCCCCAAACGCGAACAACAATTTCAGTAATGCATGATGGGTATTTCCCCATGATAATATGAGGCGTATATAATAGTATATAGGATAAGGCGTCACATTTCCCCATAATCACGTCATTTCCCTGTGGCCGGTATTTCCCCATACCCCGAAATAATTAAGCCAAAAAATTAAGGTTATGCAAAACCTGACACAATCACACAATCTGTCAATTAGCACCTTTCATTTTTTAACGAATTCAAAAGGTTCAAGGTTTGCACCGACAGATCAAAGTTTCATATTTCTTGTGAGGTTATCGAGAAAAATCAAAAAAGAGTCAGAAGTGGAGCTTCCTTCCCGGCTTCCTCCCATACTTGCCCAGTGATACTGTGTTAACAAAATGCGATTGGAGTTCTTTAGATATTGCAGGTATTTAAATTGGCAAATAAGATCCTGTCACCCAATGTGTTATTAGATGGCCGTGCATCAGCCCACAGCATGCCACCGCGTGCTCACCTTTGCCAGTGACGGACCGGTCAGGGGTTGATGTGTCGCGTGAATGAGTCATTAGGTGCATATATGAGCCGTCAGCAAGCGTCATTAGTCAATGTTTTCCTTCCTTTCGGGTAGTGAACAGCGCCGCTTCGGGTGAGTGGAGTCACGTCACATGGCTAGAGAATGCCGTGAGAGGCGATCTGAGAACTGAAAGTTGCTGTTAGTGTCGGTTTTAGTAGTATGCAGTGTTTTTGGAGCGCACAGGGAACTGAACAAAGCGTACAGGGACGCTATATCTGTGCCTGAGCAGATGCGGAGGACTGCTGTATCTGTGCCTGAGCAGATGCGGAGGACGATACCAGATGCGATGCCAGGGACGGATATTTTCTAATCAGTTTTCTTATCAAAGCATGATGGCGTTTATGTGCACCCTCTGTAGCAAACGTCATCCTCTCACAGCTGAAACTGATGCAATACCTTTGATTTTTACCAAAAAATGTTGGAACAAGTCTCGCACTGAATTTTCTTGCATTGAAAGCAAATTAGACGCAAGCAAACCGTAATTAGGATCGAACTAAAAGCTTCACCACGTGCCTCTACAGAACAGCTTAGGTCAAACTTTGGTACATGAGATGTTATTAACCAGTCGATCTGAGGTTGCAATCCTTGAAACCGATCCAATGGCTCAAGTTACACAGCGTGTTGTGTCATATCCCGCAGATCCTGCCTGCATTCTATCGTCACTTCTGGAAGTGAACAGGACCGGACATCAACTACAGGTTTATTTCTTCTCCCGATCGACACTACGAGGACATGACGAGGCGCAATACCGGTGAGAGCTGGCATACGCCGCTCGAGTGGCCTGACGAGCGGACTGACCCACTTACATGGCCATGTATATTTCTCGGTTGTCCACATACCTACATAAAGGTACAGAGTCACCAACAGACATGCATTCGTCTCATTACGATGAGCATATTCTTGTTTTCTTGGAGTCGGGTCGTTTTTATCACGCGGACGTTAAAATCGTTCATATGTTGAATAGTCTGTGGGCTACGAAATGCTCCACGGATGGAACTCAGCGGATTACGACTGAACTGGGTATAACATTAGGTGATACCAAAGAAACTTGAACAGTTTTGATAGTTGGATGGCAATGTCAACAAGCTTGGTGTAATCCCCAACTTTACGTTTTACTTTTCCACAAGACGCAGAAATCCACATAAAACCACCGTTTCAACTCCAGCAGTCTGAACAAAGCCTGAAATATCACTGAACTTACCCTTTGTGTTTGGCCGCAACATCACTTGAGAAAAGGCTGGCTCGATCAATGCATCACTACTGCGACCTTGTCTTCCATGGCCCATGTAAGGCAAGCACTTTGGAGAGTTATTGCCACCCAAACGGAAAGTGGCAAGAAACAAAAAGGTTACTAACTAAGTGAGGGGCGTAGATCAACCTTCTACGTCTTCATCCCCAAAAATGATTTTGCACAGATCCCACCTATTTACAACGACGTGAGTGCGTTTCTTTAAGGTGGAATTGCATCTTGGAACTGAAGCGCTGTTGGAATATGGTTTGACACATATCAGTATGCCATACATTTGTGTCATTGGTAACTGGGAAGAACGGAAGTTTGAGGCTGTGAAACAGAAAGTGTGTCGTTAACGGTCTAGCTGAAATTTCAGAATTTTTTTGAACTATATCCATGAAAGGTATTTATAAAGATCTCTTCTACTCATAATCCATGCGGCGGTGATCGGTAACAAGTCAGGCGATAGGTGATGTTACGAGCAATGCACCGGGGCGGCATGCGGTGGTGGGGTGGTGTCGACCTTGGCAAACCTGTATTTGTTGTCATGGCCTGCCAACCATCACAGAGCAGTGCTATTCTTAGCAGCTTTATAGCTCATCACCAGTTAACCAACGCTAACTCTGTTGTGGCCCTATCGTACCCCGCTAGAACAACCGAGGCCGCACATCGCTGCCGGCCATCGCCAGAAATGACACTTGTGTGGGATTCTGTGAGACCTGAGATGACATGCCTCCCCAGGCGCCTGGCTGGCACCACTCGTGCTGCTGGCAACGTTGGGAGGCGCCTCTGTGCCCACTGGCCTGGACATGAAGCTGCTCAAGGAGGTGACGTCGGGTCCGGTGGACAACCATGTGATCGCACCGTTCCTGATATCGTTGCTGATGTCGCAGGTCTGGCTGGGCGTCGAAGGTACCACCAGAGCTGAGGTGAGGCCACAGATGATGGATCCTTAGCGAGGCCTGCCACCTGCACTGGTTTTATGCACATGTGCCAGCTAACTTTGCAAAGGACATAAAACATGATTTATCGCCCTGTGATCTTTGTTGATGAAACACGGAGGGGAGATGTGACACTGCGTGCCTGTCTGCTCCATCCAGATGACGCCTGTGCTGGGAATGTCCGGCCCATACGACAGATCCTTCCTCGGCGGCTACCGTTCGGCCTTGGCGGTCTTGTCGAAAAACAGCAACGGCATCACGGTGTCACGGTTCAGCAGGATCTATCACACGCACAGGTACAGCGTGCGTCGCATCTTCAGCGACCTGCTGGCGAACTTCTAC
Organism: Pollicipes pollicipes; assembly: GCF_011947565.3. Taxonomy (NCBI): domain Eukaryota; kingdom Metazoa; phylum Arthropoda; class Thecostraca; order Pollicipedomorpha; family Pollicipedidae; genus Pollicipes; species Pollicipes pollicipes. The sequence goes on along the minus strand of NW_023597034.1, from coordinate 26,522,362 downwards.
GGGTCTGGAGTGGAGTTGTTGCCCAGAGACGCCAGGAAGGCTGCCCAGGTCATCAACAAGCAGGTGTCGGTAGCAACGCGCGGACGCATCAGGGGCCTGGAGAACACTGCCGACCTCACCTACGCTGCACTGGTGCTCATCAGCGCTGTGCATTTCAAGGGCACTTGGCTTTATCGCTTCAAGAAGGACGGGCAGAAGTCGTTCTTAACGTCGTATGGTGATCGGAGGATAGACATGATGAAGGTGGAAGCGAGGCTTGGCATCGCCGGCCAGCCAAACTTTGATGTAGTGGAGTTGCCATACCAAAACCAAGATTACAGCTTGTTGGTGCTGCGCCCGCGCTTTCGAACCCTGGGTGCCGTGGCCACGGTCCGCAAGTCTCTGGACAGCCTGAACGTGACCTGGCTACACAGCCAGCTGCATCAGACGAAGGTACGTGTAGTGATGCCGTCCTTCAAGCTCGAGCGTGGCTATGAGCTGCCCTTCTACATGAAAAACCTGGGCATCAAGCAGATTTTCCACCAGGCGTCAAATTTCCGCGGCATGTCGACGGACAAGATGTTTGTCAGCAACATCATCCACAAGGCGGTGATGGAGGTCAATGAGGAGGGCGCAATGGCTGCGGCGACGGCGGGGGTCACTACCGCGGGACCTTGGCCTTCCACGCCTTTCATTGTAGAAAGGCCATTTTACGTCATCCTCTACCACAAACGTGAAAGAGTCACCTTGTTTGCGGGACTGGTGGCTAATCCTTGAAGGCACAGCATGATCACTGGGTTTCCTTTTGTGCTATGTCCATCCGCGATTCTTTGTCTTTGACTTTTTTAGCCTTTAAGTGTCGCCATCGTTTATTGCGGTGCGTCTGGATGCATCGAAAACACGTAGACGTATCCGACTTCCAATAAAAGAGGCCTTTTTAGTTCAGCATTTGTGTTTGGGAGCGCCGACTCTATAAGAGTTGAACGGTTGTTTTTTCATGCCTGCTTGTTCACACCTGTTTTTTCATGGAATTATCCTAGCGGTACTTGACTTCATCGTTCCACAGGTATCCTACTATCGCGATTTAATTTTTATTCAGAATCAGGGAATGCGCGTCTGTATGCTGCTTTGCGACAAGAAATATTTTGCCTGTCATTCGAATAACGAATCTTTGGTCAATATTTGTCTTTTATCACCGACGTTGTAAGGGCTGATCAGTCTGGTAACACGTTGCACCATGGTCGCTTCTTTGGATATCAGTACTGCAAACTCCAGACCTGCGACGGGAGCCAACGCACGCACCTGAAAAGTATCTGATACAAGGTCAGGAATAATGCAGTATCTCCTTCTCTGAAGCACACTTCATATAATTATATTTGCCTGTGACCGAGACCGGGATCGATCCGCAAGCTCCATGAAAACGAGCATAAACTCCAACATGGGTTTGAAGTCCTTGACGAGAGCAACTTCAATCTACAAACAAATATTAAGTTTCGCACAAGATTAGGGGCCAAAACTGTGGGAGGAGCAGACGGAGACCGCACGTCGGGGACATACACTCTGAAAGGAATGTGAAGTTTGCCTTGGAGTCACAGAGTTTCTTACGGCCTGTGTTCGGCCACCGCTGTGTGGGCAATAAAGGCGGTGAAAGTTGAGCTGCTGGATGGAAATGTGAGCCGCTAATGCATTAGTGGCCCATAGCTCCATACGACGACAATCAAATGTACAATGTTGTAATCTTCTACACCGATTATGAGTATTTTCCCGGGTGCCATATTATGACCAGCACGCTTTTGGCAGGCCGGCTGCCACTAGCTCTTCGATGTCAAGGGGTGATTTGAACTTAGATGTCATGCTGACCGATGCGACATTTCCGGTGCCTCCAAAACAATGTCGTGTATGCAAGGCTGCATCGGCCGCGCACAAGTACACGTATTGCAAATTGAACGCCGTGCTTATGTCCATGTCCATATATTTCGTAACTTTCCACAAGATCCAGTGACTTTTTAGAAGTTACACGTCATCATTGATAAAAACGGGCATAAAAGAGACAATGTGAAACATAGTAAAAATAGCCTAACACATCACACATCGGTCAAGGGATCATCTCGGTGAATCACGCTACTGCATTCACATTGTAGCATCACACACAATCGAATTCACACACGCACCCACTCATGTGCCAACATTTGCCGTACTCAGTAGCAACTCCATAAGTTGGCGCTTGAAGCGGCCTAGACTCATTGCGCAAGTCGGGCGGCAGGCAGTTGAACAAATCCGATGCTCTGTAGCTAAATCAGCAAGTGCCAGAGTTGCTCACCGCTCGGGGGCGCCTCAACTGGTTAGCCCGTCGCGTTTCATGAGTGTGCTCAGCACGTGTGAACATCGCGGCTATATCTGGTGGCTGACCCGTGAGTAAGACTTTTTTGAGCAGGCACAACATAGGATATCTGACGAGCTGATCAGCACTAAGCCATCGTAGATCCCTGACAACATCCGATATATGGTCACACCTTCTCTTTCCGCTCACAACCCGCGCACAGAAGTTCACGAGTTTTTGCACGCGATGGAGCTGGGTGGCTCCGTGAGTACCATACAGTGCTATACAGTATCTAATGGAGGAAAGAACTAGAGCTCCGACAATGCGAACGAGGGTGTCTCTTGGGAGTACATGCTTGGCATGGGACAGGGTCATCAGAGCGCCCGTCGACCTGGCAACAAGCTGATCAATGTGCGGTTCAAATGTGAGATTTTTGTCCATCACCACACCAAGGTTTTTGACAGTACTGCTTTTAGTAATGACAGCTGACCCGAACTCGACATGCGCAGGAGGCATATTACGCAGCATAGCCTTTATCCCGAAAACTATTAACTGTGTTTTTGTTGTATTGACTTTCATAGAGTGGTTGTTAAACCAGTCCAATACAATTGACAAGGTACTCTCCATGGTTCCGACAAGATGTTGCATTGCACTTTTCTTTCCAGTAACCAAAATATGTGTGTCATCGGCATATTGCATCACTGTAGCACCTTCTGAATATAACGCTAGATCGTTTGAGACAATTGAATATAGGAGCGGCCCGAGGGCGGTACTCTGAAATACCCCCACCTCATTCGGAAGACTGCGAGAGCGTGCAGTATGCCCTGAAGGATATCTGATCTGAACCTTTTGGGTATGCCCGCAAAGGTAGCTTTCAAACCATTTCGTGTCAATATTGTATATCTTAAGCTTGGATAAGAGAAGCTGGCGATCCACAACGTCAAAACATTTTGACAGATCTATCAAAACAAGCAGAGCGATCTCCCCAGCATCCATCGCGGTGAGTATTTTATCAGTCACTACAGTAAGTGCGGTCTCTGTTGAAAAATTCATACGATATCCGTGTTGTGTATGCGAAAATAAATCACGCTCGTCAAAATATGAGCTAAGCTGATGATGAACAATACGCTCGACTATCTTTGCTATCGCTGGCACTACAGAGATTGGCCCAAATTTGGTAGGATCGTTCAAATCACTGGTTTTCGGGAGCGCTGTGACAAGAGCGTGTTTCCGGGCGCTGGGCACCGTTCCGTCAATGAGACTGCTATTGATGACGTCAAGTAGGGGACAGCCGACACCACGAAAAGACTTCTGTAAGAGCTGAGTACTAAGCTCATCTAGCCCACAGGATGTCGTTGGGTTCATCGTAGACATAGCTGCAAGCAGCACCGCACCGCACCGCACCAGCAGGCTAATAATAATTGAGTGATAGGCTGTCGGGGAGGGGTGGGGGGAAGGCGAGCAAATGAGACCGAAATACCAGTGTTTTAAAATGTACACAGTCACAGCCTTCGAATTTAGTTATTTGCGCTATTTCCATGCCACCGCATCATGGCCATTATTCTACATTTAGGCCGGCCGGTGCTAGTGCGGCGCTGTCAAGGGTGATTTGAACAAAAAATGTGATGTCGTCGATGCGAGATGCCGACAGTACTTCCACGAGAAGTAAAGGCAGCCTTTATAATTGATCAATGCGCTGAAAAGTTTCAAAAATTTTCAACGTTTCTTTGAGGTTTTAGTACATGCTAAACACTCTGGCAAGGAAGAGATTGTTTTCACGTATGTCGTTGAGTACATTTGTAAGTAACGTTAGTCACTGGATAAGACAGTGCTAAAAACCTTATTCCTCGTAGAATAACCAGGAGAATGTGGAGATAGATGCATTGGTATTTCGGATGCATGCCTTTATCAAAACGAATATCAGTGGTAAAATGAAGATCACCCGTCACTCCTACTCGACTTTTCAGATATTGTTAACAGCAAACCACAGTTTTTACGGGTCTCAGATATTCAGGGCATCAAACAAGGAGCAATTTCCAGCCAGTACTACGACACAGCGCAAATCCAAGTTGCTATCAGAATATGCAAAATCTAGGTGCACATGCAAACGAATTCAAGCAAACGGACATCAAGAATCACGCATATTTATACATGCTACATATTTTGACTAAACAGGCATCACGCAGCACGCATCGCTTAAACATGCGAAAGACTTCAATTAAACAGGCATGGCGCATCAAGCGCCAGGCATGACACATGCAAGTAAACGATTTTAAGTAGCACGCATCACACATCAAGGCATTGATCATATTCGCATAATCGGCCATGATAAGCCATGAACGCTAAGGTCAGGTCGCTGATCTCTTACAAGAAAATTACTTCCCTTATTTTTCTGTCTGTATGGTCCTGTGCTCTGTAGATGACGTTGTGCGCTTAAAGGGGTATGGGGCTCCTGCCTCCGTAGATTTCATTGTGAGCGTAATTTGTAAAGAAAAGGGTCGCCGAAAGGGGCATTCTTTGTTTTGTTTTTAACGTCTCGCAGGTGTTTATTATACCTCAGACGAATGGGGCGCATGGACAAGCACAGCCTCGAGCACGAAAGCGAGCGTCAAGGAAAGAAAGAGAAGGTCTGCGATCTTGACAAACGCTCCCGTTCGAAACAAGCTTAATGACTATCAGAAGAGGTCGGCCAAAGGAAACGTAAAAGGAAGAAAAGGGAATAGAAAAGACTGGGAAGACCGCGGCTCACGCGCAAAAGAGAAGTGAAATGGATGTCTTTTGCTTTGTATGCGGAATGAAGTACTCACATTCATGTGAACAGCGGATGGAATGCCAAGGGTGCAGGAAATGGGCATGTGTACCATGCACCGATGTAGAAGCCGGATAGATGGGGTATTGGTGTAATTTGTGTCGTTATGAGAGGTAGCAGGTAGACGAGGGGTGATGCGAATCCAGCTATCGATACATCGCTTCCTTTCGCCGCTTAGGTTGTATGGGGCAGTTGTTATCTTTCCCGGTCTTGAACTGTGATGGCCAGAACAACATGACGTCGCTGTATCGAGCCTCAGCACGCTTCGGCTGGGCGCGACCGGCTACAAACCGCCTGTGCGATGGAGCGCTCCCAGTACAGCATCACGGGCCCACGCTGCGCGTGCATCTGGAACACGACACAGCACAGTCCATTGAGGACGTGCACTACGTCCATAAATGCATTTTTGCCTATTTTGTGACATGCATTTTCTGTGTTTTACGTTTTCTTTCGACTCTTGGACGCAGCGTACCAACACGCCCCGTACAGTGTATCGACGTGCTCCGCTTATCCTTGACACAACCGACTTTGTTTTGCAGTTTACCCTCCCTCTCTTTCACATTCAAGGACGTAGCAAAAATTGTCCTGGGTGATAGAAGATAATATGTTCGTTTGGGTAACACAATTTAAAATCTGATAGGTATAAGTGGAGCAAAGCCTTGTCGATCACCGTGCAATCGCATCAGCGCATCCCACCCTTCCCTTTATTAATAAACGTACAAAAACGAAATACACATCTAGATTACAACAGGCAACTACAGCGGCCAGCAGCCGAATGTCAGAAGCAAAGAAAGGCGAGATCGCTACAGAAATAACGTGGAGTTGCGGCAGGAGCTACCTCAAGGTGCGGCAAGTAACGGGCCAAACATTTCATGACTATCACCTCATGATCGGCTTCAGCATAAAATAAATTTAGGTATTAAAAACTTCGTTCACTTCATATGTCATTACTTTCCTTTCTGCGTAGTGTGATCGAGAAAGAGATAGCATGGGTTTGATGATATAGTCAGTGCATCATGTTGCAAAATGTATGTTTTTCTTTGATAAATCAATTCCTTTACCATAAATCGATTCCTGTATCATCCAAATTTCATAACAAGTAGCCAAATATAACAGCTTCCGCCAGTGGACCGTCGTGTGCCCCCGCCAGTCGACCGCCGTCTGACTGCCGCCAGTGGTCCACTGTCCGTCTGCCGCCAGTGGACCGCCGTCGGTCTGCCGCTAGTAGACCACCGTCTGTCTGTCACCGATGAACTACCGTCTGTCTGCCGCTAGTGGTCCATCGTCTGTCTGCCGCTAGTGGACCGCCGTCTGTCTGTCACAGAAGGACCACCGTCTGCCTGCCGCTAGTGGTCCGCCGTCTGTCTGTCACCAACGGACCGCCGTCTGACTGCCGCCAGTGGACCGCCGTCTGGCTGCCGCTAGTGGTCCACCGTCTGTCTCCCGCAGTCATTTGGTGACAACATTGCTTTTTCTCACTCTAGCTGCAAAGAACAGCTTTGTGATGCCACGCCACAAACAGATTATTTTCGTTGCATCTGTTAAGCAAGCGAATGTGGGCGCTTTCACGAGCATGCACACTTGTGCTCGATTTATGATGGACTCGGACTTGCTCTAATGTTGCGCTGAAATGAACTGAGGAATGAGAGATGAATTTTGCTATTTGAAAATCACAACGAATCGTTGGCATCGGGACATTCACCTGATCATTATAAGCTGAGTGAGATATGTCAAAACTGTTCCTTAGCTCTTGGAAGTGAGATTGCTCCCAATGAGTCGATGATTGTCGTAACGCAGCATGACATCGCTTCCCGTGGTCAATTGTACATCACAATTTTGTAGCAATTCGCCTCATCTTTAGTCGGCTTACATGGTAAAGTTTTGTTGTACCTGGCCGCACATAAGACGAGTAAAAATTGTGCACATTTGCTGAAGCGCGTTTTGAAACGACCTTATGACTAACTTAACGTGCTACTCAGTGACTTCACCACCTGACGAACTTGGTTAGTCACTTGTTGGATTCAACCGCCGGTGAGTACGCAAAAGAAAACTACTGCGGAAAACACACACGCATTGCAAATAGCACATAATGATGGCTTAAATCCACAGTATCTTAATCCCAAGTGATCTCACGTGACAATGAATTATGTTTATGCACGAACTAGAACGTGTTCGGTACAACCAAAGTCGTATGTGTGTGGTAAAGCAAGTTCATCACGTAGCATGTAGCTATCCGTCACCATAGTATTAATTGGCGAAATGACATTTGGAACCGGTGGAAATGGATGAGGATCCAGTGGCTACCAGAAATGGGTATAGCTGCTAGACCACTCGCTCCTCACCCCCTCGTGGCGTAACCGATGCGTAATGCCCGAGTTTCGCCAGGCACCGTTGCCAGCTGTGGCGAACTGTCTCGAACCTGGCGACTTTCTCGCCGCGCTGGCGACAAAACGATCTGGAGCTTCAATTGTAGTTGGGAACAAAAACCATTTGAGAAAAAAGAGCACACCCTTTGGATACAAACGTTTTCTGCACGACCTCAGTATACGTTGTTAATTTTTGCACGACCCATTGAGTGATGTTTGTCTGTCGACAGCCCATCCGACTCGAAGATATCAGCGGGTGGTGGCAGGAGCCTTTCTTCAATCTCTGAACATGGCCGCGCTGTGCGAGCTTCCGCCAACAGGATGCCGCACAGAGCTCGTAGCTGGCCCTTGCAACTCAAGTCTGTAGGTACAATCCGTCGCGAGTACGCAATGCAAAATTCAAAAAAGGTTTACACTAAAAAACATTCAATGTACAGGACGCAGCCAAAAAAAAACATATGCTGAGAACTTCAAGGCGTCCGGTCTGTCTAATAAGTATCGCAAGCCTCACCAGATGGTGACACCGTCGCCCAAAGCAGTGCGGGG
>NW_023597034.1:26495657-26514332 GCF_011947565.3 Pollicipes pollicipes | reverse complement strand
GCTCGGGGGCGCCTCAACTGGTTAGCCCGTCGCGTTTCATGAGTGTGCTCAGCACGTGTGAACATCGCGGCTATATCTGGTGGCTGACCCGTGAGTAAGACTTTTTTGAGCAGGCACAACATAGGATATCTGACGAGCTGATCAGCACTAAGCCATCGTAGATCCCTGACAACATCCGATATATGGTCACACCTTCTCTTTCCGCTCACAACCCGCGCACAGAAGTTCACGAGTTTTTGCACGCGATGGAGCTGGGTGGCTCCGTGAGTACCATACAGTGCTATACAGTATCTAATGGAGGAAAGAACTAGAGCTCCGACAATGCGAACGAGGGTGTCTCTTGGGAGTACATGCTTGGCATGGGACAGGGTCATCAGAGCGCCCGTCGACCTGGCAACAAGCTGATCAATGTGCGGTTCAAATGTGAGATTTTTGTCCATCACCACACCAAGGTTTTTGACAGTACTGCTTTTAGTAATGACAGCTGACCCGAACTCGACATGCGCAGGAGGCATATTACGCAGCATAGCCTTTATCCCGAAAACTATTAACTGTGTTTTTGTTGTATTGACTTTCATAGAGTGGTTGTTAAACCAGTCCAATACAATTGACAAGGTACTCTCCATGGTTCCGACAAGATGTTGCATTGCACTTTTCTTTCCAGTAACCAAAATATGTGTGTCATCGGCATATTGCATCACTGTAGCACCTTCTGAATATAACGCTAGATCGTTTGAGACAATTGAATATAGGAGCGGCCCGAGGGCGGTACTCTGAAATACCCCCACCTCATTCGGAAGACTGCGAGAGCGTGCAGTATGCCCTGAAGGATATCTGATCTGAACCTTTTGGGTATGCCCGCAAAGGTAGCTTTCAAACCATTTCGTGTCAATATTGTATATCTTAAGCTTGGATAAGAGAAGCTGGCGATCCACAACGTCAAAACATTTTGACAGATCTATCAAAACAAGCAGAGCGATCTCCCCAGCATCCATCGCGGTGAGTATTTTATCAGTCACTACAGTAAGTGCGGTCTCTGTTGAAAAATTCATACGATATCCGTGTTGTGTATGCGAAAATAAATCACGCTCGTCAAAATATGAGCTAAGCTGATGATGAACAATACGCTCGACTATCTTTGCTATCGCTGGCACTACAGAGATTGGCCCAAATTTGGTAGGATCGTTCAAATCACTGGTTTTCGGGAGCGCTGTGACAAGAGCGTGTTTCCGGGCGCTGGGCACCGTTCCGTCAATGAGACTGCTATTGATGACGTCAAGTAGGGGACAGCCGACACCACGAAAAGACTTCTGTAAGAGCTGAGTACTAAGCTCATCTAGCCCACAGGATGTCGTTGGGTTCATCGTAGACATAGCTGCAAGCAGCACCGCACCGCACCGCACCAGCAGGCTAATAATAATTGAGTGATAGGCTGTCGGGGAGGGGTGGGGGGAAGGCGAGCAAATGAGACCGAAATACCAGTGTTTTAAAATGTACACAGTCACAGCCTTCGAATTTAGTTATTTGCGCTATTTCCATGCCACCGCATCATGGCCATTATTCTACATTTAGGCCGGCCGGTGCTAGTGCGGCGCTGTCAAGGGTGATTTGAACAAAAAATGTGATGTCGTCGATGCGAGATGCCGACAGTACTTCCACGAGAAGTAAAGGCAGCCTTTATAATTGATCAATGCGCTGAAAAGTTTCAAAAATTTTCAACGTTTCTTTGAGGTTTTAGTACATGCTAAACACTCTGGCAAGGAAGAGATTGTTTTCACGTATGTCGTTGAGTACATTTGTAAGTAACGTTAGTCACTGGATAAGACAGTGCTAAAAACCTTATTCCTCGTAGAATAACCAGGAGAATGTGGAGATAGATGCATTGGTATTTCGGATGCATGCCTTTATCAAAACGAATATCAGTGGTAAAATGAAGATCACCCGTCACTCCTACTCGACTTTTCAGATATTGTTAACAGCAAACCACAGTTTTTACGGGTCTCAGATATTCAGGGCATCAAACAAGGAGCAATTTCCAGCCAGTACTACGACACAGCGCAAATCCAAGTTGCTATCAGAATATGCAAAATCTAGGTGCACATGCAAACGAATTCAAGCAAACGGACATCAAGAATCACGCATATTTATACATGCTACATATTTTGACTAAACAGGCATCACGCAGCACGCATCGCTTAAACATGCGAAAGACTTCAATTAAACAGGCATGGCGCATCAAGCGCCAGGCATGACACATGCAAGTAAACGATTTTAAGTAGCACGCATCACACATCAAGGCATTGATCATATTCGCATAATCGGCCATGATAAGCCATGAACGCTAAGGTCAGGTCGCTGATCTCTTACAAGAAAATTACTTCCCTTATTTTTCTGTCTGTATGGTCCTGTGCTCTGTAGATGACGTTGTGCGCTTAAAGGGGTATGGGGCTCCTGCCTCCGTAGATTTCATTGTGAGCGTAATTTGTAAAGAAAAGGGTCGCCGAAAGGGGCATTCTTTGTTTTGTTTTTAACGTCTCGCAGGTGTTTATTATACCTCAGACGAATGGGGCGCATGGACAAGCACAGCCTCGAGCACGAAAGCGAGCGTCAAGGAAAGAAAGAGAAGGTCTGCGATCTTGACAAACGCTCCCGTTCGAAACAAGCTTAATGACTATCAGAAGAGGTCGGCCAAAGGAAACGTAAAAGGAAGAAAAGGGAATAGAAAAGACTGGGAAGACCGCGGCTCACGCGCAAAAGAGAAGTGAAATGGATGTCTTTTGCTTTGTATGCGGAATGAAGTACTCACATTCATGTGAACAGCGGATGGAATGCCAAGGGTGCAGGAAATGGGCATGTGTACCATGCACCGATGTAGAAGCCGGATAGATGGGGTATTGGTGTAATTTGTGTCGTTATGAGAGGTAGCAGGTAGACGAGGGGTGATGCGAATCCAGCTATCGATACATCGCTTCCTTTCGCCGCTTAGGTTGTATGGGGCAGTTGTTATCTTTCCCGGTCTTGAACTGTGATGGCCAGAACAACATGACGTCGCTGTATCGAGCCTCAGCACGCTTCGGCTGGGCGCGACCGGCTACAAACCGCCTGTGCGATGGAGCGCTCCCAGTACAGCATCACGGGCCCACGCTGCGCGTGCATCTGGAACACGACACAGCACAGTCCATTGAGGACGTGCACTACGTCCATAAATGCATTTTTGCCTATTTTGTGACATGCATTTTCTGTGTTTTACGTTTTCTTTCGACTCTTGGACGCAGCGTACCAACACGCCCCGTACAGTGTATCGACGTGCTCCGCTTATCCTTGACACAACCGACTTTGTTTTGCAGTTTACCCTCCCTCTCTTTCACATTCAAGGACGTAGCAAAAATTGTCCTGGGTGATAGAAGATAATATGTTCGTTTGGGTAACACAATTTAAAATCTGATAGGTATAAGTGGAGCAAAGCCTTGTCGATCACCGTGCAATCGCATCAGCGCATCCCACCCTTCCCTTTATTAATAAACGTACAAAAACGAAATACACATCTAGATTACAACAGGCAACTACAGCGGCCAGCAGCCGAATGTCAGAAGCAAAGAAAGGCGAGATCGCTACAGAAATAACGTGGAGTTGCGGCAGGAGCTACCTCAAGGTGCGGCAAGTAACGGGCCAAACATTTCATGACTATCACCTCATGATCGGCTTCAGCATAAAATAAATTTAGGTATTAAAAACTTCGTTCACTTCATATGTCATTACTTTCCTTTCTGCGTAGTGTGATCGAGAAAGAGATAGCATGGGTTTGATGATATAGTCAGTGCATCATGTTGCAAAATGTATGTTTTTCTTTGATAAATCAATTCCTTTACCATAAATCGATTCCTGTATCATCCAAATTTCATAACAAGTAGCCAAATATAACAGCTTCCGCCAGTGGACCGTCGTGTGCCCCCGCCAGTCGACCGCCGTCTGACTGCCGCCAGTGGTCCACTGTCCGTCTGCCGCCAGTGGACCGCCGTCGGTCTGCCGCTAGTAGACCACCGTCTGTCTGTCACCGATGAACTACCGTCTGTCTGCCGCTAGTGGTCCATCGTCTGTCTGCCGCTAGTGGACCGCCGTCTGTCTGTCACCGAAGGACCACCGTCTGCCTGCCGCTAGTGGTCCGCCGTCTGTCTGTCACCAACGGACCGCCGTCTGACTGCCGCCAGTGGACCGCCGTCTGGCTGCCGCTAGTGGTCCACCGTCTGTCTCCCGCAGTCATTTGGTGACAACATTGCTTTTTCTCACTCTAGCTGCAAAGAACAGCTTTGTGATGCCACGCCACAAACAGATTATTTTCGTTGCATCTGTTAAGCAAGCGAATGTGGGCGCTTTCACGAGCATGCACACTTGTGATCGATTTATGATGGACTCGGACTTGCTCTAATGTTGCGCTGAAATGAACTGAGGAATGAGAGATGAATTTTGCTATTTGAAAATCACAACGAATCGTTGGCATCGGGACATTCACCTGATCATTATAAGCTGAGTGAGATATGTGAAAACTGTTCCTTAGCTCTTGGAAGTGAGATTGCTCCCAATGAGTCGATGATTGTCGTAACGCAGCATGACATCGCTTCCCGTGGTCAATTGTACATCACAATTTTGTAGCAATTCGCCTCATCTTTAGTCGGCTTACATGGTAAAGTTTTGTTGTACCTGGCCGCACATAAGACGAGTAAAAATTGTGCACATTTGCTGAAGCGCGTTTTGAAACGACCTTATGACTAACTTAACGTGCTACTCAGTGACTTCACCACCTGACGAACTTGGTTAGTCACTTGTTGGATTCAACCGCCGGTGAGTACGCGAAAGAAAACTACTGCGGAAAACACACACGCATTGCAAATAGCACATAATGATGGCTTAAATCCACAGTATCTTAATCCCAAGTGATCTCACGTGACACTGAGTTATGTTTATGCACGAACTAGAACGTGTTCGGTACAACCAAAGTCGTATGTGTATGGTAAAGCAAGTTCATCACGTAGCATGTAGCTATCCGTCACCATAGTATTAATTGGCGAAATGACATTTGGAACCGGTGGAAATGGATGAGGATCCAGTGGCTACCAGAAATGGGTATAGCTGCTAGACCACTCGCTCCTCACCCCCTCGTGGCGTAACCGATGCGTAATGCCCGAGTTTCGCCAGGCACCGTTGCCAGCTGTGGCGAACTGTCTCGAACCTGGCGACTTTCTCGCCGCGCCGGCGACAAAACGATCTGGAGCTTCAATTGTAGTTGGGAACAAAAACCATTTGAGAAAAAAGAGCACACCCTTTGGATACAAACGTTTTCTGCACGACCTCAGTATACGTTGTTAATTTTTGCACGACCCATTGAGTGATGTTTGTCTGTCGACAGCCCATCCGACTCGAAGATATCAGCGGGTGGTGGCAGGAGCCTTTCTTCAATCTCTGAACATGGCCGCGCTGTGCGAGCTTCCGCCAACAGGATGCCGCACAGAGCTCGTAGCTGGCCCTTGCAACTCAAGTCTGTAGGTACAATCCGTCGCGAGTACGCAATGCAAAATTCAAAAAAGGTTTACACTAAAAAACATTCAATGTACAGGACGCAGCCAAAAAAAAACATATGCTGAGAACTTCAAGGCGTCCGGTCTGTCTAATAAGTATCGCAAGCCTCACCAGATGGTGACACCGTCGCCCAAAGCAGTGCGGGGGGCCACTGGCAAGGAAAATGGAAACGCCCGGACAGGAGGGTGCTGTAGAGCAGATGACTGCCAAAGCAAAAAAAGCAAAAGTACTGCCGCAGCCAGGGGGAGAGTCGTTATGAAAGACATTGATGTAAACAAGCGATAGTCGTACAGGCGCGTCGGTAGCGTCTGACAATGTATTTTTGTGTTGTTTACCCTGACAGCACAATTTTGCTCTTGAAATAGAGATTTCTACTAAATAAGCGACCATCTCCATCAGAAAGTGTGGTTGTCGATTGAGTCACGGGTGTTCACCATAATGTCCTGCTTTCGTGTCGTTGGCCAGCGCGCCGCGCCGGCCGTTACCGCGAAATATCCCATTGCACCAAATGGCCACGTTCAGGCATGGGGATTCAGATTAATGCGCATTTGCTCCTCCTGCCACACGGTATGGGTGTGCAGACCTGGAAGAGCTCGCTTAGCGTTCACCGCAGAGCAACCCCGGCACAGCGTATTGGAAAGGGAGAGATAAGCTCACTGCAGCTGTTCATTACAAACGTTACTCAAACAAACATCACGAATTTGCTGTAACCAACAGACAGTTACGATTGCACATTTCATATGAACCAAAACACAGAGTGCACATATCTAAGGACACGTGAAGGAATCTCCCCGTAAAGACCACGGAGTCTTACCCTCTTTGGCCCGTCCCCAAGAGCCTACCTCAGAGAGGCCACGGTGCGGAGTGCCCCGAGAAACCGTTCATCACGTCCCACATCGTGCCCACGCCCTAAGGTGGGACGTTCGCTCCCTCGCGCACATCCTGCACTCGGCTGCGGCACCTGGGATGCCTGGTACGGCTGTTTCCGTCACCTAGCGGCCGGCCGCGTCTCCGACAGCTCGAGCCCGAGGCCCGAGCCGGCGTACACGACAGCTCGGGTGACGCGTCGCCTGGCGACACATCTTCGAACCAACCATCTCGAGGACTCGGTGCAACCGTCCCCGCGCCATACACGAGCCGGCGCCCACGCTCCCTCCCGCTCGTGCACACAATGCCGGCGGCGAGCGGCAAGCGAGTCCCGCACCGCGGCGAGTGAAGTACTTGACAATAACTTGCTTTTCAATATCCACGTTTTAGGTGTAATTTCATGAACATTAACCTAGACACTTCTGAACAATGCAGTTTAGTTTTGCTATAGAATGTATGCTTTACCATTCACAGATCCGTCAAAACGAGTCTATACTGAGGGCTTAGACGGGGAGTCAGAAGAATAGTCAAACCCTTTAATGCATTTGCGACCAAAGGTGGTCGCAAATGGTCGCAGCAATCTACGAACAAAAACTCAATGATTGGCAAGTCACGCCAGGATTGAGCCGCATTGCAATTGTACAGAGATAAAAGTGAAAGCTCATTTTAGCACCTCACTCACTCTCTCTCTCTCTCTCTCTCTCTCTCTCTCTCTCTCTCTCTCTCTCTCTCTCTCTCCTCTCTCTCTCTCTCTCTCTCTCTCTCTCCTCTCTCTCTCTCTCTCTCTCTCTCTCTCTCTCTCTCTCTCTCTCTCTCTCTCTCTCTCTCTCTCTCTCTCTCTCTCTCTCTCTCTTCTCTCTCTCCTCTCTCTCTCTCTCTCTCTCTCTCTCTCTCTTTCTCTCTCTTCTTCCAGGAAGTCTCCTGGACAAAATGAGGCCTCCCCAAAGGGGGGGGGGGGGGGGGGGGGCGGGGCTCTTCGACATTGTCGCATTCAAGGTAAAGGGACACCAAGCATACCCTCTTATAAATTAGATAATTCTGAATGGGAGTCTTATAATTATCCAGTAAAGGTCTCGCTAAAATAAAACAGGGTCTCCTGTTCACGCAAAGGGCCCCTGATAAATAAGCGAGTCTCCTTTTGTAGAACAGATTATCTCTAATTCACGAAACGGGGCCTCCAAATTTCACAAACGGGCCTCGCCATCCAAAAACGGGGCATCTTGAGTCGGAACCGCGACAATCTGGTGCATGAAATCAGATCAGAAATGAGGCCTCTGCTCTGTAGCTCTGTATCAGAAATGAGGCCTCTTTAGCCTAGAGGGTGCATTCTAATCCAGAGGGGCCTCCATGTTTGTAACGGGGCCTACCGAGCCAGCAAATGCACCCCCTTGATACAACATCGGGCCTTCCAATCCATAGCATGGGTTACCTCATTCATAAAGATGGCCTCATGGTCCAGAAAACGAACCTCTTAGTGCAGAAAAGGGTCTTCTGAGTCCGATTTATTACGCTCTAGCTCAGTTTTTGGAGGCCCGTTGGTCGAACTTTTAATCATCGACGAGTAGCTTCAATGCCTTTTAGCTTGAGAAAAAGGGACCTCCACAAAATTTGTTTGGTTAAAAAGATACTTATTCCCCCTGCCGGCCCTGCCTCCTTCCCCCATCTGCTGCGCCGCTCCTGGTACCCGCGTTGGGAGACCCGGAGTTCTACAACACATCATGCCGATGCTGAACTTTCTGTCAGGGGCCATTTGTGGTGAAAAAAGAAAAATGCGACCCTCGGCGGCCCTCACTTTTGGCTTTATCCCTGTTACGTAGATGCTCTACTGTCAACATCAACTAATACCCTGGGGGAGGGGTCAGGGAAGGGAAGGGGAGGGCTTTATGCGACCCTCTGAGGTTTTCTTATGATAACTCTCCGGCATGTCAGATAATCGCGCCCAAATTTTCAAAAGCCTATTTGGCATCTGATGGGCGTGTTTTGACATAAAAGCCCGTCCCTAGCCATTCCGGTTTCGCAGCAGCGGCGTTTTTTTTTTTTTAGAAACACTTCACAGTGATCTACGGCCGGCGTGTGCGGCTGGCAGCAACCGACTTTCCCACGGACCGCCTGAGGCAGGCCAACATTGCTATATTAGCGGAGCCATACTTCATAAACATGTGCCTGAGACGCGTGAAAAAAATACATAAGTGCACTCCGAATTGAATAGGGAGCACGCATGTTCAGGTTCTGTGTCACAAGAAGACATGGAATTGTACATATAAGTACGCAAATCTGAAGAAGTTTGATATCCGGGAAAATTTGACATTTTGACCCAACGCAGTGTGGTTCATTTTCGTCCTAGCAACATAAAACCAATTACTTATCGCGAGATGTCGTTCCGACCAAGTCACTGATGTTTTTTCACTAAGTTCCATCTTGCTTACTTTGGAAACGGCACCGGGGTTCGCATCGATCACCTCAATAGCATGCGACGGCCACGTCCACCGGCATTGTGCCATTCTAGCCTAACTCTGACGGCTGTTGACCCGCTCACAACCACTGTGTGTGTTGAGGGTGAGGCGATTGTGCATGCTGCTGTATGTCCTCAGGTTGCTTTAAGGGGTCCTGCACCCAGTACCTCCTGGCTTGAAATCGCTGCGTTGGGTGCGCGGGGTCGAAGTTCGTTCACTGCGACTTATCATTTTAAAACGGGCCGGGGGGTGGAGGGGGGGTGGGGTGGGGTGGGGTGAACTTTTGGTCGTGTGTTCAAAGTGGTATACAACTGTCAGACGTTAATAAGGTTTTTTACGTCATGCTAAATCGTTTGAAAATGACTGCTGTGGCCGAAAGCGTCAGTTCCGGGCAAATAAATTCGTTCCCTGCTGACGAATAGTATGCATCCTATTGGGATGGCAGAGTACAGCTTCGCAACATTAGAACACTGTACAAGCTTGTGCAATGGTTCATGTCATACCTAATTCAAGCAAATGAGAAGTTAGTGGTTTCAGTATTCATGCAACAAGCTATGACTATCGGAGAGCTCAGGTAATCCCTGCGTCACACGAAATGATGCTGATAGCGATTAAAACTGTGCTCGGGAATGGTTATTAACGCGCCCTATTATTAAACCTACGCATGACTTGGCCTCTGCAATTGTCATTGATTCATTACCCATGTTCAGGAGACATGTGCAAGGCTCAGAAACCTCAGCTTACGTGCCCTGCTCGATTTGGCGCTGTTGCCAAAGACGCCAGCGCCCGAAAGTAGGGAGGTTTAAACTTCAAACGCCGATATCTTAAGGCCATCAAAGAATGCCTAATGCGACATGGAAGGGGCGATGGGCCCTCCATACGAATCTGTTCACCTCTGGCCATCCTGTACAGGTGCGCACGGCTGGAGCCCCTGACCTTGCCGCGTGACCTTCAAGCGGGTTGTCGGGGTGTGGACGGCCGTCGCGGCCCTGGCTCGTCGCTATAGGACGGCCGGCCGTCGTCAGGGTCCTTGCTAAGACGATCGCATTGGCTGGTATTGGTAAGTGCCACCAGGCGTAATGCATATATTCATTTCCGCGATATTTCCGTGACATGAATTTACATGGCAAAGCAAGTGGTGTGTGATGCGGTGCTCACATACCATTGGCATGTTAGGTTAGGCGGCATGTTAGGTTAGATGGCATGTTAGGGCCAGCTCATACCAAGGGCTGAGCTGGCCCTAACATGCCATCGTGTTGTCACTGGGATCACCCTTAGTGTGCGGAGACGTTCGGTCACCCGATTGGCAGGAGGCCTTGGAAGGGAGCAGAAGGTGCGTTCGCATCGCCGCCGTCCGCCCCTCATAAGTCGGCGCGGTGATGGACGCTCCGCAACGGAGGACCGTCCTGCACCGTCCCCCCCCCCCCCCCACCCCAGTGCCCCGCTGCGCCGCGTTCGTCGCCAGCTCGAGCTATCTGGCCAGCCAGCTGGCGGACTGGAGCGTAAAATAAGGAAGGCCGTGGCAGGCTCAGTGGTCGACACGGCGGGCGTGCCGGACAAGTGCTCTGCTTTTTTGCTACAGTACTGTTGGTACCCAAATTCGTCTCACGTGGCTCGTACAGTATACGACCGGGTCCACGATAAGTTAAATATACGACCCAAGTTAAATATACGACCGCGTCCACGGCAATACCGGCATGCAGCATGTGCGACGTCATGTTGCACTCGGACAATGCCGGCGTTGTAAAGGACCTGTGGACTGATAGGAGCCCTTGGCCCTGCCTGCCGTTTTTGTGTGGACTTTTTGCGCCGGGAACTTGTCATACGGCACAGTGAATCGCGCGCCGATCTGGTGGACGCACCGTCTCTTGCAGGCACGGGTTCGACATTTTTCCCAATCAATGGCAGGTCTGGAAGGCCGCCATCACCCGGCCAATCATCCTTCGTTGATCCTGTTTCGCGTGCTGAAGTCTGATGTGCTCGTTCTCTGTGTTTGTGGATGGGCAGAGACGGGCTTCCGGCCGAGCAGTACACGCTGCCAGTTCCGAGCGCAGGGCGCAGCTTGAACAAGACCCGAATAAGTCTTGGTCAGTTTGATCCAACGCTTCTTAAATGCTTAGAAAGCGCTCAGATGAGATCGGTAGTTCAGTGAGATGAGCGAGTGCCATGCATGATTAACTCTAAGGAGGGTCATACTCAGTTTCATACTCAGTCATAACAGTACCATGGTCTAATGTCAATCCCTGCTGTGCGAAAGTCGGTATTGACTGGTAGCCTCAAATGGCGCGACGGGCCTTCTGAGTTCTAAGGACGCACGTGATTCTCAGAGTCCTTAGAGGTCGCACCTCGACGCCTGCCTTACGCTGCGTTACTGGCCCATGTTAAGACGAATCATGTTTCGTGCCTTATCGCGTCCGTGCCGTTCACCTAGCAACCACTCCGGCCAATCCATGAAAAGTCGAGAGCTGACATTCATGGAATGCCTCCCATTCATGACCTGTCGAGCTCAGGTGACTTACGTCGTCGCCTTGCTTTCAGAGCGATCCCGCAAAGCTGCAGTCGCTGGCCGACGAGGATCCGGAGGATAACTCACAGGCAGTGGATGCACCAGAAGACCCTGGCCAACCGGACAGCCTGTGCTCCAAAGCCGTGCTCATGTTCAGGTCTGCTTTGACGAACTTCTTGAAAGGACATCAAACGCTCCTACGGCGGCTCTTCTACGTGTGTCTTTTCCTGGCCTACAACGCATACCTGGGCTGTGCGATCCACCACGCGGTGATGTACGGCGACGGCATCCACTTCTGTGACGGCGTCGGCTTCCTCATCATCATCACTGCACTGGCCTACGTGGGTCTGCTGTACTACAAGGTGCTGGTGCCAGTATTAGGCGAACTGGTACAACGCCGTGTCTTCCGGCCAACGGGAATTGTGTTCGGCAAACTCTGGTCAAGCAGGTGCGTACTCGGTTATGCAGACTGACGGAGCTGCGTGACCAACGTTTTTAGCAGTATTCCTGTATGCATAATGGAAGGGAATGTTCCACATTTGAAGATATTGAAGCAAATATCAGACATGATAGAACAAGCAAACATCAGACATGATGATGCTCACTTATCACTATTGATGCAATTTTTAAGTGCAAAAGCCTGCTCTAGGCTGCATAATTCTCCGTTTAGTAAATGTGCTCTTCAATGCATCATGGTTTGATTACGTCATCATACCTAGCACAACATTGATTGAGAGTTAATTAAAGTTCGTATAGCTGGAAATGGGGCTCACGAGCGCCAGATATGGACACACCGACATTTCTATATTTTTGGGGGCTTGATCGCCGCACGGCTCATGAAATGACAGAATTTGAATGGCGTTATTATGACATCACATGAATGCCAAGGTGACTTTAAAATACTCTCCGCGATATACATTTCCCCATTTTCTCGGGCGTGTAGCTCAGAAATTAGTGAGGCATAGCTCTTGAGAAGGGCAGGGGTTGTGAAAAGCACTAAAGGGTCTTCGAGATAACTTTTTCGATTCAAAACCCCACATAAATGTGGAACACTCCCTTGCAAGTTTTTCTGGCACAAATCTGTGAATAATACGGCATAACAACCGTTCGGAAGTCTAGGAGACGGCTCTTTCTCTGCACCAGTATCACAGTATCGCTTAAGTCATGATATGGTTGACGACAATTAACTTTATAGGTCATCCACCCGGCCCAGGCAGCATGTCTGTTCGGCTGAGGTGAATGTTTAGAGCCGTCATATACCAAATGTCATGCACCAAAGGGCCAAAAGCTCAATATGTTAGCAATCAACGGTTTCATCATTATGCAAGCTTTGCGGCTGCAGCTAATTCATTTTGAGCCTCCATCGTAACCTGAGCCTAACAAAGAACTCAATGCTAAACTCCTGGCTCTAACCGTTACACATCCGCCCACATCGGGTAAAACCAGAGCTCTGCCCCCCTTGTGGCAAGGGTAACTGTTGGAGTGAGTTGGTGTGATGGTGGTCGGAGTCGGCTGGCCCTGGCCCTGCCCCTCTGACCAGCATGCAGGGCTGCAGGTTGGTGCGTCTCGGCGCTGCCACCGCCGCCCTAGCCGCCATCGTCGTCTACCTGATCCTGGACACGCGGGAGGAGCGCTCGCGCATAGTGTCCGCGTTCGGCGCGCTCGTGTTCGTGCTGGTCTGCTGGGTGTGCTCCCGCCACCCGGGTAAGGTGAGCACGCGCCAGCTGAGCGGCGCAAGTGGTCGTCGTGTCGGGAGAGCGACCGCGCGCCACTACGATCGCGCCACTAGAAATCACTGCTCTTTGCCGTTTTCATGAGCTCGGCGACGACGGCTGCTAAACGCTGGAAGTGGATGGAGATATCATCGCAGCCAAGCAAACCTTCGGCTTGGGCTGAGGCTGAAGATGTGCACTCGGACATAATGACACTGAGTCGCTGATGCACATGTATTGCGATTCTAAAAGTATTAGACCATACCGAAAAATCTGTAGGGCGCAGCTGAAACTTGTCACAAAATCAAGAGGCATATTTTTAAAGTTCTAATCGGCGCAAAAAAGGACAACAGCGCATGAGCAGAATCACCACAGCATCACACTGTTCACCATCGAGTCGTTATGTACGCAGGTGAGCCTCATGGGTCACATGGTGGCCGATATCCTCATGGGCCCCAACAGCCCCGGCAGCTCCCCACGGAAAACACCCAGCACCTTCTGGCGGTTTTCCATGAAATTAGCGTCTTTCTGAGCTCGCCAGCTAATATCAGTACGTACACTGACATTGACACAGGCCGAAAGTTTTCACTGTCCCGGAGCTGCATAGAGCTCCGTGAACACGTGCAACAAACCGTGTATTCAGTCTCGACAGTCCTTCCAGAGTAGACTACGTTGTGTGCCGTTGCCAAGTCCGGCCAGAACACATCGCCTTTGTGTCTGTGGTACCCGTCTACCCGCGCTTTTAGACGTGCCAGTTCGTATTTCTTGCAGATTTCTCCATTTGCTGCGCTCCTGTACACACTCATTTTGTTAAGCATTCATCATAATCAAAGAACGTGCACATACAGCATCCGGAGGTTGGCCTACCACAGTTAATTCTATCGCAAAAGATGCAAGCTTTGCAAACCCAACCCCACTCGCCCTGACCGAACACGACCCAAAAACCCGACCTGATCTGACCTGAACTGACCTGACCAGTACCCGATACATCCCGCCCGACTAGGTCAGAAAGTGGGAAGACTGAACCCCCCCCCCTTCCCTGTACAAGCATTTAGCTCCGGGCATCAACAGGCCAGTCATTTCTTTCCAAGCCTACGTCGCAGTTATTCTTCACGAAAAAAGGTTGGGCCATAGCCCACTCCGCCCCTTCATGCGGTTTCACGGCAACTAGCGTTCTCTCGACATCGACTTTTCATGATGTTATTCCACGGTCGCCATGCAGTCGCCCGTGCCACGCACAAATATCGCTAAACGGCACATATAGCCGCAGTCGGTGTTAAACTCAGGATTGATGTCATGCTGATGCGGTGATGCCGGCGATGACGTTCGTCAGTAGCGTGGTGAGTGATGTCATGCTGATGCGGTGATGCCGGCGTTGACGTTCGTCAGTAGCGTGGTGAGTGTGTCATGCTGATGCGGTGATGCCGGCGATACTTCGTCAGTAGCGTGGTGAGTGATGTCATGCTGATTAGTGTATGGCCGGCGATGACTTCGTCATAGCGTGGTGAGTGATGTCATGCTGATGCGGTGATGCCCGATGACGTCGTCAGAGGCCGGGTGATGATGTCATTCTGATGCGGTAGGCCGGTGATGACGTTCGTCAGTAGCTGTGAGTGAATTGCATGCTGATGCGGTGATGCCTGCGATGACGTTCTCAGTAGCGTGGGAGTTATGTCATGCTGATGCTGGTTATGCCGGCGATGACGTTCGTCAGTAGCGTGGTGAGTGATGTCATGCTGATGCGGTGATGCCGGTGATGACGTTCGTCAGTAGCGTGGTGAGTGATGTCATGCTGATGAGGTGATGCCGGCGATGACGTTCGTCAGTAGCGTGGTGAGTGATGTCATGCTGATGCGGTGATGCCGGCGATGACGTTCGTCAGAGGCGTGGTGAGTGATGTCATGCTGATGCGGTGATGCCGGCGATGACGTTCGTCAGTAGCGTGGTGAGTGATGTCATGCTGATGCGGTGATGCCGGTGATGACGTTCGTCAGTAGCGTGGTGAGTGATGTCATGCTGATGAGGTGATGCCGGCGATGACGTTCGTCAGTAGCGTGGTGAGTGATGTCATGCTGATGCGGTGATGCCGGCGATGACGTTCGTCAGTAGCGTGGTGAGTGATGTCATGCTGATGCGGTGATGCGGCGATGACGTTCGTCAGTAGCGTGGTGAGTGATGTCATGCTGATGCGGTGATGCCGCGATGACGTTCGTCATTAGCGTGGTGAGTGATGTCATGCTGATGCGGTGATGCCGGCGATGACGTTCGTCAGTAGCGTGGTGAGTGATGTCATCTGCTGATGCGGTGATGCCGGCGATGACGTTCGTCAGTAGCGTGGTGAGTGATGTCATGCTGATGCGGTGATGCCGGTGATGACGTTCGTCAGTAGCGTGGTGAGTGATGTCATGCTGATGAGGTGATGCCGGCGATGACGTTCGTCAGTAGCGTGGTGAGTGATGTCATGCTGATGCGGTGATGCCGGCGATGACGTTCGTCAGAGGCGTGGTGAGTGATGTCATGCTGATGCGGTGATGCGCGGGATGACGTTCGTCAGTAGCGTGGTGAGTGATGTCATGCTGATGCGGTGATGCCGGCGATGACGTTCGTCAGTAGCGTGGTGAGTGATGTCATGCTGATGCGGTGATGCCGGATGACGTTCGTCAGTAGCGTGGTGAGTGTCATGCTGATGAGGTGATGCCGGCGATGACGTTCGTCAGTAGCGTGGTGAGTGATGTCATGCTGATGCGGTGATGCCGGCGATGACGTTCGTCGTAGAGGTGTTAAACTCAGGATGTGTCATGCTGATTGCGGTGATGCCGGCGATGACGTTCGTCAGCAGCGTGGTGAGTGATGTCATGCTGATGCGGTGATGCCGGCGATGACGTTCGTCAGTAGCGTGGTGAGTGATGTCATGCTGATGCGGTGATGCCGGCGATGACGTTCGTCAGTAGCGTGGTGAGTGTGTCATGCTGATGCGGTGATGCCGGCGATGACGTTCGTCAGTAGCGTGGTGAGTGATGTCATGCTGATGCGGTGATGCCGGCGATGACGTTCGTCAGTAGCGTGGTGAGTGATGTCATGCTGATGCGGTGATGCCGGCGATGACGTTCGTCAGTAGCGTGGTGAGTGATGTCATGCTGATGCGGTGATGCCGGTCGATGACGTTCGTCAGTAGCGTGGTGAGTGATGTCATGCTGATGCGGTGATGCCGGCGATGACGTTCGTCAGTAGCGTGGTGAGTGATGTCATGCTGATGCGGTGATGCCGGCGATGACGTTCGTCAGTAGCGTGGTGAGTGATGTCATGCTGATGCGGTGATGCCGGCGATGACGTTCGTCAGTAGCGTGGTGAGTGATGTCATGCTGATGAGGTGATGCCGGCGATGACGTTCGTCAGTAGCGTGGTGAGTGTGACAGGAGAGGCCTGGGACAGCCTTTCAAAGCGGTGTGTTCCTTGCAGGTGATCTGGCGTCACGTCATCTGGGGGCTAGGTCTCCAGATCTCGTTCGGCCTCGTTATCCTGCGATGGGAGGTGGGCAAGCAGACCTTCAAATGCATTGGAGACAAGGTGGACACCTTCTTGGGGTACACGAACGAAGGTAGCAAGTTTGTCTTCGGGTTTCTGGTCGATGGAGACTACTTCGTCTTTGCTTTCTCGGTAAGTTTGTTTTCTATATTTTTGTTTTTAATATGCTTAATGCTCTACTATTCCTCTTGAATATTGACCGACTGAGTCCCTTCCTCATATTCCGACATGAGTGACCAAGCGTATCAAACGGCCTCACACTGGTATGATACAGATACAAGGGAGTGGCATCAAACTGCAACGAATTAATTCGGCTCGTCCAAAAAAATGGAGCAATGTCTGGGCATTTCGCCTGTCCTGTAACGCTTCGCATCAAAACAGTGGTCACGGTCACTGTTCATGCCCCAGTTCACTGGCATTTCAGTTCTCGCAGCCAAAGGAATGTGGGCTCCAGATCACTTGTCTGTTGTCTGTCGTCCTCTTGGCTGCAATGATCTACGGATGGTGGTTTGCTGAGGACTGACAACGCATCTGAGGGTCGTAATCGTCGACCCAAAGCAGCCAAAATCTATATCCGTTCTGCAAGAACTGCAGGTGTGGGTCCCGGGTCCCGGTGCCACGTGAATGGGCTCCTTAGCGCATCTGCACGATCCTCGCGTATGCCTTTCAATGTTTCGGAGCTCTAGTAACACCGACCTGTTCCGCTAATGCGCATTCTGTTCGGCAGGTTCTGCCCGTCATCATCTTCTTCAGCTTCGCCATCCAGATCCTGTACTACTACGGCATCATGCAGAGGATCATCGTCAAGCTGGGCTGGTTGCTGCAGGTGACCGTGGGTACCACGGCCTGCGAGTCGCTGAACGCAAGCCGCCAACATCTTCGTCGGCCAGTCGGAGGCGCCGCTGCTGGTGAAGCCGTACCTGGAGCTGCTCACGCAGTCGGAGCTGCACGCCATCATGACGGGCGGCTTCGCCACTATCGCCGGCTCGGTGCTGGCCGCCTACGTGCGCTACGGCGTGTCCGCCTCGCACCTGCTGTCGGCCAGCGTCATGTCGGCGCCGGCCGCGCTAGCCGTCTCTAAGATCATCTACCCGGAGACGCAGCGCTCCCGCACTACGGTCGATGACATCAGCGTCGACAAGGGCGACGAGGTGAACGCGCTGGACGCGGCATCGCGCGGCGCCATGAGCGTCGTCAAGATCTGCGGCTACATCGCCGCCTCTCTCATCGCCTTCATCGCGTTCATCGCGTTCGTGAACGGCGTGCTCGGCTGGCTGGGGGGAGCTGGTGGGCTTCGCGGCCTGGGCGGGCGCGCCTCTGTCGTTCGAGTTCATCGTCTCGCGCGTGTTCCGGCCCGTCGCCTGGCTGATGGGCGCATCCTGGGAGGAGAGCGGCCACTTGGGCGAGCTGATCGCCCTGAAGACCATCCTCAACGAGTTCGTGGCCTACTCGCGCTTGCGCGATATGGTAAAAGAGGGCTTGCTGTCGGTACGCGGAACCGTCATCGCCACCTACGCGCTCTGCGGCTTCTCCAACCTGGGCGCCATGGGCATCCAGATCAGCGGCCTGAGCGCTATGGCGCCGTCGCGACGCTCCGACCTGGCGCGGCTGGCGTTCAGCGCCATGATGGCCGGCAACGTGGCCTGCTTCCTGACCGCCTGCGTCGCAGGTGCGCTCATCAGCGACCCGTCCAGCGTCACGGCCGCCTTCGTCATCGCGGCCGAGAACGCCACCGCCCTGCCGGCGCTGGCCGAGAACGCCACCGTGCTCGCCGAGAACGTCACCGCGCTGGCGACCACGGCCGCCGCGCTGACCTAGGGTGCCGCCGCGTACGGGACTGAGGCGGCGCCGCCGCGCGCGCGCCTCCGTGGGGGCAGCTTCTTAACTGCAGGGACGGGGCGGGGTGGGCGGGTTCTGTGCGGGCGGGACAGGGTGCATTTATCCGTGTGATCCGGTTGTAACAATTCTGCCTGGTGCGGAAGATTTAGACACTTCCTGGTGGCTCAGGTGCATTCCACCTGCATATTACCCTTATATC
>NW_023597034.1:26453157-26490657 GCF_011947565.3 Pollicipes pollicipes | reverse complement strand
GGTCAAGCTCGGAAGCCGTGAGGTCTCTTCCAACGTCGGGCCGGGGGGAGGGGGGGGGAGGGAGAACACTACACTACCTCTGAATGGCATTCTCTGCAGATTGACGTTTTGGTAACCCAGTATGAGATGGACACTGGACATTCTTATAACGCCTGATTGTACGGATCGGTTTGGTACTACTCCGTCCTCTGACCTTGAATTTCACCTTGACAGTTGGCAGTAGTTAACGTCTTTGAGGAAGCCTTAGCTAGAGTTGATAACTGACTTTCAGATCAGGGACGTCAGCGTCATACAACGACAGTGTGACGCTACCCTGTGGTTTGAAATGAAATTTTTGTGTATTTTCTGGCCCGACCAATTGACATTGAAAGTAAGCGTTCTCATAGCCGAGGTAGGAATGAATACCTGGCTCACAGATCACAGATAAAGCCATGTTTATCAGCATCTGGGCCACACAGCGACAGTGCGATAGTGACCCTTCCTTTTGACACTGAATCCCATTTTTAAAATGACCATAGCTTAGTATTTTTACTGTCAGGACAGCCCACGGTCAGCCGACAGTCGGCCCATACAAGCAGCCCTTTCCAAAACGCCCAAAATGTGATATGTTAACGGTCTCCATGAGCTGAACACATCAATACGTTCCAATGCGCGGGGAATACCAAATTTTAGCCGATATAGCTAGTTTTGAACTAAAATGATCGGTTTTGTCCAATGTAGTCACTGGTGTCATGGCATTTCTCGAAAAGCCACACACAACTTAGCACAATTTAGGTAAAGTTAACTTTTCAGCCGACCGAAACCACTGTTCACGTTGATCCCAAAGTTCGGCCAATACAACCGAATTTTTCTCAGATACACTTTCCCTGGTCATGTGGCGCATCTGTTTCCCTGCAAATTAGGCCGGAGAAAGCAGACTCTGTCTCAAAAAACGGGGGTGAGATATTTCACCAAAAATAAAATCTTATCGAATATGGTCGCATGGCACCTCAACCAACTTAATGTACCATGCTGATTCTCAATCTGGGCTTTGTCTTCTAGCTGCATTTCTCTTTCTGGGGTCACATTAATGTAAAATCCGTTTTTCACCTAATGTCTTATTTTTTATTGAAATTAACATGCGAGTCAATAGTGCTAATTTCGTCGAGCCCTACGATCTCCCTGCTGCTCAGATAATATCTAGCACATCACATCGTACCTGAGTATCTGGCACATGAGCTCCCATAAAAAATAAGCCGGGGAAAACAAGTTCTCACCCATAACTCGAGGTGAGATACCTCACCAAAGGTCAAATCTCACCGAATATGGTCGTATTGCACATCAAAAGACTGGACCTGACATGCTGATTCTAAGTCTCGGCCCTGTTTTCTACTTGCATTTTTGGTTGCTGGGTTACAGTGATGTGAAATCAGTCTTTCACGTTATGCTTTGTTTCCCATTGAGATTAGCATGCCAGTCAACGGGACTGATTGGTTGCTGAGTTACAGCGATCAGTCAGTTGAAATCGATCAATATGAAATCAGTTTTTCACGTAATGCTTTACTCTCCATTAAGATTAGTATACGAGTCAATGAGACTAATTTCGTCGGTCCGTGCGACTTCCCTGATCCTCAGATAAGCCGCACCTGAATATCTATCGCATCAATTCCCATGAAAATTAATCGGGGGAAAACAGGTTCTTACCCATACACTGAAGAGCAGATACCTCACCAAATGGCAGATCTTACTGAGTATGGTCGCACGACATGGTGGCGGTGGGCAATGCCCTGGGGCGGTGCGTCACCATGCGTGCTGAGGCGAAGTGTTATGGTCCTGGGCGGCGCGTCGCCTTGCGTGCTGAGGCGAAGTGTTATGGTCCTGGGCGGCGCGTCACCGTGCAGGCTGAGGCGAAGTGCCACGGTCCTGGGCGGCGCGTCACCGTGCAGACTGAGGTGAAGGGTCACGGCCCGGGACGGTGGGTCGCCTTGCAGGACGCAAACCAAGTGGGGGTGGGCTAAGGTAGCGTCAGCCAGTCGCCCGCGGTTTGCTCTGCGTGTGTGAGTCATGAGCAGGCATCTATTTGGTGCTGCTCGGGCGCGCAGTGGGAGCCTCCCTGGCGTTGTTGTTTGCTGCGGTCCACCGCTGTTTCGGAGGTGGTCGTGGCCGGGCAAAAATCATTTTAATCATTTAATACAGACGCCTCAAGTGGTTTGACATGACAAGCTGATGCCGCATTTGAACTTTATTTTATACTTACGTTTTCCTCGCTGAAATTACAGGAATGTGAAATCAGATTTCTACGTAATACTTTATTTCCCGCAGAGATAAGCATGTAAGCCAATGGAACCGAGTTCGTCGGCCCCTTATAATTTCCTCGATTTTCAGATTAGCTTTAGCCGGATATTTGACACACAAGTTCGTATGAAGTAGAAAAAAAAATGGCTCTCACCCGTGATCTGAGGGGAGATATTTCACCAAAAATCAAATCTTACCGTATATGGTCGCATTGCACCTTAAACAACTCGATATGACAAGGCCATTCCAAAGCCCGGCTTTATTTTTTAATCGCATTTTTGAATGCTGAGTTACAGTGGTGTAGAATCAGCTTTTCATCTCAAGGTTTATTTTCCCTGGCGATTAACATAAGAACCAATAGGACTGATTTCATCCACCACTATACTTTCCCTGATTTTCATATTAATTGTTACTGGACATCTGACACAACAGTTTCTATGAAAGATGGGCCGGGGAAAGCAGGCCCTCATTCAAAAAACTAACGGTGATATTGTCTAACCTAAAATAACCTCTCACCCAATATGGTTGTGATACACCTCGACCGACTCGGCTTGGTAAACTGATTCCCAAATTGCATTTTCTACGCACATGCTTTGTTCCAGAGTCACAACAATGTGAATTCAGTATTTCACCTGATGCTTTATTTTACCATAGATATTGGTATGGGAGTCGATGGGACTGATTTCGTTCCCCTTACTATTTGCCTGATTTTCAGATCAATGATAACTGGGCATACCGCAGGTCGAGGTGATTCCAAATCTAAATAACAGTTACCAATGGTGATGTATTTCTTTTTACGCCTTTGTGCCATGTGCTGGATGAACGATAGCTGTTTTCTCATATTTGGCTTTTTGACATATTTCGTCACAGCTGATGTGCCTGGCTGGTGGTATTACTATTGTCATCGTCAACCTGAGACACGGCGATGTGGTCGGTATTTGTGTGTTACAGCAAGGATCAACTTGGCTGACACGAACGCCATGCAGACATTCTGCTGGAATGTTTACGAGAAAGCCTTAAACTTCGGCGCCGCATCATCGAGATGGGAACCAAAATAAAGACGGGATCAGAGTCGAGTAATGGCAACGCAACTCTATGCATGTGTACTCAGGTATAACGAGCACGGCAATACCGTGAAGCACATGCCGCGGCACAAGTATCAGAATGATCGCGTCATGGGAAAGCGTCCACACTTCAACTAACATGCACTCTAGTGAAATATCACGAACACGCTCGTCTCTCACGCAAGGCCTGTATGACTTCATATATGATAAGCGATTCGTGACACTTGGCGCCCCACGCTGAACTATGCCATCCGTCTAATGGCTCAAAAATCCCGGCGTTTCACAAGTGGAAAGCTCTGAATAGCTTATGACTAGTTGCCATATCATCCTTGGCTACCACGACTGATCCCAAGCGGCCTGCCACGACAGCACATCTTGGTTTCTTCCGTTTCATTACACGTCAGCTATGCGATGTGGCAAAGCTCCAAGTGCATCGCAAAACGGCAAGTTCTGAGTTTTGTAGCACTAACATTCGTGTTATCCTGGGACACGGTGAGGCAGCAGTCCGAGGCAACCCGTTGCGAAATCGATTTGATTCACACGAACATCCGGCACACATTCAACTGAAACGTAACCAAACAGGCGATCATGTGTCTCCTCATGTGTCTCATGTGTATGAAAATATGTCATCTCAACCTTGCGCTAGTCTCGCGATGTATGACCATTTTCAACACCTGTTGAGGGTGTGTGTGTTCCATTTACGGTGTAGGCGATTACATAGTTCGGTGTCTGGCTTACTAAAAAAATGGCGAAATTTTTCAAATTGTGTTTTGTTTTCAGATTACGGTGTGGCACGTCGTCAAGTACGCCATCATAGCAACAAGTGGGGCGCAGTGTTACCGACGAGCCTATCTGATCGTAAGGTCTTGGGAAGCGGCCGCGGTTCCGTTCGTGGCTGGAATAACCAGATATTGGTTGCAGCAATGTGGCTAATGATGTACCCACCAACTTCAAACCTGGTCGTCTCGTCTCCAGTAAGACACAAACGCCAGACTACGAAAAGCTTCAGCTGAACGTCTGTGATATTCGCAGATCTTTGTGGTTGTGAATGTGTCGTAAGTGGTAAGGACTACACAAGATGCAAGGAGTACCAGACCCATTCCTTGTGAGAGCACAAACTTTAAAATAAGGACACTGAAATTAGAAACGAGGTAGACACATGCCATCTTCAAAAGATCATACTGGAGTGACAACCATATGACTTGCAATCCCTAGGCTGAGAAGGCATGGGTCACATTGCCACGTGTAAAGCGTTGCGTCGTCTTTGTATGTTTCTATATCATCTGTGTAGCCCTCGTAAGTAAGTCTGCTACAGTGTCGCGGTTCATCGCCTATTTGCTTACGTTTCAGTTGAATGCGTGCCGGATGTTCATGGGAATCAAGCAGATCTCGCAACGGGCTGCCTCAGACTGCTGCATCACCGTGTCCCAGGAAAGAACGACTGCTAGTGCTACAAAAATCAGAGCTTGACGTTTTGTGATGCGCCAGGAGCGTCTCAACAGTCCATCGCTGATACAGTTGAGCTTGTGGCAGCTGCGTTACGTTATCAGCACCTTAAGCACCCTAACACATAACTTGAGCAAAATCTGCTGGTGATTCACCATGATCGCGGGCTGACCCTTTTGTGTGAGCATTACCCCTGAAGTCACCATTCTCATGCTTGGGCAGCGGCTGGCAACAAACAAAAACAGCCGTTTTATGCTCTGGAGCTTGATAGTGTCGCACATTTATTTTAAGCACTTATTGTAATGAAACGGAGGAAAAAATGTGCTGTCGTGGCAGGTTGCTTGGGGTCAGCTGCGGTGGCCTTGGATGATACGACAACTAGCGATACGCTGTTCAGAGCTTGCCGTTTGTGATACACTGGAAACTTTGAGCCTTAGGTGAAATGAACCATTAGGTGAAAAACGGATTTCGCAACACTGTAACTAAGCAACAGAGAATGCAAATAAAAGACCAGACCCCGATCTGGAATCATTATGCCAAGCCGAGTCGTGTGATGTACAACAGGAGTATATTCGGTGAGATTTGACTCTTGGTGAAATTCAGGTACGATTTATCTGAGAATCAGGGAGATCGTAGGGGCCGACGAAATTAGTCCCATTGGCTCGCATGTTAATCTCAATGAGAAATAAAACATCAGGTGAAAAGCTAGTTTTACATAGCTGTAACTCCAGAAAGAAAAATGCAGCTGGAAAACAAAGGCCAGATTAAGAATCAGCTTGGCATGCCGAGCTGTTTGAGGTGCCATGCGACATATTCGATAAGATTTGATTTTTGCTGAGATAGCTCACCCTTGTTTTTTGGGCGAAAACCTGCTTTTTCCAGCCTAATTTGCAGGGAAACAGATGTGTCACATGACCAGGGAAAATTTATCTGAGAATTATTCGCCTGTATTGACCGACCTTTGGGTTCAGCGTGGACAGTGGTTTGGCTTAGCTGAAAAATTGGCTTACTTGAATTTTGCTGAGTTTCTGTGGCCTTTTGGGAAATTCCATGGCACCATTGACCAAATCGGACAAAGCCGATCATTTTGGATGTACGACTTGCTTCATTTGGTAAGTATTGACTAATAGCAAGTGAATCTTGCAAAACTAGCTATAGGAGTCAAAATTCTGTATTCCCCGCGCATTGGGGCGTATTGATGTGTTCAGCTCATACAGACCGCTTACATATCACATTTTGAGCGTTTTTGAAGGGGCCGCTTGTATAGGCCGCCCGTGGGCTGAGCGTGGGCTGACTGTGGGCTGTCTTGACACACACACCGTATTCTTGGGAGTCCAGGCGGGAACTGATAACTGACCTTTAGATGAAGGGGTTTAGAAGGGGTTTTGAGGTGAAATAGTCCTCTTGAAGATCACTGGGTACAGTTCATAGCCCCGCTCCTCTTGAGGGGGAATCTTCCACATTTGAAGGCATTGAAGCAAGCATCAGATATGCCGACATACGCACACTTTAAACTATTGGTATTTTTTAAGTGGAAAAAGACTCGTGTAGACGATACAATTTCTCTATTGATAAAAACGTGTTCCTCATTGCGTCATTGTTTGATTGCGTCATCACACCTTGTGCAACATTGATTGAGAGCTGATTGAGGGCGATATATCTGGAAATCGTGCTCACGAACGCTATATGAGACCAGCTCGATTGTCATGTTTTTCTTGACCTACATCGCCGCATGGCCAATGAAATGGCAGAATTTAAATGACGTTTTTACAACGTCATGGATACCTGGGTGACCTTGAAATAGTCTGCATGAAAAGGTCTGCACATTTTCGCGGGCGTGTAGCTCCGAAACTAGAGGTGCCTCTGGGTCTTGAGAAGGGTGGGCCTGTGAGTTGCACCTAATAAGTTTCCAGACGGCTTTTTCAGTTCAAAACCCTACACAAATGTGGAGCACTCCCTTTAAGACTGAAAACCTCTAGTTACTGAGATAAATGCTCGCGAAGATGCGTTAACTATTCTGTACAGGCTATTTCAAGCTCACCCAGGCCTGCACGACGCCACATAAACGTCATTCAAACATTGCCACCCTGTTTGCCATGCTGTGTTCAAGGCCAGGAAGAAAATAATCGTCAAGCCGTTCATGTCTGACGTTCTTGAGCGTTGTTTCTAGATAACACGGCTCTCGATCAATGTTGTGCAAGCAGAGCCACATTCAAAGACATTCGGTTATTTGGATTAGAGGCCTTTTGACCATTAGTGACCATGTCAGGATAATGGGATGAAGGAAAATGGATAACGGTGATGCATGACAACATGCTCATTTAGCCAGCACATCAAATAACTTAGGAATATCGTCGTAACCAAGTGTGTGAATACCAGCAAACAACTCAAACTCAGGGACATATGTGCAAGAATACCACGAGAAAAGGCTGACACATGATCTCATAACGATATTTGCTTCATCAAACACGCCCAGCACCGCCACTGCTATCTCTTGGCGAGTTGGAGCACTAAAAGTGAATGCTAGGGGCCAATTTCGCATGGCCGGTTCAGCAGTGCCTCTAAGGTCATGTGAGCGTTTCGTGACGTTATCAAACAATGGTATATTAATGGATAAAGTTATTAAATAGAGAATTTTGTTGTCCAGAGCAATCTTTTCCAGTTGAAAGTACACTAGTGGTTGATTACAAATGAGATTATTTCATTATACCTGATGCTTGCTTCAAATCTTCAAATTCAGAACATTACCGTTAATGTGACCTACAGCCCGCCCTTCGGTCCGTTCAGCCTTCCAATTGGGCCCTCGATCTTTGGTCCCCAGAGACACTTCGGACCCCTCTTCGGGCCCCCTCGAACACTGCTCCTGACTGACTCGGGCGCTTGGTGGCACAGAACCCCTGTTAGGCACTGCGGACCCCTGACTAACACAGAGGCCTCTCATTGTGTCAGGGACCCCTATCACGGCAATCACGGAACCTGGCCTGGGTCCTGCTTGGGAAATGAGTCTCCAGAGCTTGGACTCACATGCAGCCGACTGTTTTGCTCCGTGTCGAGACCGAAAATAAGACAAATATAGTCCATAAACCATCAAACAAGAGAAACAGAGTTCATAAGCCATGTACATTATCTTATGGATATATGGCCTAATGTGAATTCATCCGGCCACACTATTTTAGAACTGATCTGACACATAGTGAGGCTAAGTGCTCAGACACTGGTATGTGGAATTTTGAATCAAGCTATCATAGTACCCCCCAATTCGGGGTGATAAAATGAAGCTGGCAGACCGATGGCCCATGAATCTAAGTGAAACTTCAAGAACATCCAGAACTGCTGAGCTGACACAAAATGATGCTGAGTGGAAGCTGAAAACATGTTGTGTTGTTGCTCTGACCAACATAAAAGACCCACTGACATTCAGCATCCCGTCGCTATATTTGTTCAGAAAATGTTCCTCTGACCGACTCGAGGTTCCTTGCCCACACACGACCCCTGTTAGGCATTGTGGGCCGCTGGCACATACTCGAATTGTTTCAGGAGCCCCGGCCAATGCCAATAGCCGGCCTGTCCTTGCTCGTGTTTGGGGAAATGGACCACCAGGACTCAGACCGACATGGAAACGACTGTTCAGTGTTGATGGTCTCTGGCCGAAATATATACCCGCACTGTCCCACGCGTCCCAAACCGATGCCAAAACTCTCTGACTGACATTTAAGGCCACGACCCTGCGGGCGGGGGCCGTTCTTAATGTAGCATACGGTCAGTCCTTGGGGCCCATGCCGATACGGAACCAGCTGTGAAATACTGGAGGCTGGGATTTGGGAACCTCAGAGGGGGGGGGGGGGAGAGGACAGTGCCTCCTGTGCCCCATCCTGCCAGCACCGCGAAAGCCACCAACGGGAGCACGAAAATGATAAATTATCTGGAGTACACTGAGACGAGCCATTATATTCATATCTAAAATATAAAAAACAGCATAAATTGAGACGGGGTGATTCTGAGCTTATGCCATACGCTTTCCAGATCTCTGAGGGCCCCTCTGAACCTACGACAACCTTCTGATCCAGACCAACCACTGGATCTTTCTGAGTTCCCAACGAGCGCTCCCTGGCCCTAGATGGGCCATTTGGAATCTGCGATAGGCCCTTTCCAGATCGGCAATGAGCTCCTTCCGCGCCTGAAACTAGATGGGCCTTTTCCAGGCCCCACAAGATCCTTTTCTGAGCCTAAGATACGGACCCTTTCCAAACGGATATTGGCCATCCACGTTTACTGTAATCTCATGTTAAGCAAATTATTTCCATCCAGCCGCGGGTCATTTGCGGGCCACCTGAAATTGTGGGGAAACATAGTTCGCCTTAACCACAAAAGACGAGGTGCAATTCGCCCCGGTACCCCTCCCCCAGATACTCCATAACCTGTCATGCTCATTCACTCACCGGCGCCTGCATGAGCCCCAGCTTTTATGAAAGTCGCTCACGAGAGCAAAAATTGATAACGTATGGTTGTAGCGAACATAGGAATTTAAACACAATATCCAATTGCAGCGCTACCCTTACATTTGTAACGCAGCGTTTCACGCGGTATCTGCGGACGTGTTGTTCACCCTATTCCAGGGACCCTGGCTTTAACATTGGGATCAGTTGTCACCGGCGGTTGAGAGGAGTGAGAATTTAAACCCAAAATCTTCAAACACATGGAAACAAGGCATTGCAGTTGGGATTATAAGTTCGAAGGCACATGTGGAGACGTTTTTGCCAGTGGCTAATTGTATGTTGTGGATTTAGCTGTTGAAGATGTCTCAGCGAGGATTTTCGGGAAATGTTTCTCCAGATCTTCATGAAACCAGATCTGAAGACCTTATTGACCATGAGATGAGAGAAAGTGAAAATTTTGTATTTTGTTCGGATCTTCCACTTTCAGTGCCTGAACAGGGATTAGATAAAAAGTCATTTTCAGACCTTTTAGACAGAGTCACACCTGAGGACCCTTTTGGACACTGGCTGGATGAAAGTGTAAATTTGGAGGTTTACCCAAATTTGTCACATTCGGTAGTATGGGAAAATATTGTAATAAACACTGGAGCATCTCATGGAACACTTCAAGACATCAAACTCCCAGAGTATTCAGGAGGGTAAGCACATCACAAATATTAAGCATTCTCTGGTCAATTATTGGGAGTGTTATGATCATTTACTGAGTGTCACTTGGGTTATGTTGATGTATATTTATATTATAATTATCTGCAAATAAGCATGTCAGATCTGGTTTAACTCATTCTGTTGTTGATGTTAGTGTTATCTTTCATTTAAAGAAGTCTGGTATGAGATGCTGTTTTATTGTGAATATGACAATTCCTCATGTGTTGCCATACTTCTGCCATAATATTATTGGACCTGAAGCATTAAAATGACTTTCTATTTTTGTATTTGGCCTAAATTAAGATAACATACTGAAACCATGTCTCCCTTGTGATATCAGTAGTACAGCAAGGGCAACTGGGGGAGTCTGAGCCTCTCAGGGTATGGCTGTTGCATCACTTCATTGTCAAGATGTGTAGCTTGTTGCTGAGACTGCTCCAGCTGCTCCCGGCCCATTTTGGTGAACAGACCCCAGATAATGTAGCCCCAGTCCAAATGGAGGTGTATGATGATCTCAACCAGCAATGGCAGTGTTTGCGCATCGATATTGGCAAATGTCCACCTCATGACCGCCAGCATCTGGCTGGCCTTTGAAATTGCATCCGCTGTCTGCACATGGTGATTAAACCTGTAGTCCACGAACATTCCGAGGTCCTTCTCACTGGGCTTGACTGCGATTTCGGCGCCGTTCAGGAAATGGGTCCGTCTCGGGGTGCAGTTGCCTATGTGCATTACTTTGCACTTTGATGCACTGCAGGGGAGCAGCCACTCCTCCGACCACTTGACCAGGGCGTCGAGGTCAACAGCCACTCCTCCGACCACTTGACCAGGGCGTCGAGGTCAACCTAAAGAGGAGAGGCAGTCAGGGCCTCGGAATGCTGCATTATACTGTACTGTCATCCGCGAATATTTTGACCGCACTTTGCACGTAATCTGGGAGGTCGTTAACGAAGATGAAGAGTAGTGTTGGTCCCAGCAGTGATCCTTGCCGGGTGCCGCTGACAGCGTCGATCCGACCCGACTTCGAGCCCTGGACCCTCGCTCGCTACATCCGATGGGTGAGGAAGACCCTGATCCAGCGCAGCAAGCTACCTCTCGCACTGAAAGCATGGAGCTTGGAGCACAGACGTTCATGAGGCACATAATCGAAGGCTTTGCTGAAGTCGAGGTGCGCCACGTCCACCGGCTGCCATCCTCTGCCGCGGTGCTCCAATCCTCCATGACCTTCAATAGCTGGGTGATGCAGGACCGATTCGGGAGAAGCCCATGGTGGACTGCAGGAAACACTCAAATCCTCGAAGAGAAGTGGTCAATTGGTGCATCTCAGACGAGAAATTCAAGCACCTTGGAATGGACAGTCGGTTACCTTTCTTGAAGATCGCGACTGCCTCACCAAGCTTGCACTCATATGGAAGCTTTCTGGACGCTGACGATTTTTGGAACAGCGTCCTCAGGGGTACCGACAAGACGTCTGCAGACTCATGAAGAACCCGGGGGTGTACGGCGCCATCGTCTGGCCCAGGGGCTCCAAATGTTTTGAGTGATGCCAATTTCCTTGCTACTGCCTGGGCGG
The DNA here is from genome assembly GCF_011947565.3 of Pollicipes pollicipes. Classification (NCBI taxonomy): domain Eukaryota; kingdom Metazoa; phylum Arthropoda; class Thecostraca; order Pollicipedomorpha; family Pollicipedidae; genus Pollicipes; species Pollicipes pollicipes. Next base: position 26,479,159 of record NW_023597034.1, on the reverse strand, counting down.
GAATGTACACGGCATCCAGAAACGGTCCATCAAAGCTTCAAGGTATCACGGGCGCGGCACCAGGCCCCTCGTCTTTATGACTGGATCTGTTATGAGCTTCGTGCGCAATACATATCTGTTATGAACGTGACCTAAGACATGGATGTAATCATTTTTTAAAGGTATTATAATGCTTTACACTCAATTCTGAGCATCAAGTGCGTATGCGGCATGAATGCCATCCAGATTCTCTTTAACAGGGCCTTGGTATTGTTGCAGATTGTGTCTCCAAGCCCTCCAGCCAACTTAGCGCTGCATGAGGTTCACCGTCTTCACCTGGCTGCGCCCTGCACAGTTTAATAACTTGTTGTTTCCTGTACAGGCACACGTTTGTGGCATGTGGTGTGCGGCGCAGCCTCTTCTGGCGTGTCAACCACGACACCCTGGAGCTGACGGAGGAGTCGACCGACGTGGACATACTGAACGGTCACCTGCGCCTACACTTCCGCGACTCGCCCATTTTGGAGGGTAGGCTGCCAGCGCTAGGTCTCAGTTCTCTGGCGCTGGAAGCTCTCAGCTGCCAACGCCGCTGGTGTGCTGTTGCCAGGGTGTGTGAACGAGGCTGAGGGAAGCCTGGTGAACCAGCAACTTCACTTCTGCTGGGTGTCCAGCATTGCCATGGCGACGTCGTAACGCCCGGGCCCGTGAGCTGAGTAACGATTCGCATGCATTTCGTAGGACGTGACTGGGCCGTCACGCGTGCCGCCGCTCTCGACAGGCATCACAGCGCACGAGACGCGGTCAGCGCTGGTCCTGCTGCTGGCCACCGTCAGCAGTGTGCACCGGCTGCGGCTGGAGCTGCCCAGCCAGCCGGCCGGCCAGCAGCCGACCAGCGTCACCTCGCTGCTGCACCAGCTCAGTGCCAAGGGCCTGCGCCAGCCGGACGCCATGCACGTGCTCGAGGGCCAAGCCAGTGAGTGCCGTGGGGCGGCCGGCCGCGCGCCGGCGACGCGGCCTGGGGGCCACTCCCTGCCAGGGGACATCCAGACTGAACTTCTCCACGACTGAAGTCATTGCCTGGAATTGTCTTTCCCTGTCGTCCGTCTTGTTGCTGTGTGCGTGCGTCGCAGCGCGCCCGCTCCGTGGTCGGAGGGGTGGGGTTGAGGGAAAGGGGAGGACAGTTATCCGTGCAGTTTAGCAGCGTCTGACGGCGCGCCGCCGCCCCGACAGACGCGCCGCCACCACCGCACACGGCCGCCAGCTGGCTGCTACCGTCCGGGGAGGCTGTGTTCCTGCTGGCGGCGCCCGGCGGCGGCGGCCAGGTGGTACACTACCTGGGCTCGGGACCGGGTCCGCTGGCCGCCTCGCACGAGCTGCAAACGGGCTCGATGGTCGGTCGCCTGTTCGGCTTCTTCTCGGACAGCAGCCAGCAGCGTGTGGACGCGGTGCTAGTGCTGCCCGGCGCGGTGCCGGCGCTGGCCGCCGTCTGCCGGGACGGCCGGCTCCGGCTCTGGTCTCTGCAGCAGCGCGCGCCACTGCTGGAGCGCGACCTGCTGGCGATGGCGGCGCTCCTGGCGGTGACGGAGGGGCGGCGCGCGCCGGCCGCTGGCGCGCGCCGTCACGGCCTGCGCCGGCTGCCGACGCCCGGGCCGCCGCTGCTGGCCGCCCATCTCTGCCTGTCCGGCCAACAGCTGTTCGTGCTGGTGCGTGCGGCGGAGGTGCGGGGCGCCTGGCAGCTGGATCACGAGGCCACTGTGTGCGCGCCCGACCACGACCTCATCGACTTCGCCCTCACCGAAGGTTGGTCTGTGTGGGGTACTTTCCGTCGGTGGCGCCGCCTGTGGCTGGTCCGCTAAATCAGGAGAATGAAAAAGTGCCTATTATCTCTGTTGTTGATTGTGTCTGCGTGATTTGGTGTTAAGTCATTGCTGCAAAGCTGAGTTTCGAACAGGAGATGCGATTTTTTTTATTGCGAAGTGTATTGAAGATGTGAAACTGGCACTGAACTAGACTTGGAGACGATACCGTAGGGATGACGCGTAATTTTCCGCGCAAGTGGCTTGAAAGCATACCAGAGTGACAACAAAACGCCGTCACTCTGGATTGGTTCAATATTCTGTCCTACAACTTTAAGAAATTTTCATCCGTTGGTCAGCTTTTCCATGGTGCAGCTTCAGAACACAGACAAGATAACAGACACCACAGTTTGATCGTGCTCGTGGGAGTCATTACGCTGTTTTCGTGTTGATTGACTGTGAGAGGGGCAGTGGATTATGATATTAAGGTGGCAACCCTTTGAAAATGGGCTGTTTCAGCTTTCTGACTTTCGGCCGGTTATGCTGGATCACAAGAACTAGACTCAGCCGCCTAAAACGCCAACCCGGATTACCCGTGCACAATTGAAAATTGCACTAAAATGCTTGCTGTTGAATGCCTTACAATAACGCTGAGAATGGTGTTATCGAACGCCCCGTTTGGGCCAGGTTTGCCAATGACATAGCTAACCCGTGGCACGCCGGGTGTTTGCTGTGTGGAGCGCGACGCGTGTGTCAGTGGTCGCTCGGCCCTGACGCGCTGGCCGTGCGCGCAGACGCGCTGTGGGCGCTGTGGACCACGGCCGAGGCCGAGACGCAGCTGCGCTACTGGCCGCTGTCGGCGGGCGGCGCGCTGGGCTGGTGCGAGGTGGAGCTGGTGCCGCCGCCGCCGGCCGTGCACGTCACCGCCTCCACGCACCTCAGCCAGGCCTACCTGCGCCACATCTTCCACCCGGGCAGGTAAGCGGCCGCTGCCGTCGCTGGCAGACACTGGGAGGCTCCGGAGGTTCTGGGGCGCTCTGGGAGGCTCCATTGCGCTCCGAGAGGCTCCGGAGTGCTTCGGGAGGCCCTGGGATACTCCAGAAGGCTCCCGGGCGCTCCAGGAGGCTCCGGGGCGCTTTGGGAGGCTCCGAGGCGCTTCGGAAGGCTCCGAGGCGCTCCGAAAGGCTCCGAGGCGCTTCGGAGGACCCCCGGGCGCTCCGAAAGGCTCCGGGGTGCTTCGGAGGCTCCGGGGCGTTTCAGGAGGCTCCTGGGCGCTTCGGGGGCTCCGGGGCGTTTCAGGAGGCTCCTGGGCGCTTCGGGGGCTCCGGGGTGCTTCGGAGGCTCAGCAGAGGCGGTGTTGTCCGCAGCTGGGTTGGCTGGGGCGAACGCTGTGTCGTGCCGTGGCCGCTACACTGGCACGCGGCCTGCGCCGCGGTCGCAAACAGCTGGCTGTAGCCTCTGGCGTGCAGATACCTGGCGCGCTCGGGGCTCCTGGCCCCGCCGCTCAGGCTCGCCGCCGCCCGCAGGTTCCAGACGAGCACCATTCAGCGTGCTGTGAGCATCTACAGCCGGAGTGAGTGCACGGAGACGGAGGGGCTGCGCGCGGCGGTCGTGGCCACGGTGGAGGCCGAGATTCAGCAGTCTGCCTCCGACTACCAGCTGGCGGCGGCCGAGTACCACCAGCTGGCGCTGGCCGCCTGGGACGCCTTCTACTCGGCCTGTCTGCAGTACCACCAGGTCAGCGCCGTCCCCCAGCGACGGCGGCGGCCCGGCCCGGCCTGCTGGCGGCCGGTGAGCCGCGGCGCGCCAGCACTGCCAGCTACGACGGCCTTGCTTTGGTGCTCTGGGTGCCGCGCGCTGGTCAGGACGGCGTCGAATCACGTGGTGCGTGCTGGGTATGGGCAAGCGACCCATTGTTGCGGCCATTGTTCTGTGTAGGCCCGGGCGTGGGATCTGCGAGCCTCTTGTATTCGGTCGTGGCGGTCGGAAAAAGGTTTGCTGAAAGCGCCAGCATCAAGAGTGTGGCCGCTTTGTTCGTGTCAGACTGGCATTAACAGGGCCCAAGCCCTGACGTGGCACGCTCACAAGTCGCCCCGTCCCGCCGTCGCGACCCATACTGCTCTGACCCTGCCTCCACCCGAAGTAGCGACGCGAACCTGTATTTGTCGCCACATCACAATCCAGGGTGGTCGCACTTCACTCACTGAGCGCCGGTTCACTGAGTGGACGACGCGCCCGAAGGCCCACTCTCGGCGGCCAGTGGCTGGCGCTGCCCCTGATCTGTCACGCGCGAGATCTGACCCGCCCCGCCCTCGTGGCGGCGCCGCCAGGTGGCCACCAAGCCGCTGGGCCTGAGCGTCGACCCGGCGTCGGCCCAGGTGGCCGTGGTACGCCAGGCGTTCGTCAGCTACGTGCGGCCGGCCGACCTGGTGGAGCAGCTGTGGCTGGCGGAGCCGGCCGAGCCCGAGGACAGCACTGAGCGCGGCGCCGACCCCCGCGCCGAGCAACGGGTACGCAGGGGGCGGCAGAGGCAGCCATCCCCCGGCGCCGGCTGGGAGGATGGCGGCGCTGAGAAACCTCGCGGCGCCGGCTTCCATGTATGTTGTTAACACCACCCGTAAACGTTTTATGCATACATATTTTTGCTTATATCTTACACATCGGTATACCATGTGTGTTTGCCCCCATTCTAGTTGTGTGCGTTTCCTGCATTCTACGGCACTGGTTCGTCGAATCAGTCCGGCGCGTGGTCGCCTCCCCCTGGAGTACCGAGTAGCGCCGGCTTTAGAAGCGCGACCGGACCCAGCCGCCCGGCCGCCAAACGACCCCGGCGCCGCCCGGCGAGACGAGGTCTTGCCCACGCGCTGCATCGTCTGCAGGCTCAGTGTCAGCGGAGCTCGCTATGGGCACGGTTTTCGGTAGCGTGTCTGCGCACACGCGGTCGAAAAGGGCCGGCAAGCCTTTGGCATGACAGCCTTCGCGTAGGCCGCAGATCTGAGCGGGCCATGTATCTGACGGCGGGCGATGAGCTGGCGTGTTACATGAGTCGGCTGCGAAGATTGCAGCGCGCCTGGGCTCGAGCCTTCTGCAACCGGACGCGCGTTTGCAACAGTCACTGTCGCAGATACGCTGCCCCGGCTTGGAGCGGTGGTAACCGCGTATGGGCGTACATGTGATGGAAGCTCCCCAAGTGGGGTTTTTTATCTAGACGTGTTTGCTGATCGGACCTAATTTCGATGCTTTTTTGTGTCCGATCATGCCAGCGATATCATGCCTCCCGAGGTCTTATGTTGAGTTACTGACCTTCGATATACTAGGACGTACTGGTTAGACGACGTTGCAGAGCAAACACTGGTTTTATTGGCAGAACCCGACTGGTGACGCCGTGCTTATGACCACCAGTCTAAAACGCCGCTAAACCTGTCCCTCCTGGTATATCGAAGGTCGATAAATCACCAGAAGACCTCTGAACTCATACTGCCGAATTACCAGGAGCCAAACCAGGAAAAACCGAAGAAGAGCAGGTCTTTCTTGCCTATACCATGCCAGCGACGTGTCACCTCTATGCTGCATCTATATCTTATAAACTGGGAGCAACACGATTGCGTGGTGCCAGATGTGCCCAAGAAACCCTGACATGTCCGCCAAGCTGACATGAACGTTGTTTGCTTCACGTTGTCCTGACAATGTAAAGCGCCGGCCTACTTTATTCACGCGGATGCCGAAACTAAGAACGCTGGCACTCACCTGTGGTGGCGCTGTCGCGCGCAGCCAATGGAGCCATTATGAAGCGGGCATGGAAGGTGGTGCGCTGCGCCGTGGTGCCGTCCGTGGAAATGTGTCAGCCTGTGACGTAGTTAGCATGCTTACATCATGGAGTGGCGCGGTCGCTGCGCGTTCTCACTTTGCAAGTCCGCGAGGAAGCGTTCGAACGTTCGTTTTGGCACGTTGGCTCCATGGATCCGACTCGCTTTCCATGTAATCGGACGCGTCGAACGGCGGTCGGTGAAATGGCTGACGTTTGACAGACGACTGCGAGACATGTGCTCTCACCAATTTCTACCGAAAATACTTCTCACAGTCCGTGCCCAGCTGATGTCGTTTGAAGGCGTGTGTCCAGTGCCCACACCTAAACATGCCCGCTGCCGTGTGCCGCCAGTCGGAGGTGGCGCGGCTGGTGCAGTGCTGCCGCCTGCTGGAGACGCACATCAGCACTCAGCTGGCGGCGGCCGTGCGCCAGGACCTGGCGCACCTGCAGACGCCCGACGCCATCGCGCTCTCGGTGGTGGACGCCATCTCAGAGGAGCCCGAGTTCGCCGAGTTCCGCGACCTGCTGGCCGAGCGGGTGCGCGGTATCTCGCACCTGACGGACGCCCTCTCCACACTGCTGACGCTCTTACAGGTGGGAGGGCGGCACAGGCCGGCGCTGCACCGCACCGCACCAGGCCGGCCAAACAGCTCTCCTCGTTGGTCGTTCGGGTCGCTCTGCGGGCGACCCCGGCCGGGCCGAGTGTGACACCGGGTCACGAGGGGCGGGGGAATGACGATGGGCTTTGGAGGAGGGGGCGATCTGGAGGCGGCCTGCAGTAGCGCGTGTGGAACTGGCGTCGGCATGGGCGGCCCAGGCCCGCGTGGCGAGATCGATGCGACTGACACCTGCGTGTGCTCCTAGTCCCAAATTTAGCCAAATCGGGCTACCGCGGGCCAACCGGAGTATAATGGTGATGCTAATGTAATGCTAATGTAATGGTAATGCGCGTGATATAGGAATCCGGTCTCTCTATCACAGCGCCATCTATGCTGCGATGGGTGGACGGCATCGGGCCTCCAGTGGCCATGGGGCGGTTTTGCAATGGTCGGCCACCCGCGTGGCGGGGTGTCGATGTTTTGTTCATGCCACCCGGCTCTGGGCTCAGTACCTGTTGCTCCTCCGCTCGTCCAAGATCGGTCCATCAGCACCGGGGCGGGCGGCGGTCAACCCAGCCTCCAGGCGTCTCGTGCTGGGAAAACCGGTCCCACAGATCCCATGTCAGGGTTGGGGTCAAAGGACAACGGATAACAAACCAACGAAACGTGTGTGCTGTGGTCCCAGATGAGCCAGAAGTCTGGTAGTAGGAATTTATATTTACATCCTGCACACCCTACTGGATGAATTTTGGGGCGATGTCGTGGGGCCGTGGCTCAGCAGATGGAGTGAGTGACCCCGGTGACCCCAATGGCTCCCGTCTCGTCAGGTGCGCGACAGCGAGCTGCCGCCAACGGCAGTCGCCGACCAAACGTGGTTCAGCAGTCGGCTGGGCGGCGGCCTGCTGGCGGCTAGCGTGGAGCAGTCGCTGCGCGTCCGCTTCAGCCTCAGCCTCGACCTGGTGCTGCTGGAGACGCTGATGCTGAAGCTGGCCAGGCGCTGTGGGCTGACGGGCGACGAGGAGATGGAGCTCAGTGCCAAGTTCCTGCCCGAGACGGTGATCCAGGTGAGCGACGCTGGCCGCCGACGGCCTGTCCTCCCGCAGCGTGTGGGACCACGGTCTGCGGGACCGCAGTTTGGGGAACCCCGGTCTGTGGGACCGCGGTCTGTGAGACCGCAGCTTGGGGGACAGCGGTCTGTGGGACCACGGTCGGCGGGACCACGGTCTGTGGGACTGCATTCTGGGGAACCGCGGTCTGTGGGACCGCGGTCTGCGGGGTCGCGGTCTGCGGGGTCGCGGTCTGTGGCACCGCTGCTCTGCGTGAGCGCGATGTGTGATGGTTGGCGGCGGGGCTGGTCAGTTATTTACAGAGCTACGCGAGACGGGACGGGCGTTCTCGTTCTCGTAATGCCAGTTGTTGGACGCTATTTTGCTGGAGATCAGGTCGGCCCGCGCTTTTCTTGCGCGTCTTGTGGGCATGTTCCAGCCGGCTGGTCTGCATTCGACTACTCCAAGTTGCGCTATCACGGTCGGGATTCGTGCTAGGATGCGTTAGATTGTCAACAAACATGGTAATCATGAAGTCTGCGTTAAGATACAAAGGTACGTTTCTGTACCCACAGCCTGGCGTCCTCGGGTAGTCCCGCCCCCATTGTTTGCTGCCCGGATATGGAGCCGACGCACGAGCGCGCTGACCGGACCCCGCGCGCCCCCACAGGTACAGGCGTACTTCGCGCTGCTTTGGCTGGTAGAGACGCCCGCCGAGCCGGTCAGCGGCGACCGTCAGGAGGGCGCGCTGCGCCAGCTGGCGGCGCTCTGCGTGGAGGAGGCGTCGTCGGCCGGGTCGCCGCCGGCGCCGGCCGAGCGGCTGACGCTGCTGCAGCTGTTCGTGAGTGGCGCCGGCGGGCGGGCGGCGCGCGCCGCCTGCTGGCCGGCCGCGCCCTGGCGCAGCCTGCTGCCGGCGCTGGCCACTGCCGTGACGCGGCTCGTCTGGCCCGTCAGCCGACAGAGTGCGCTGCCCGAGCTGCTGCTGGCCACCTGCCAGCACGCGGCGCTGCGCGAGTACGTGCGCCTACACCAGGCCTGGTGCGACTGGAACTCGGCCTCGCGCTGCCTGCTGCTGGGCCTGGCTCTGCTCAATCTCGGCCAGCCCGACAAAGCGTGCGACATGTTCGTGTCGTCCGCGGACGCCGTCGGCAAGGACGAGCCGCTGCTGGTGCGCCTGCTGCGCCTGGAGCCAGCCGCCGATGAGCCGCATTCGCGCCTGCTCGTGCGCTACTACCTGCGCATCATCCAGCTGCTGGAGCTGCACCAGCTGCCCGACTGGGTGCTGGAGCTGGCCACGGCCGGCATAGACGTGGCGCTGGACGACGACCCGAACGTGGCCACGCTCTGGTCCATCGTGTTCAAGTACCGCCTGCGGCTGGGCCACGTGACGGAGGCGTACGCCGCGATGAACAGCAACCCGGAGCAGTCGCGGCGCCGCGACTGCCTGCGCCAGCTGGTGGTCACGCTGCACGAGCGGCGCGACCTGGCCACGCTGGTGCGGCTGCCGTACGTGGACATGCTGCACGACGTGGTGACCATCCTGGAGGGCCGCGCGCGCGCCTCCGAGCCGCTCACTTCGCGCTTCTACGACGTGCTGTACGCGTTCCACGTGCACCGCGACAACTACCGCAAGGCCGGCACGGTGATGTACGAATGCGGCCGACGGCTGGCCGGCGAGCCGGATGGCCTGCAGCGACAAGCCGAGTGCTACAGCGCCTGCGTTAACGCGCTGCAGCTGGTCAAGCCCGAGTACGCCTGGATCGTGCGGCCGGAGGGCGAGGCCGGGGACGGAGCCGGCGGCGTGGCTGTGCTCACGCTTGACGAGATCCGGCGCGAGGCGCAGCTGGTGGCGGCGCGCCTGCGGCTGCGCGAGTGCGAGCCGCGCGACGCCGTGCTGGCCGGCTCGCCGTCCGAGCTGCTGGCGCGCCTGGTGGCGGCGCGCCTCTACACAGACGCCATGCAGGTGGCGCGCGCGCACCAGCTCAGCGCCGAGCCAGTGGCGCGTGAGCTGGCCGCCGCGCTGGCGGCCGGCGCCGGCGACGGCACCGCCTGGCAGTGGCTCGGCCGGAACGAGCTGCCGGTGGCGGCGGCGGCGGCGGGCTCAGCGACCGAGCAGACGGCCGCGCTGCTGCGCCACGTGCTGGCCGCGGCGCCGGCCGGCGACACGCGCCTGCTGCGCGCCGCCGCCGGCCGCCTGCTGCAACTGGGTCGGCCGCTGCCCGCCTGGCTGCTGGCCGACTACGAGCGCAGCAACGCGGCGGAGCTGGGCCGGCTGCTGCTGCGCTCGGGCCAGCTGGAGCCGGCCGGCCGGCTGCTGCTGCGCCTGCTGGAGGCCGTGCTGGGCGCCGCGCCCGAGCGGCTAGGGCTGAGTTCGGCGCTGCACGCCACCGCCGCGCCCGTCTGGCTGCCGTACACGCTGCTGGACCAGGTGCTGGCCGAGCTGGAGCTGCGCCGCGACACGCCCGTGTACGCAGCCCTGCACGAGGGGCTCAGCGGCCGGCTGCAGGCGTACCAGCAGACGCTGGGACGCGTCTCCGCCGACATGGCCGCCGTCCGCTAGTGGCTGGCGGCGCGCGCGGCGTCAGTCGCGCTCAGTTTGGTGGCGCGAGGGTCACTGGTGCGGTGTTTTCCAGAACGGCTGCTTCCCCCCATGAGCGCTAGGTGGCAGTAGAGCTGTCTCGACCTGTCTGTGTCATCACTCGGGGGTGCTCTCCGGCATTGCTTGTTCCATGTTGAAAGGTGTTCATTTTGGCTGAGTAACGATTTTGATAGAGACGATGGTGAGCACATACATGTTTTGCAGGATGAATGCTCTAATACAGCAAATGTGCACTCTGATATATTATCAACCATGCCCAGGTGCTGCCAAGTGCGCCCAAGCTTATTCGATGAGAGCCGTAAGAAGCGTATGAGCCCAGGCTGCGACGACCAGTGCAGAGATATCTGAGAACAAGGTACTATTTGGGCCGACAGGCAGCTGGGCAAAAACAACTGGTGTTTCAAAGCTACAGCTGTCCGTTGTCCGACGCAGTGGGCCCAGGAAGCCAACCACCCAATCGGCACGCTCAAGTTCAGAACCATGTGTAGCACAATGCATTTAACGAGCCAGAAGGAACTGAAACACCGACGATCGCGCGGCGACAAAACCACGCCAGTCATCTCAAAGGAAACGTGTATTTCATCTCAACGAGATCGATCACTGCACCCTGAATGGATTTCGTCTCCTCTTGACCAAAAAGCTTCGTAACTGGGAGCGAAACCACATGCCGTCACCGAAACCGGCCTCACTGGCGGGGAAACGGCGGATAAACGCACTCCAGCGTGGCGACCACTCGGGACGTTTTTATTCGGTGGGTTGCCGTCTGTGCGAATCGTGGTCGTTGTCATGACGACCGGCGCGTATCGAGATTGAGGCACCCCAGGTCGCCAGCTATACATCGACAAACGTGGTAAAAGCGAGAACACTAATGATAAAAACAACGCAACAAAGTCATAAAAACAGCTTCGCACCCCTTTGTCTGCGCCGGGCTCGGACCTCCGATCCTGAGGCCTAGGGCGGGCGCCGGGCGTCAGTCCCGACACCAGGGCGAGCGCCGCTCCTGACACCAGGGGCGAGCGCCGCTCCTGACACCAGGGGCGAGCGCCGGTCCTGATGCCTAGAGCGAACGCCAGTCCTGGCGCCCGAGGCGGGCGCCGGTCCTGACGCCAGGGGCGGCGCCGGCTGGTTAGCGGGCGCCGGCCGGCGGTGCGACGCCAGCAGCCCGCTCCGCCGGCACAAGCTAGGCGGGGCTGCCCTCCTCCGGCGTCAGCTGATTGCGGACTCCGATGTTGGCCACGAAGAACGGCTGTCGGATGGTCACGGCACCATCGGCCGCGGCGCAGTCGCAGATGGGCGCCGCCGAGCCATCGGACGGCCAGGTCAGCTGACACCGACGGCCGTTAAACAGATACACGCGACACTGGTGCTGGATCTGGAAGGCGAGCATCGCCTGCTGCGCGTGCTGGGAGCCCTGTGGCCGGTGGAACTGCTGCAGCTGCGCTGCCGGCGAGCCCGGCTCCACGGTCGGGTACAGCCGCAGCGGCTCGCAAGTCGCCTCCGTCTCTGACACGCACACGCAGGTGGTCTCACCGGCCAGCATGAACCGCGTGAACTGGGGGCGTGCGTCGAGCGCGATCTCGCGGCACAGGCGCGAGCGGACCCTCTCCGGCAGAGGCACGGCAGCCGCCAGAGCGGTCAGCAGCAGGACGATCAGCACGCGGCGCGGCGACATGCTTCCCGTGCGACGGCCAGCGGCGGACTGGCCGTGCACTCCCGGCCGCGCCGCTTCTGTACCCGGCAACGGGTTCGCGCGCCGCGCTGACCCCCGCTGACCTCGTGACCTTGGCCGAGCGCCAATGCGGCGGGGCTGGCGGCGACCGCGCGGCTGCCCGGGGGCGCTTAGGTGGCAGTGACGCGGCCACGGGGGTGAGGCGCCACCAGGTCCGGTGCACGAATGGAAGCAGCCTCGGAGCGCTTTGACCCGACATTGGCAGTGTTCAGACGCCCGCGGCGAATTTCCCCTCCCACTCTGAGTGCATCGCGAATGAATTGGTTGCTGACGCCAACTAAAAGTAACCCAAAACTTGGATATATCCGGCCGTACTATACGCAGTCGCACTGATGTACTGATGCACAGTCGTGGTCGTACGCATGATTAGGTATACACACAGCCATGCATATGCACAGTCATACACATACACAGTTTTGTAAATGCATAGAACGACCCAGGAAGGGTTTTGGACCGCGAGGTTCTAATGGCATCACAACCATGTCGAAAATATAGACAGATGCCTCATAAATGTTCTAATGCTTAGAACGATCCATAACGTGCCTTACCCTCCCCCATGCAGCACCATTTTAGAGCATGCTACCAAGGTAACACAGGGTGCGACCGGCCAACGGCAACTCGACTCGGCGTAACTGACCGCACTGAATATTCCTTGTTAGTGTAAGTCGGAGTTGGTCGACCGAAGCACAGCTGAGTCGATATGACGACACTGTGCACCGACAGACTATGGGCGGGCCTGCTGAGCCACACACACAGACGATTGTTCGTCTGTCAAAATACATGCCCAAAGTAAGCTGTTGGGGGACCCACAGACTGGTCTACAACATGACCCGTTGTAACCAACGTCGGGTCATCGAAATCGATTCCAGAATTGGGTCATTCGTTCTTTAGTCGGGGTCGGACCAGGCTCGATAAGTTGTGCTGCGCTGCCCGGTCAACCGCAGGTTTGTTTGATAACGCCAGTTTCTGTTCTCAGCAGTCACGGCACAGCCTCCTTAAGTAATGCCAACATCTGTTGAAGAAGCACTGATCTGTTGCTGCTCATAGCATCCAGCTGATGATGCCGGCTGGTTTGTGCATGTTTGTTTGTGTTTTTTTCGGCGAATCGGCTGCACAGGTCGTTTCACGCCCAGACTGTGTTCCATTCATGCGATCAGTTCTCTGTTGAAAGTGTATCCCAATGAGGAAGCACAGATACTGACTGAGGGATTAAACAGTGGACTATATCACCCGAAGTCCAGCAGCGGATAAAAACTTGACAACACCACTGACGCCAGCACCCGGCGCTTCCCCTATCAGGAACAGCAAAGCTCCATGCCGCCCAAAGTAGCGCAACCTCTCAGCGTTCAGGGATCTGCAGTCCACTAAAGCATGGTGAACAGTCAGTGGGCTCTCGCAACGACCACGCAACGGTGCCTTCCCCCTGGCTCCCGGGGCGAAAGCCGTGTGTACCACAGGTATGTCCTGTGCGCAGGCCGGACCGCTGGCCGGGTGGACGGGGGAGGGACACCGGGAGCCAGGCGGATGGGAGAGGGACACCAGGAGCCGAGCGGACGGGGGAAAGACACCGGGAGCCGGGCGGACGGGGGAGGGACACCGAGAGCCAGGCGGACAGGTGAAGAACACCGAGAGCCAGGCGGACAGGCGAAGGACACCGGGAGCTGGGCGGACCGGGGAGGGACACCGGGAGCCGGGCAAGCAGTGCGCAGTGCAAACCGGATGTGGGTCACGCGCCGCGTCGCACGCGCCGGGCCGACCGCTGGCACGGGACTGTTGGCATTGTCCGCCTTGCACGGGGCGCCGAATATGACCGCGACCGTGAGTGGGGGTTCTGCAGAAATGCGTGTCGCGTTTAGCAGTGACAGCTGCGGAACTCTAACAGTAGGCTGTGGAGGTGTCTATACCTTTCGACTGTGCGTCACGAGTGTTGGACCTGCAGCGCGTATGAATTTCCCCATTTTGCAAGAGGTAGAGTGCCGTATCAATAAAATGCAAATCGTCATAATGCTTGCTGTCAACTGCGTTGAGATTCATTTGAGGACGTGACGAAGGAACGGACGGCATCCAATGTGGACCTCCGCTGAACAAGTCGGCAGTTAAGCCGGGCAATTAAGTCGCCAGTCAAGCCAGGCACTTCGGCCGGGCGGGTAAGCCGGGCAGTTCAACCGGGTAGTTAAGCCAGGCAGTAAAGCCGGGCAGTTAAAGGGAGTGTTCCACATTTGTTTAGGGTTTTGATCTGAAATGGCCATCTTGAAGATCATTCGATACAATTTGCAGTCCTGGACTTCCTGAGACCTAAGCCCTCTAGTTTCTGAGTTTCACGCCCGCGGAGATGTGTAGACTATTTCGGGGAGACTATTTCAAGGTCACTTGGGTATGCATGACTCCATAATAACGGAATTCAAATCCTGCCATTCCATTAGTCATTCGGCGATCAAGGCCAATAAAATATGATTGTCGAGTCGTTCAGTCTGTCATTCGTGAGCGCCATTTCCAGACATAACGGCCGCCAATTAGCTTTCAATCGAAGTTGTACTGGGAACTATGACGTAATCAAACAATAGCATATTGATGCGCATATTTACGAAACAGAGCTACTGTGTTGTCTTGAACAGTCCTTTGTTTTTTTAATATACCAACGGCTATAAGTGAGCTTAATTCATCATACCTGATGCCTGCCTCAATATCTACAAATATGGTACACTTCCTTTGAGCTGAGCAGTTCAGCCGGCAGTTAAGTCGGACAGTTAAGCCGACAGTTAAGTCGAACAGCTATGCCGACAGTTAAGCCTGACAGTTGAGCCACGAAGGCTCTCGTTGAGCAGAACTGCCGACTTCCTGCACCTGATCTGGACATGCCGGAACGTCCAAAGGTCAACAGTCTAGTCCTTTTCAGCAATGACCGACACCACCTAAGCATTTCACGCTGGACTTCCGGTTACACGGCAAAAACGCGTGAGGCGCACTCCAGCCTGTGCAGCCAGCCATTGCGAAAATTTGCGCGGAGAAACCGTTCGGATTATTACAGCGCCAGAAGCTCAGGCGACTTGAGCGCGGAAGGGCGGCAGCAGATAAGGGGAAAACCGGTAACGACTGGACGAGTTATAAATCACCTGGTCCAGACAATGCCGGGAGTTATTCAATTTTTTCGATCGGTTCAATTCTGATCAATTTGTTGCTTTTCCGGGCCATAAACCGGACCTTCTCCGCGAGGCATTATCACCGTTTGCTCAGAGGCCGCAACGCCGCAAAAAGCCCCCAAACCAGTGCCATAAACAAAAGAAGCCGGTTTAGCAAACGAAGAACCCCAAGAACCGTTTGTCTCGTGGAAGGATGATAGATAATCTTCATCATAGCTTCAAGATATGATCACATTTTACACCGATATAGCAATGTCTTGTTTCCCCAAGTAAAAACGAAAAAGCCAGGGTAACACGAACTCTGTCGTCTGGTTGGTTACTGGCGCTCTGATGTACAAATAGGTAACCATTTAGGCCGGCCTTTAAGGCTCAAGTCATTCAACGAATATTTCACCATGTTTTAGCTGTAGTCACTATTTACTTGCGTGCAACGTTTTCTCCGTTACGTCTGGGATACTTCAGGGGTTGGGAGCCAAGTAAACAAAACACTACCAAATCCCAGCATGGACTGCAATGCACAAGGATCGCGCAGGTCGGGGGACGAGCCACACCACTGCTATGTAAATCCATCCTCATGGAAGGCACGCAATGGATGTCGTGGCACGCTGGCTCGGTGGTAAGACGAAATCAACGGCCCTCGTGGTATTGTTCCCCAGTTACCGCCGGCCGCATGAGGTGATGCCGGTGCCAGCTGGATGCACTGACTGGCACTGGATGCCAGCTGCCGACTTGTCTTGCGGGTGATTTCACGCATAATTTTGCATATCATTGTGCTCATTGCCCCCGAATGTCTTGTGGACTTGCAACCACTGCGGCGACTCTGGTGACGGCCGTGCTCTGTCTCTTCGGCGAACCGTGCTCACAGTTAACAAAAAGAGGCCAGTCTGCCCGCCTCGCTGGAAAGAAGCTGCCCGACCGACATCAGCGACCTGCTTTCCACCTCTCCGCCGAACCGTGCCGATTCCCACCCCCACACTGCCGGGGCGCGGTCGGGTCAGACCGAGCCGGACGCGCCGCCCGAGGAAGCGTCCGGGGCCGGCGCTGACCGCCGGCCGGCCCGCCTTCCGTCCGCGCAGTCACCGCCGGACGCGTCCCAGCCGCTTCCCGGCCGCGTGACTCACAGCCGGCGTTCTGGCAAAAACCCGCTGCGCAACACGCAGCTGATGCATACGCTACGCGCAGCGCTGGAAGTGGGGCGGCGAGCGGCCCGCCGATGGATAGCATCCGCTGGCGGCTCCGGCCCACACACCCAGCGCCAATAAACAATAAACTGAATTGAACAGGCCCGGGAAAACCGCGGTGTGTCGCAATGTTCCAGCGAATCGCGCGAGTACCGCTCGCTGCATCGGCCGGCCGCGGCCGCGGCAATCGGCTGATTTGAGCCGGGGGGGGGGGGGAGGGGGGGAGAGGGCAGCCCGACACTGCAGCCCAGCGGCCGTCTCGGCGGCGGTGCAGCGAGCGCGAGGCGCAGTCCGGTGTCCGGCTGCCCAACGACGGAAGTCCGGGGCTGCTGACATCAGGTGCCCGACAAAACAGCTGCACTTCGACATGGCAATGGGCCACCTACAAGGCCAATTCGGTTCAACCTCCCTGCCCAGCCACCAGCACAGGGTCATCCTCTCCGTTAGCTGGGCCACGTGGCGTCCACTTGCCAAGTGTGTTTGCAACGGTCGGCCAGGCCGCTGTAATAATCCGACTGTCGTATGTGTAGCAAAGGCATCTGAAGGATCATCATGTGGCAAATGATGTGGAGACGTCACGGGCGAGTTCCACCATTACACTCCGGCTCGACTCATCATCACAGGAAATAGCCTGGTTTACTGTTGATGATGGTGTATTCGCTTCCCATGCCCCGTGAATGAGTGGATGAACGGAAGCGTTGAAACGAAAAACAAAATGAGCGTGCACTTCTCCCGCGCCGTGCGGGAATCCCTCTCACTCACATCGTCCATACTGTACTATTTGCACACGTCCCCACGGCCGCGCGACTGATCGTAAAGCCTGTAACAAGCGTCCTCCCGCCGCGGGTACTGGCGACGAACCGGGCACGATGTGCAGACCCGGGCACTACCCCGGCCGGCGGTGCCTCGTCCGCGGCAGCGGCGACGGCGGCCCGGTCCACATCAGGCCCCTCCGCCGTCCGCGCCCGGCGCCTCGAGCGGCTCTCTGGCACCGAGAGCCCGCTCAGCCGCGGCGTTTGCCGGCGCGGCGCGTGTCGGCCGCCGCGCCACCCGCCGCCGCCGCCATCGCCTGCTCGTGCAGCTCCACCAGGCGCGCCTGCACGTCCGGCGTGGTCGGCACGTACCGGGCATACTCCATGCTGAATTCGCCCTTGCCCTGCGTGCCCGAGCGCAGCTCGGTGGCGTAACCGAACATCTTGTTGAGAGGCACCTGGCGACGGGAAAGGGGGGGGGGGGCGGAGGAAGGCGTTAGCTAGCACCGCGAAACGTCATAAAATGCATCATGAGCGCGGCAGGGGCAGCTTCACACGCCATGCTGCCACTTCGGCCGAGCAAGACGGCTGCGATAAATAGCTTGAGTCGAGTCTCTTGGAAGTCTACATTCTCATTGCGCAGAAAACACGAGCACTTCACAGACACAAACACTTTCCCGTCCTTACTCTCCTTCACGCCTGCATCCCCGCATCTCGACATCTGGAACACCACCGCACCACCTAGCTTCAGGATAGAACCTACACGCGCGGAGGACTGAGCACAGCGTGGACGGGCGGCGCGGACACACCTCAGCGAAGACAGTGAACCAGCCCTCGTTGCTGTCCTGGCCGAGAACGACCCCCGCGCGCCGGTTCAGCTGACCCATCACCGCGCTCTGGAACTCAGCCGGCGCCGACACCTCCACAGACATCATCGGCTCCAGCACCTGCCAGTGGCCGCTGGCGTACGCTGTGGACAGCAGTAAAGGGCGTCTGTCAGGCCGGGCCAGGTCAGGTCAGGTCAGGTCAGGTCAGGTCAGGTCAGGTCAGGTCAGGTCCGGTCAGGTCAGCAGGCACAGCCCTGACAGCTGTCGCACAATGCGGGGGTCGGGTCAGGTTGGCGGGCGTGGCAACGGTCTCCGGCACAAATCGCGGGGGGAGGGGGCGCAGGTCAGGTGTCAGGTCAGGTCACCTGGTCCCCGCTGGCCGTTGGCATGTACTACGGGGGCGAGCGACTGATCGGGTCAGGTACCCCAGCACAAGTCACCGACCCCAGACTACGGGGCGCAAGCGAGGTAAGACTCCGCACCAGGAACCGGGTGCTGACGTCCTCTACGGGATCAGGCCACGTGACCGTGTTGCCGTAAAAAAAGGAACATAAAGCCAGACCGCAAACCGCATCGCTCACAACTCGGCATAATTCGCGGCACCCCGGCCATTCGCGGCGAGCCGGTGCACCAGGAAGTCACCCCGTGCTAACCGGTACACGGGACCAGCACGCAGCGCCGCCCCGATCGACGCGCAGGTCACAGAGAACCGACCACACAGCAAGGGTGGGCAGGCTGGATTGGCCCGGCTGGGACCAGTGACCCGACGACCCGGCCCGGTCGGACGCCGAGGGGAATCCCACGGACGCAGATAACCCATCGCCGCTCAGCAGCGCCACGCGGCGACAAAACGACCGCAAACCACACGTCCGGACATCAAATGTTCCGTTTGGGGTCGACTCCATTCCCGCTGGGAAGCGCCGGAAAGCCAAGTGTCAAGGTCGCTGTTAACGAGACGATGGGATGCGA
Organism: Pollicipes pollicipes; assembly: GCF_011947565.3. Classification (NCBI taxonomy): domain Eukaryota; kingdom Metazoa; phylum Arthropoda; class Thecostraca; order Pollicipedomorpha; family Pollicipedidae; genus Pollicipes; species Pollicipes pollicipes. The sequence continues at coordinate 26,460,734 of NW_023597034.1, read as the reverse complement.
GCTGACAGGACTCCAGCCCGCTAAAGCTAAGTTGAGTGCTTCCGCTCATCACGCAGCATCAGAGCGTCTGCCTTTTCTCAAGCCGCACGAACTCCTGCAAAATCCCGCACACTGCGCTGACGGCTAAGCTCCGGCTCACGTGTAACGACAAAGCTCTGTATTACATTCACGCCCGCCCGATAACCCGTTATGATTAGCATTTCCGGGCTGTAAGCCGGCCGGGAAGCAGACGGGTCCGCGTCCGTGCCCTGCCAGCTAAGAGATACCAGTCCATCTCTCCCAGAAGGCCGGCTGCGCCGTTACATGGTCGTTACATGGTTACATGGTTACATGTGCCGTTACATAGTCACTGAAGCCCGGCGAGGTCCGGATCAGCGTAGGTCGGTGCCGAGCCGCGTGCGGCTGCCGACAACCCAGACAGAGTCAAATGTGATGGCACGGGATCAGGTGGGTGCTTTGGTTATGCAATCCACGCTGGGGTTATAAGCCAGCAATGCGATAGACGAAAAGAACGTCTTATTGGCGGTCATAGCCCTTGCTGAGGTCGAGAGGACGAGCTGATGTTAGCGTTATGTTTGAGAAGAGGTGTTAGCACGATGAACTAAATATTTAGGTTATGTCGCCATCGTCGACGCCGCAGCGAAACACTGTGTGGAATCTTTATCGCAGCACACAACTGGAAACGTTTGATGTGCAGCAATGTACGGCCCTCAGGGCCCTTCGGAATAACTCACAGGTGCCAGCGGCCTTGAGAAATGAGCGCAAAAGCAGGGACAAATCAACAACAGTGACAGGGACAACATCCACAAAACTACCAAATTTCGACTTGCACCAAATTCTGCCGATGAAATGGGATTACGCGACCATATGGTAAGTTGCTGTTGTTTCGATTCATGCTCGGATTGCTGTTGTTTCGATTCATACTCGGATTGCTGTGTTTCGATTCATGCTCGGATTGCTGTGCTTCGATTCATGCTCGGATTGCTGTTGCTTCGATTCATACTCGGATTGCTGTTGTCTCGATTCATGCTCGGATTGCTGTTGTTTCGATTCATGCTCGGATTGCTGTTGTTTCGATTCATACTAGGATTGCTGTTGTTTCGATTCATGCTCGGCGTATGTCGCTTCCGGCCCGTCAGTCCCACATTAACTTCGAGCCGTGCCCGAAGAACATACGACCTCAGGGATGCGGCGCGCCGACCCGCAGCCTCGCGCGCCAGGTGGACGCGGTCCGCCCTGACCTCCCAGGGCGCCAGCTGCACCTCAGACGCCAACGCGAGTCGACACCGAGACGGGTCTACGAACACCCCACATTGGCAGCGAACTGACCTGACTCCGAAGGGGCCCCACGTGACCCACATCGCCGTAACAGGACCTGACGCCACCATGGGTTGCAAGATAGATCACCTCATTGGCACCACCAACAGTGCCAGAAAAGGGTCCCGTGAAAGCCTCTGGCAGGAATCGAACGCAGGCCATTCGATTTCAAACCTTTACCGAAACGAAACCCAGCAGCCCACGACCGTTCGCGTCGCTCACCTCTGCAGCCCCCTTCCGCCGCCGGGTGAGGGCGGTAGCGACCAACTACGTGACGACACGAGCATCCTCTTTCTCACTGTCGTGCACAATTCAGTGCATCAGCCATTTCCGTGGACGACGTTAAAACTTACGAGACGTTGACACCCAGACGGTGAACGGACGTGGACTGACAGATCTTCGCATACACGGTCCGGCAGACAACAGTCTGATTGAAAACTGATCGTCACTTACACGACCATCATACACAACCAAAAATCAATCCCACTATGCTTGCAGGCGGGGGCGCAGTTTCCTTTTCAGTTAGAGGGGGAGGGGCAGGCCCCAAACTTTGGCTCCAGTTCCAAGTTTGAGAAGAAAACGGACCAAGTCGGGGAGAAACCTGTTTGTTGGCTTATTTCGAGGGTAAGTTTCTTCATATTTCACTTCCCAGGTCCCCAAAAGTCATTTTGCGACATTATCCCGCCGCTTGCTGGATACCGCCAAGGCCGCTTCACAGTATACAGCCATGATTTTCCACTACACACACCGGCGGCCGCTTAAGCGCGTGCCCCCCCCCCCCCCCCCCAGCGCCGACAAAGGTGTCTGCGCGACATCTGCCGGCGCCGGGTCCAAACGTGACCGGTCGAGCGACGGGTCAGTGTGCCGGTCCCCCACCTGACATGACCTGACCTGCACCGCAGCTCACCGGCCGTCCAGTCGTGACCCTAGACCGCCCCGCACCCGTCGGCAAGCGCTGCTCCCGCGGCCCCGACCGGAACGGACCTCAAGCCGGTCCCCGCCCCACCTACCTGACCTGCACGGCAGCTCACCGGCCGTCCAGTCGTGACTCTAGACCGCTCCGCACCCGTCGGCAGGCGTTGCTCTCGCGGCCCCGACCGGAACGGACTTCAAGCCGGTCCCCACCCCACCTGACCTGACCTGCACGGCAGCTCACCGGCCGTCCAGTCGTGACCCTAGACCGCCCCGCACCCGTCGGCAAGCGCTGCTCCCGCGGCCCCGACCGGAACGGAACTCAAGCCGGTCCCCACCCCACCTGACCTGACCTGCACCACGGCCCACCGGCCGTCCAGTCGTGACCCTAGACCGCCCCGCACCCGTCGGCAGGCGCTGCTCCCGCGTCCCCAACCGGGACGGAACTCAAGCCGGACCTCAGCAGCTGCCTGCAGCTGCGCGTGTGCTCGCGCTTACATACACCTCCACAAAACAGGTAGCCCTTCTTGCCAAACCTGACGGCTGGTCAGCGCAGACAGCAGCAGCTCTGGACGACCGCTGGCTTCACACTGCAGGGACACACCCAGGATTTCATGCGGGGGGAGGGGGGGGGGGAGCAATCCAAACCCATCCTCGTGGGTAGGCCAAAATGCTGTAAAAATCGTTCCACGATATACTTCTGCAGAAACGCTTAGAACGTCTCAAGAAAACACGCGCCTGCGCACGCCCCTTTTCCCTGTTTTTCCTGTGTCCCCTGTGCATGTCCACGTCCCCTTTACACGCGCCCCTGCCCGCAGCAGGTGACCGGCGCCACTGACCCTCCTTGACGGCGCCCTGGCCGGCCAGGATGAAGGCGATCTCGTTGGAGTCGACCGCGTGGCTGGCGCCGTCCAGCAGTCGGAAGCGCACGCCCGAGATCTTGTGACCTGTCGGGGTCACGCGGACCGGTCAGCAGGCGGTCGGCGGTCACCTCACCCCGCCCCTCCCCACCCGCGGCGTGGCCGGCCGCCGGCGGCGCAAGATTCCAAGCGACGGTGAAGTTAGACACCGTCCCTGCCTGCACCATGTTTTTTTTTAGTCAGCCAGTGAAGGCAAGACAAGACTACATGACACAATATCCAAGTAGTCTTCATCCAATCATTCACTTCGACAGCTGCACACATTGATGCAAAATATTTGTACACAGGTGCAAACTGATAAATGCATATGGATTGCGAGCATTGCGGCAGACCTACCAGTTAGGGCGCCTTTCTCCGTCATGTTCATGAATCCCTTTTTGATGGCAGGAATGAATTGCTTGGGCACGTTGGTGCCCATTGTCTGGTCCACAAACTCCAGCTTGGTGTTTTCGGAGGCTGGCAGGGGCTGCAGCAAGGCACACTCGCATGAAATCCGCGTCAGGGAATCCGCCAGACGACCCAAGACGAGCACGTGCAAGGCCCCGTGAATCACATGAAATCGGATCAACGGTTCAAACGTCATGCGTTTGCGGCTATCCGAGTTGACACCGGCTAGTGATGCAGTTTCAAGCATGGCCACGGGACTGCACCGCTCGAGGAACAGGCTTGAGACAGGGAGTCGTGTCCACCGCGTCACATTCTCGCATCGTCCTCAGGCCCGTCACGTGAGTGTCGCAGTTCTTCCAGCAGCCAACCCAGCTGCCAACCCTTGCTTGCAACCTCAATGATGCGCCACTAAGTTACACTTTCCAGCTGAACCAGATAATTCCAAGGCAGGTTACATCCACCTTACACCACCATGTGATGGATCACCTTCAGGTTATAAATGATGTCAGTTTCCTCCACATTGCGCCTAAATGCATGAAAACACAGATCCGTATGATCTCGGTGGGCACTGTAAACGCCCGCCTACCTCCAGCACGCCCAGGACCCGACCGTACTGGCCGGCGCCGCCCGACTGCTTCTTGTGCTGGTAGTCGAATGAGCACGGTTCCAGCAGCGTCTCCCTGAAGGCCACCTTCGGCTGGCCCATCACCACCGGGCAGTTGTACTCCCCGCTCCATTCGCTGCAACCGTGGCAGCGCGGATCAGCGGCCGGAGACAGACCCAGGTGAGCTCCACGGGTCCAGGGACATACACAGGTCAGACCCCCCGGATCTGAGGACAAACCCAGGTAAGACCCGCGTTCGCTGACACGCAGGTCGGCCCCCCGGATCTGGGAACACTCAGGTGAGCCCTCTGGGGCGGTGACATACACAGGTCCCCCAGGTCCGGGAGTAGACACAGGTCAGCCCAGGGAACTGAGCTGTGGAACCCGTCGCATGTTACATCTGGTTAACCTGTACTCCGCGCTCACCCCAGCGGCACCGTTGTAGAGTCTGCCGCCAGGCAGCGCCACCGCCGCTCACCTGGGCGTAGATGTCCAGGTGCAGTTCGCCCATGCCAGCCGCAATCGTCTCCTTGGAGTCGTCGTCATACATGATCTTGTACGTGGGATCCTCGCGGGTAAACCTGCCGCGCATGGGACAGCACCTCATCGGGACCGGCCGCACCTGCGATCCGCGCATGGGGCAGCACCTCATCAGGACCGGCCGCACCTGCGACCCGCGCATGGAACAGCACCCCCTCAGGACCGGCCACACCTGCGACCCGCGCATGGGACAGCACCCCATCAGGACCGGCCACACCTGCGATCCGCGCATGGGACACAGCACCCCATCAGGACCGGCCACACCTGCGACGCACCCGGAGCGACGCCTCCGGCGGGCTCGCTCAGCATCCGACAGGGAAACACGTGCGACGGTCCCGCCCTCCGATTATACGTGAAAGGAACAAGCTAGACGTTCCAAAGGGGTGCGCATACAGTGCCGATCTGCACCAATTACCCGACACATAGAAGCTCGACCCTCCACCGGCGGCCAAGCCCGGGCTGACCTGTTGACGGCTTTGCCGAAGTTCTCGACGTCCTTGCTGTTCTTGGGCTTGATGGACATCGATATGACGGGGTCCGGCACGAAGATGGACTCCTACGGCGGGGAGAGGGGAGGGGGGTGAAGCTGGCTGGTCCGAACCAGGCCCGGCCCGGCCCGGCTTGGCGCCACTGCTCGCCCGCGCAGCCAGCCAGCGTAGCCCGACACCCCACTGGTGCGCATGTGATGGGGGACCAATGATCACCGTAGCGCATTACTTGCAGCGATCTAGCCACCGAGAACTGAGTATGGCGCGTGGCTTCTGCATGGTGTTTACCGGGTGTTCAACTACGTGTGACATGGATGTGACCCCTCCCTGTCCAGGTGACACGTGGCGTCACTCCGACACCCGGACGCCAAACTGCCCTACACACCTCTGACACCGCGATACCCAATTGGCCCTACACACTCTGACACCACCGCGATACCCACTGCCCTACCACACTCTGACACCGCGACACCCAATTGCCCTACACACTGACACCGCGACACCTAACGTGCCCTACTTCCTCCTCGACACGCAATAACCCTCGCTTTATCGTCAGTGGACAAGACAAACGCTGCTCTCAAGAGCGATGCAGCCCGCCATTCTGGCCGCCAAGGTCGTGATGAGCTGAGACGGCTGTTGTCACGAGCCGTCCGCTGGGAGTCTCTCCAGCAGGCAGCAGCGCAGCCCTGGCGACCGGCCACCGACTCCCGCAGCCTCCCCGGCGGCCGGCCGCCCACTTTCGCAGCCTTCCCGGCCGCCCACCCCCGCAGGCCTCCCCGTAGGCTGGGCCACCCACTCCCGCAGCCTTCCAGCCGCCGGCCGCCAATTCCCGCAGCCTCCCCGGCAGCTGGCCACCCGCTCCCGCAGCCTCCCCGGCAGCTGGCCACCCCCCACTCCCGCAGCCTCCCCGGCCGCCGGCGGCCACGCACCATGGACAGGTTCAGCCGGGCGTCTGAGACGAAGGAGTCTCCGGAGGCGCAATCGACGCCGAAGAGGGCGAATATGTCGCCGGCGAAACCCTCGTCCACAGTCCTCCAGCTGGTCAGAGTGGCAGCCGCACCAGGCGGGCCACGCGCACCTGAGGTACGACGGCGCCGGTTCGAAGCCTGGCTGACGGCTCAACTTTCCAACGCGGCGGGGCGACGGACGCACACGTACAATACGTGGACCGGGCGCAACCCGCTGGAACCGGCCACGACGGTGCGTCAGACCGCACCCAGGCCATCACCCGACCACCTCCTGCCCAGCCGCACAGCACCCAGCTAGCGTCAGCTGAGGGCAGCCGGTTCAGTCCGCATGACACATTGCCCCGGACAGCGAGGAGACACCAACTTCATCAGACAGCAACACAACGTGCAACGGCGTCAGACATCCCCGCGCGGGCCTCCTCCACCGCGCTCTCGTCAGACGCCTGACCACTTAACCCGGTACATGTCCACCCGCCATCGAGAGGACCGGCCTCAGCGGGGCGACTCAGCGCCCGCACCGGCGGCACCCACCGCTCCAGCCGCACCTTTTTGCCGTTGCGGGTGTTGAAGATGATCTCGCCCTTGGCCAGACGGCCCTGGTAGCAGCGCAGGTACGTCAGCTGGCCGAACCTGCCCGCCTCCAGCTTGAACGCCAGCGAGACGAACGGGTGCGAGCTGTCGCGCAGCGGGCTCATCCGGACCTGCTTCGGCTTACCCTCCGGCCTGCGGTCAGGCCGCTCACGGTCAGCGGCTGCAGCGGATGTCCTCGAAAGCCGTGTCGCGGCCAATGGCCTTTGTGCTGATAGCCAAGCCGACAGCAGAACTGTGTGCACGCCTCCACTACCAAGGCCGCATAATATTGGGGATAGGGACACTAAACACGTGAGACGGGATGCTGAGCACAGGTTAGGACGTTAAGTATTAAGTATTGGCAATGTTTGCTCGATAACATTGTTTCACGAGTACCTCCCGGCTTCTTGAACGTCGATAACCTTGAAGGTCAATCTTGCCAGAATAAAAACTCTAGACTCACAGCCTCCAAAAACAAGAGCCGAAAGCCTTTTTCCTTCCACCAAGTGCAAGTAAAGGGTAGACCAGGATAGGACACTGCATTACGACAAATACGAACTCCAGACATCGCATTCGGCGCCCTGATTCTCACCACACCTCGCGCCGCCCGCACCGCGCGCTGTCGCAGCCCGTCTGCCCCGCCGTGCCCCACTCACGTGAGGACGGTCTCGTCGAGCGCAAAGTTCTCCACCTGGGCCGGGTTGGGCAGGTACGCGAGCACGCCGTCCAGCAGCGGCTGCACGCCGCGGGTTCTTGAGCGCCGTACCCATCATGACGGGCGTGAACTGGCGGGCGAGCGTGGCGCCGCACGGCCGCCGCCAGCTGCTGCTCCGACGGCGTCTGCTCCTCTGCCAGCCAGGTCAGAGGTCAG
>NW_023597034.1:26449556-26452157 GCF_011947565.3 Pollicipes pollicipes | reverse complement strand
ATGTCATGCTGATGCGGTGATGCCGGCGATGACGTTCGTCAGTAGCGTGGTGAGTGATGTCATGCTGATGCGGTGATGCCGGCGATGACGTTCGTCAGTAGCGTGGTGAGTGATGTCATGCTGATGCGGTGATGCCGGCGATGACGTTCGTCAGTAGCGTGGTGAGTGATGCCATGCTGATGCGGTGATGCCGGCGATGACGTTCGTCAGTAGCGTGGTGAGTGTGTCATGCTGATGCGGTGATGCCGGCGATGACGTTCGTCAGTAGCGTGGTGAGTGATGCCATGCTGATGCGGTGATGCCGGCGATGACGTTCGTCAGCGTGGTGAGTGATGTCATGCTGATGCGGTGATGCCGGCGATGACGTTCGTCAGTAGCGTGGTGAGTGATGTCATGCTGATGCGGTGATGCCGGCGATGACGTTCGTCAGTAGCGTGGTGAGTGATGTCATGCTGATGCGGTGATGCCGGCGATGACGTTCGTCAGTAGCGTGGTGAGTGATGTCATGCTGATGAGGTGATGCCGGCGATGACGTTCGTCAGTAGCGTGGTGAGTGATGTCATGCTGATGCGGTGATGCCGGCGATGACGTTCGTCAGTAGCGTGGTGAGTGATGTCATGCTGATGCGGTGATGCCGGCGATGACGTTCGTCAGTAGCGTGGTGAGTGATGTCATGCTGTGCGGTGATGCCGGCGATGACGTTCGTCGCAGTAGCGTGGTGAGTGATGTCATGCTGATGCGGTGATGCCGGCGATGACGTTCGTCAGTAGCGTGGTGAGTGATGTCATGCTGATGCGGTGATGCCGGCGATGACGTTCGTCAGTAGCGTGGTGAGTGATGCCATGCTGATGCGGTGATGCCGGCGATGACGTTCGTCAGTAGCGTGGTGAGTGATGTCATTCTGATGCGGTGATGCCGGCGATGACGTTCGTCAGTAGCGTGGTGAGTGATGCCATGCTGATGCGGTGATGCCGGCGATGACGTTCGTCAGTAGCGTGGTGAGTGTGACAGGAGAGGCCTGGGACAGCCTTTCAAGGCGGTGTGTTCCTTGCAGGTGATCTGGCGTCACGTCATCTGGGGGCTAGGTCTCCAGATCTCGTTCGGCCTCGTTATCCTGCGATGGGAGGTGGGCAAGCAGACCTTCAAATGCATTGGAGACAAGGTGGACACCTTCTTGGGGTACACGAACGAAGGTAGCAAGTTTGTCTTCGGGTTTCTGGTCGATGGAGACTACTTCGTCTTTGCTTTCTCGGTAAGTTTGTTTTCTATATTTTTGTTTTTAATATGCTTAATGCTCTAATATTCCTCTTGAATATTGACCGACTGAGTCCCTTCCTCATATTCCGATATGAGTGACCAAGCGTATCAAACGGCCTCACACTGGTATGATACAGATACAAGGGAGTGGCATCAAACTGCAACGAATTAATTCGGCTCGTCCAAAAAAATGGAGCAATGTCTGGGCATTTTGCCTGTCCTGTGACGCTTCGCATCAAAACAGTGGTCACGGTCACTGTACATGCCCTAGTTCACTGGCATTTCAGTTCTCGCAGCCAAAGGAATGTGGGCTCCAGATCACTTGTCTGTTGTCTGTCGTCCTCTTGGCTGCAATGATCTACGGATGGTGGTTTGCTGAGGACTGACAACGCATCTGAGGGTCGTAATTCGTCGACCCCAAAGCAGCCAAAATCTATATCCGTTCTGCAAGAACTGCAGGTGTGGGTCCCGGGTCCCGGTGCCACGTGAATGGGCTCCTTAGCGCATCTGCACGATCCTCGCGTATGCCTTTCAATGTTTCGGAGCTCTAGTAACACCGACCTGTTCCGACTAATGCGCATTTGTTCGGCAGGTTCTGCCCGTCATCATCTTCTTCAGCCTTCGCCATCCAGATCCTGTACTACTACGGCATCATGCAGAGGATCATCGTCAAGCTGGGCTGGTTGCTGCAGGTGACCGTGGGTACCACGGCCTGCGAGTCGCTGAACGCAGCCGCCAACATCTTCGTCGGCCAGTCGGAGGCGCCGCTGCTGGTGAAGCCGTACCTGGAGCTGCTCACCGCAGTCGGAGCTGCACGCCATCATGACGGGCGGCTTCGCCACTATCGCCGGCTCGGTGCTGGCCGGCCTACGTGCGCTACGGCGTGTCCGCCTCGCACTGCTGTCGGCCAGCGTCATGTCGGCGCCGGCCAGCGCTAGCCGTCTCTAAGATCATCTACCCGGAGACGCAGCGCTCCCGCACTACGGTCGATGACATCAGCGTCGACAAGGGCGACGAGGTGAACGCGCTGGACGCGGCATCGCGCGGCGCCATGAGCGTCGTCAAGATCTGCGGCTACATCGCCGCCTCTCTCTCATCGCCTTCATCGCGTTCATCGCGTTCGTGAACGGCGTGCTCGGCTGGCTGGGGGAGCTGGTGGGCTTCGCGGCCTGGGCGGGGCGCGCCTCTGTCTTTCGAGTTCATCGTCTCGCGCGTGTTCCGGCCCGTCGCCTGGCTGATGGGCGCATCCTGGGAGGAGAGCGGCCACTTGGCGAGCTGATCGCCCTGAAGACCATCCTCAACGAGTTCGTGGCCTACTCGCGCTTGCGCGATATGGTAAAGAGG
>NW_023597034.1:26402056-26444556 GCF_011947565.3 Pollicipes pollicipes | reverse complement strand
AAGCCATAGCCACTTTCTGTGACGCATCACCGTGGACAGTCGATCGGACAAGCCATAGCCACCTTCTGTGATGTACCACCGTGGACAGTCGATCGGACAAGCCATAGCCACCTTCTGTGACGTATCACCGTGGGCAGTCGATCAGACAAACCATAGCCACCTTCTGTGACGTACCACCGTGGACTGTCGATCAGACAGGTGACTACCAGCAGCTGCAGGTTCAGCTGTTGCGCATCCAGGAACTCCAGACGCCCATGTGAAGCACCTTTTGTGTCACGATTTGACGGGGGTGGAATCACTGATGACTAACGCCGTTACTGATTTTGTGTTCCCATTCAATTGATATTTGAACACGAATGTGAGACAAATAAAGCTGACATAGTAGAGAGGAAAAATGGGTAAGCTTTTATCTGGGCATCTTTCTCTTTTGAAAACTATCTCACATTGCACTCGATTGTTCTTTACCCGAACGCGGTTGTTATCATGTGAAAAGCTTGTCGAGCATTTGCCGACTGGCATGACATATGAAGGAGTTGGCATGACGAAAATGTTTGGTACTCACAGGATACTATTTAATAAACAGTATGATGCATATAGCATCAATTACCATTAGCAATTAGCTAATTAGCAATCAAATATAACATCATCAATTAGCATATGATGCTAATTGTTATGTGTAAGAGTACCAGTAGCTAAACAAACCTTTCTGCATTTCTTTGGCTAAGTGTATTCTCTTTGCTCATAAGCAAAAGGGGACTGAGAGGAGCATTGAGAGGAAGGGGGAGGGCAGACCTCCGAAAATACACAAGGTGATGTCATTGTAATGTGTGCACCGTTCCATGTTGTCTAGTGTTCTTACATTGTGAAGTGGATACATAATACACATTATCGGGTCCTTTGGAAGGTCACTCAAGGTCAACATCACATCTGGTCAAGCTCGGAAGCCGTGAGGTCTCTTCCAACGTCGGGCCGGGGGGAGGGGGGGGGGGAGGGAGAACACTACACTACCTCTGAATGGCATTCTCTGCAGATTGACGTTTTGGTAACCCAGTATGAGATGGACACTGGACATTCTTATAACGCCTGATTGTACGGATCGGTTTGGTACTACTCCGTCCTCTGACCTTGAATTTTACCTTGACAGTTGGCAGTAGTTAACGTCTTTGAGGAAGCCTTAGCTAGAGTTGATAACTGACTTTCAGATCAGGGACGTCAGCGTCATACAACGACAGTGTGACGCTACCCCGTGGTTTGAAATGAAATTTTTGTGTATTTTCTGGCCCGACCAATTGACATTGAAAGTAAGCGTTCTCATAGCCGAGGTAGGAATGAATACCTGGCTCACAGATCACAGATAAAGCCATGTTTATCAGCATCTGGCCACACAGCGACAGTGCGATAGTGACCCTTCCTTTTGACACTGAATCCCATTTTTAAAATGACCATAGCTTAGTATTTTTACTGTCAGGACAGCCCACGGTCAGCCGACAGTCGGCCCATACAAGCAGCCCTTTCCAAAACGCCCAAAATGTGATATGTTAACGGTCTCCATGAGCTGAACACATCAATACGTTCCAATGCGCGGGGAATACCAAATTTTAGCCGATATAGCTAGTTTTGAACTAAAATGATCGGTTTTGTCCAATGTAGTCACTGGTGTCATGGCATTTCTCGAAAAGCCACACACAACTTAGCACAATTAAGGTAAAGTTAACTTTTCAGCCGACCGAAACCACTGTTCACGTTGATCCCAAAGGTCGGCCAATACAACCGAATTTTTCTCAGATACACTTTCCCTGGTCATGTGGCGCATCTGTTTCCCTGCAAATTAGGCCGGAGAAAGCAGACTCTGTCTCAAAAAACGGGGGTGAGATATTTCACCAAAAATCAAATCTTATCGAATATGGTCGCATGGCACCTCAACCAACTTGATGTACCATGCTGATTCTCAATCTGGGCTTTGTCTTCTAGCTGCATTTCTCTTTCTGGGGTTACATTAATGTAAAATCCGTTTTTCACCTAATGTCTTATTTTTTATTGAAATTAACATGCGAGTCAATAGTGCTAATTTCGTCGAGCCCTACGATCTCCCTGCTGCTCAGATAGTATCTAGCACATCACATCGTACCTGAGTATCTGGCACATGAGCTCCCATAAAAAATAAGCCGGGGAAAACAAGTTCTCACCCATAACTCGAGGTGAGATGCCTCACCAAAAGTCAAATCTCACCGAATATGGTCGTATTGCACATCAAACGACTGGACCTGACATGCTGATTCTAAGTCTCGGCCCTGTTTTCTACTTGCATTTTTGGTTGCTGGGTTACAGTGATGTGAAATCAGTCTTTCACGTTATGCTTTGTTTCCCATTGAGATTAGCATGCCAGTCAACGGGACTGATTGGTTGCTGAGTTACAGCGACCAGTCAGTTGAAATCGATCAATATGAAATCAGTTTTTCACGTAATGCTTTACTCTCCATTGAGATTAGTATACGAGTCAATGAGACTAATTTCGTCGGTCCGTGCGACTTCCCTGATCCTCAGATAAGCCGCACCTGAATATCTATCGCATCAATTCCCATGAAAATTAATCCGGGGAAAACAGGTTCTTACCCATACACTGAAGAGCAGATACCTCACCAAATGGCAGATCTTACTGAGTATGGTCGCACGACATGGTGGCGGTGGGCAATGCCCTGGGGCGGTGCGTCACCATGCGTGCTGAGGCGAAGTGTTATGGTCCTGGGCGGCGCGTCGCCTTGCGTGCTGAGGCGAAGTGTTATGGTCCTGGGCGGCGCGTCACCGTGCAGGCTGAGGCGAAGTGCCACGGTCCTGGGCGGCGCGTCACCGTGCAGACTGAGGTGAAGGGTCACGGCCCGGGACGGTGGGTCGCCTTGCAGGACGCAAACCAAGTGGGGGTGGGCTAAGGTAGCGTCAGCCAGTCGCCCGCGGTTTGCTCTGCGTGTGTGAGTCATGAGCAGGCATCTATTTGGTGCTGCTCGGGCGCGCAGTGAGAGCCTCCCTGGCGTTGTTGTTTGTTGCGGTCCACCGCTGTTTCGGAGGTGGTCGTGGCCGGGCAAAAATCATTTTAATCATTTAATACAGACGCCTCAAGTGGTTTGACATGACAAGCTGATGCCGCATTTGAACTTTATTTTATACTTACGTTTTCCTCGCTGAAATTACAGGAATGTGAAATCAGATTCCTACGTAATACTTTATTTCCCGCAGAGATAAGCATGTAAGCCAATGGAACTGAGTTCGTCGGCCCCTTATAATTTCCTCGATTTTCAGATTAGCTTTAGCCGGATATTTGACACACAAGTTCGTATGAAATAGAAAAAAATGGTTCTCACCCGTGATCTGAGGGTGAGATATTTCACCAAAGATAAAATCTTACCGTATATGGTCGCATTGCACCTTAAACAACTCGATATGACGAGGCCATTCCAAAGCCCGGCTTTATTTTTTAATCGCATTTTTGAATGCTGAGTTACAGTGGTGTAGAATCAGCTTTTCATCTCAAGGTTTATTTTCCCTGGCGATTAACATAAGAACCAATAGGACTGATTTCATCCACCACTATACTTTCCCTGATTTTCATATTAATTGTTACTGGACATCTGACACAACAGCTTCTATGAAAGATGGGCCGGGGAAAGCAGGCCCTCATTCAAAAAACTAGCGGTGAGATTGTCTAACCTAAAATAACCTCTCACCCAATATGGTTGTGATACACCTCGACCGACTCGGCTTGGTAAACTGATTCCCAAATTGCATTTTCTACGCACATGCTTTGTTCCAGAGTCACAACAATGTGAATTCAGTATTTCACCTGATGCTTTATTTTACCATAGATATTGGTATGGGAGTCGATGGGACTGATTTCGTTCCCCTTACTATTTGCCTGATTTTCAGATCAATGATAACTGGGCATACCGCAGGTCGAGGTGATTCCAAATCTAAATAACAGTTACCAATGGTGATGTATTTCTTTTTACGCCTTTGTGCCATGTGCTGGATGAACGATAGCTGTTTTCTCATATTTGGCTTTCTGACATATTTCGTCACAGCTGATGTGCCTGGCTGGTGGTATTACTATTGTCATTGTCAACCTGAGACACGGCGATGTGGTCGGTATTTGTGTGTTACAGCAAGGATCAACTTGGCTGACACGAACGCCATGCAGACATTCTGTTGTGACTCTGGAATGTTTACGAGAAAGCCTTAAACTTCGGCGCCGCATCATCGAGATGGGAACCAAAATAAAGACGGGATCAGAGTCGAGTAATGGCAACGCAACTCTATGCATGTGTACTCAGGTATAACGAGCACGGCAATACCGTGAAGCACATGCCGCGGCACAAGTATCAGAATGATCGCGTCATGGGAAAGCGTCCACACTTCAACTAACATGCACTCTAGTGAAATATCACGAACACGCTCGTCTCTCACGCAAGGCCTGTATGACTTCATATATGATAAGCGATTCGTGACACTTGGCGCCCCACGCTGAACTATGCCATCCGTCTAATGGCTCAAAAATCCCGGCGTTTCACAAGTGGAAAGCTCTGAATAGCTTATGACTAGTTGCCATATCATCCTTGGCTACCACGACTGGTCCCAAGCGGCCTGCCACGACAGCACATCTTGGTTTCTTCCGTTTCATTACACGTCAGCTATGCGATGTGGCAAAGCTCCAAGTGCATCGCAAAACGGCAAGTTCTGAGTTTTGTAGCACTAACATTCGTGTTATCCTGGGACACGGTGAGGCAGCAGTCCGAGGCAACCCGTTGCGAAATCGATTTGATTCACACGAACATCCGGCACACATTCAACTGAAACGTAACCAAACAGGCGATCATGTGTCTCCTCATGTGTCTCATGTGTATGAAAATATGTCATCTCAACCTTGCGCTAGTCTCGCGATGTATGACCATTTTCAACACCTGTTGAGGGTGTGTGCGTTCCATTTACGGTGTAGGCGACTACATAATTCGGTGTCTGGCTTACTAAAAAAATGGCGAAATTTTTCAAATTGTGTTTTGTTTTCAGATTACGGTGTGGCACGTCGTCAAGTACGCCATCATAGTAACAAGTGGGGCGCAGTGTTACCGACGAGCCTATCTGATCGTAAGGTCTTGGGAAGCGGCCGCGGTTCCGTTCGTGGCTGGAATAACCAGATATTGGTTGCTGCAATGTGGCTAATGATGTACCCACCAACTTCAAACCTGGTCGTCTCGTCTCCAGTAAGACACAAACGCCAGACTACAAAAAGCTTCAGCTGAACGTCTGTGATATTCGCAGATCTTTGTGGTTGTGAATGTGTCGTAAGTGGTAAGGACTACACAAGATGCAAGGAGTACCAGACCCATTCCTTGTGAGAGCACAAACTCTAAAATAAGGACACTGAAATTAGAAACGAGGTAGACACATGCCATCTTCAAAAGATCATACTGGAGTGACAACCATATGACTTGCAATCCCTAGGCTGAGAAGGCATGGGTCACATTGCTACGTGTAAAGCGTTGCGTTGTCTTTGTATGTTTCTATATCATCTGTGTAGCCCTCGTAAGTAAGTCTGCTACAGTGTCGCGGTTCATCGCCTATTTGCTTACGTTTCAGTTGAATGCGTGCCGGATGTTCATGGGAATCAAGCAGATCTCGCAACGGGCTGCCTCAGACTGCTGCATCACCGTGTCCCAGGAAAGAACGACTGCTAGTGCTACAAAAATCAGAGCTTGACGTTTTGTGATGCGCCAGGAGCGTCTCAACAGTCCATCGCTGATACAGTTGAGCTTGTGGCAGCTGCGTTACGTTATCAGCACCTTAAGCACCCTAACACATAACTTGAGCAAAATCTGCTGGTGATTCACCATGATCGCGGGCTGACCCTTTTGTGTGAGCATTACCCCTGAAGTCACCATTCTCATGCTTGGGCAGCGGCTGGCAACAATCAAAAACAGCCGTTTTATGCTCTGGAGCTTGATAGTGTCGCACATTCATTTTAAGCACTTATTGTAATGAAACGGAGGAAAAAATGTGCTGTCGTGGCAGGTTGCTTGGGGTCAGCTGCGGTGGCCTTGGATGATACGACAACTAGCGATACGCTGTTCAGAGCTTGCCGTTTGTGATGCACTGGAAACTTTGAGCCTTAGGTGAAATGAACCATTAGGTGAAAAACGGATTTCGCAACACTGTAACTAAGCAACAGAGAATGCAAATAAAAGACCAGACCCCGATCTGGAATCAGTTTGCCAAGCCGAGTCGTGTGATGTACAACAGGAGTATATTCGGTGAAATTTGACTCTTGGTGAAATTCAGGTACGATTTATCTGAGAATCAGGGAGATCGTAGGGGCCGACGAAATTAGTCCCATTGGCTCGCATGTTAATCTCAATGAGAAATAAAACATCAGGTGAAAAGCTAGTTTTACATAGCTGTAACTCCAGAAAGAAAAATGCAGCTGGAAAACAAAGGCCAGATTAAGAATCAGCTTGGCATGCCGAGCTGTTTGAGGTGCCATGCGACCATATTCGATAAGATTTGATTTTTGCTGAGATAGCTCACCCTTGTTTTTTGGGCGAAAACCTGCTTTTTCCAGCCTAATTTGCAGGGAAACAGATGTGTCACATGACCAGGGAAAATTTATCTGAGAATTATTCGCCTGTATTGACCGACCTTTGGGTTCAGCGTGGACAGTGGTTTGGCTTAGCTGAAAAATTGGCTTACTTGAATTTTGCTGAGTTTCTGTGGCCTTTTGGGAAATTCCATGGCACCATTGACCAAATCGGACAAAGCCGATCATTTTGGATGTACGACTTGCTTAATTTGGTAAGTATTGACTAATAGCAAGTGAATCTTGCAAAACTAGCTATAGGAGTCAAAATTCTGTATTCCCCGCGCATTGGGGCGTATTGATGTGTTCAGCTCATACAGACCGCTTACATATCACATTTTGAGCGTTTTTGAAGGGGCCGCTTGTATAGGCCGCCCGTGGGCTGAGCGTGGGCTGACTGTGGGCTGTCTTGACACACACACCGTATTCTTGGGAGTCCAGGCGGGAAATGATAACTGACCTTTAGATGAAGGGGTTTAGAAGGGGTTTTGAGGTGAAATAGTCCTCTTGAAGATCACTGGGTGCAGTTCATAGCCCGGTTCCTCTTGAGGGGGAATCTTCCACATTTGAAGGCATTGAAGCAAGCATCAGATATGCCGACATACGCACACTTTAAACTATTGGTATTTTTTAAGTGGAAAAAGACTCGTGTAGACGATACAATTTCTCTATTGATAAAAACGCGTTCCTCATTGCGTCATTGTTTGATTGCGTCATCACACCTTGTGCAACATGGATTGAGAGCTGATTGAGGGCGATATATCTGGAAATCGTGCTCACGAACGCTATATGAGACCAGCTCGATTGTCATGTTTTTCTTGACCTACATCGCCGCATGGCCAATGAAATGGCAGAATTTAAATGACGTTTTTACAACGTCATGGATACCTGGGTGACCTTGAAATAGTCTGCATGAAAAGGTCTGCACATTTTCGCGGGCGTGTAGCTCCGAAACTAGAGGTGCCTGGGTCTTGAGAAGGGTGGGCCTGTGAGTTGCACCTAATAAGTTTCCAGACGGCTTTTTCAGCTCAAAACCCTACACAAATGTGGAGCACTCCCTTTAAGACTGAAAACCTCTAGTTACTGAGATAAATGCTCGCGAAGATGCGTTAACTATTCTGTACAGGCTATTTCAAGCTCACCCAGGCCTGCACGACGCCACATAAACGTCATTCAAACATTGCCACCCTGTTTGCCATGCTGTGTTCAAGGCCAGGAAGAAAATAATCGTCAAGCCGTTCATGTCTGACGTTCTTGAGCGTTGTTTCTAGATAACACGGCTCTCGATCAATGTTGTGCAAGCAGAGCCATATTCAAAGACATTCGGTTATTTGGATTAGAGGCCTTTTGACCATTAGTGACCATGTCAGGATAATGGGATGAAGGAAAATGGATAACGGTGATGCATGACAACATGCTCATTTAGCCAGCACATCAAATAACTTAGGAATATCGTCGTAACCAAGTGTGTGAATACCAGCAAACAACTCAAACTCAGGGACATATGTGCAAGAATACCACGAGAAAAGGCTGACACATGATCTCATAACGATATTTGCTTCATCAAACACGCCCAGCACCGCCACTGCTATCTCTTGGCGAGTTGGAGCACTAAAAGTGAATGCTAGGGGCCAATTTCGCACGGCCGGTTCAGCAGTGCCTCTAAGGTCATGTGAGCGTTTCGTGACGTTATCAAACAATGGTATATTAATGGACAAAGTTATTAAATAGAGAATTTTGTTGTCCAGAGCAATCTTTTCCAGTTGAAAGTACACTAGTGATTGATTACAAATGAGATTATTTCATTATATCTGATGCCTGCTTCAAATCTTCAAATTCAGAACATTACCGTTAATGTGACCTACAGCCCGCCCTTCGGTCCGTTCAGCCTTCCAATTGGGCCCTCGATCTTTGGTCCTCAGAGACACTTCGGACCCCTCTTCGGGCCCCCTCGAACACTGCTCCTGACTGACTCGGGCGCTTGGTGGCACAGAACCCCTGTTAGGCACTGCGGACCCCTGACTAACACAGAGGCCTCTCATTGTGTCAGTGACCCCTATCACGGCAATCACGGAACCTGGCCTGGGTCCTGCTTGGGAAATGGGTCTCCAGAGCTTGGACTCACATGCAGCCGACTGTTTTGCTCCGTGTCGAGACCGAAAATAAGACAAATATAGTCCATAAACCATCAAACAAGAGAAACAGAGTTCATAAGCCATGTACATTATCTTATGGATATATGGCCTAATGTGAATTCATCCGGCCACACTATTTTAGAACTGATCTGACACATAGTGAGGCTAAGTGCTCAGACACTGGTATGTGGAATTTTGAATCAAGCTATCATAGTACCCCCCAATTCGGGGTGATAAAATGAAGCTGGCAGACCGATGGCCCATGAATCTAAGTGAAACTTCAAGAACATCCAGAACTGCTGAGCTGACACAAAATGATGCTGAGTGGAAGCTGAAAACATGTTGTGTTGTTGCTCTGACCAACATAAAAGACCCACTGACATTCAGCATCCCGTCGCTATATTTGTTCAGAAAATGTTCCTCTGACCGACTCGAGGTTCCTTGCCCACACACGACCCCTGTTAGGCATTGTGGGCCGCTGGTGCATACTCGAATTGTTTCAGGAGCCCCGGCCAATGCCAATAGCCGGCCTGTCCTCGCTCGTGTTTGGGGAAATGGACCACCAGGACTCAGACCGACATGGAAACGACTGTTCAGTGTTGATGGTCTCTGGCCGAAATATATACCCGCACTGTCCCACGCGTCCCAAACCGATGCCAAAACTCTCTGACTGACATTTAAGGCCACGACCCTGCGGGCGGGGGCCGTTCTTAATGTAGCATACGGTCAGTCCTTGGGGCCCATGCCGATACGGAACCAGCTGTGAAATACTGGAGGCTGGGATTTGGGAACCTCAGAGGGGGGGGGGGGGGGGAGAGGACAGTGCCTCCTGTGCCCCATCCTGCCAGCACCGCGAAAGCCACCAACGGGAGCACGAAAATGATAAATTATCTGGAGTACACTGAGACGAGCCATTATATTCATATCCAAAATATAAAAAGCAGCATAAATTGAGACGGGCTGATTCTGAGCTTATGCCATACGCTTTCCAGATCTCTGAGGGCCCCTCTGAACCTACGACAACCTTCTGATCCAGACCAACCACTGGATCTTTCTGAGTTCCCAACGAGCGCTCCCTGGCCCTAGATGGGCCATTTGGAATCTGCGATAGGCCCTTTCCAGATCGGCAATGAGCTCCTTCCGCGCCTGAAACTAGATGGGCCTTTTCCAGGCCCCACAAGATCCTTTTCTGAGCCTAAGATACGGACCCTTTCCAAACGGATATTGGCCATCCACGTTTACTGTGATCTCATGTTAAGCAAATTATTTCCATCCAGCCGCGGGTCATTTGCGGGCCACCTGAAATTGTGGGGAAACATAATTCGCCTTAACCACAAAAGACGAGGTGCAATTCGCCCCGGTACCCCTCCCCCAGATACTCCATAACCTGTCATGCTCATTCACTCACCGGCGCCTGCATGAGCCCCAGCTTTTATGGAAGTCGCTCACGAGAGCAAAAATTGATAACGTATGGTTGTAGCGAACATAGGAATTTAAACACAATATCCAATTGCAGCGCTACCCTTACATTTGTAACGCAGCGTTTCACGCGGTATCTGCGGACGTGTTGTTCACCCTATTCCAGGGACCCTGGCTTTAACATTGGGATCAGTTGTCACCGGCGGTTGAGAGGAGTGAGAATTTAAACCCAAAATCTTCAAACATATGGAAACAAGGCATTGCAGTTGGGATTATAAGTTCGAAGGCACATGTGGAGACGTTTTTGCCAGTGGCTAATTGTATGTTGTGGATTTAGCTGTTGAAGATGTCTCAGCGAGGATTTTCGGGAAATGTTTCTCCAGATCTTCATGAAACCAGATCTGAAGACCTTATTGACCATGAGATGAGAGAAAGTGAAAATTTTGTATTTTGTTCGGATCTTCCACTTTCAGTGCCTGAACAGGGATTAGATAAAAAGTCATTTTCAGACCTTTTAGACAGAGTCACACCTGAGGACCCTTTTGGACACTGGCTGGATGAAAGTGTAAATTTGGAGGTTTACCCAAATTTGTCACATTCGGTAGTATGGGAAAATATTGTAATAAATACTGGAGCATCTCATGGAACACTTCAAGACATCAAACTCCCAGAGTATTCAGGAGGGTAAGCACATCACAAATATTAAGCATTCTCTGGTCAATTATTGGGAGTGTTATGATCATGTACTGAGTGTCACTTGGGTTATGTTGATGTATATGCATATTATAATTATCTGCAAATAAGCATGTCAGATCTGGTTTAACTCATTTTGTTGTTGATATTAGTGTTATCTTTCATTTAAAGAAGTCTGGTATGAGATGCTGTTTTATTGTGAATATGACAATTCCTCATGTGTTGCCATACTTCTGCCATAATATTATTGGACCTGAAGCATTAAAAGGACTTTCTATTTTTGTATTTGGCCTAAATTAAGATAACACACTGAAACCATGTCTCCCTTGTGATATCAGTAGTACAGCAAGGGCAACTGGGGGAGTCTGAGCCTCTCAGGGTATGGCTGTTGCATCACTTCATTGTCAAGATGTGTAGCTTGTCGCTGAGACTGCTCCAGCTGCTCCCGGCCCATTTTGGTGAACAGACCCCAGATAATGTAGCCCCAGTCCAAATACAGGTGGATGATGATCTTAACCAGCAATGGCAGTGTTTGCGCATCCATATTGGCAAATGTCCACCTCATGACCGCCAGCATCTGGCTGGCCTCCGAAATTGCATCCGCTGTCTGCACATGGTGATTAAACCTGTAGTCCACGAACATTCCGAGGTCCTTCTCACTGGGCTTGACTGCGATTTCGGCGCCGTTCAGGAAATGGGTCCGTCTCCGGGTGCAGTTGCCTATGTGCATTACTTTGCACTTTGATGCACTGCAGGGGAGCAGCCACTCCTCCGACCACTTGACCAGGGCGTCGAGGTCAACCTAAAGAGGAGAGGCAGTCAGGGCCTCGGAATGCTGCATTATACTGTACTGTCATCCGCGAATATTTTGACCGCACTTTGCACGTAATCTGGGAGGTCGTTAACGAAGATGAAGAGTAGTGTTGGTCCCAGCAGTGATCCTTGCCGGGTGCCGCTGACAGCGTCGATCCGACCCGACTTCGAGCCCTGGACCCTCGCTCGCTACATCCGATGGGTGAGGAAGACCCTGATCCAGCGCAGCAAGCTACCTCTCGCACTGAAAGCATGGAGCTTGGAGCACAGACGTTCATGAGGCACATAATCGAAGGCTTTGCTGAAGTCGAGGTGCGCCACGTCCACCGGCTGCCATCCTCTGCCGCGGTGCTCCAATCCTCCATGACCTTCAATAGCTGGGTGATGCAGGACCGATTCGGGAGAAGCCCATGGTGGACTGCAGGAAACACTCAAATCCTCGAAGAGAAGTGGTCAATTGGTGCATCTCAGACGAGAAATTCAAGCACCTTGGAATGGACAGTCGGTTACCTTTCTTGAAGATCGCGACTGCCTCACCAAGCTTGCACTCATATGGAAGCTTTCTGGACGCTGATGATTTTTGGAACAGCGTGCTCAGGGGTACCGACGGGACGTCTGCAGACTCATGAAGAACCCGGGGGTGTACGGCGCCATCGTCTGGCCCAGGGGCTCCAAATGTTTTGAGTGATGTCAATTTCCTTGCTACTGCCTGGGCGGGAATGTACACGGCATCCAGAAACGGTCCATCAAAGCTTCAAGGTATCACGGGCGCGGCACCAGGCCCCTCGTCTTTATGACTGGATCTGTTATGAGCTTCGTGCGCAATACATATCTGTTATGAACGTGACCTAAGACACGGATGTAATAATTTTTTAAAGGTATTATAATGCTTTACACTCAATTCTGAGCATCAAGTGCGTATGCGGCATGAATACCATCCAGATTCTCTTTAACAGGGCCTTGGTATTGTTGCAGATTGTGTCTCCAAGCCCTCCAGCCAACTTAGCGCTGCATGAGGTTCACCGTCTTCACCTGGCTGCGCCCTGCACAGTTTAATAACTTGTTGTTTCCTGTACAGGCACACGTTTGTGGCATGTGGTGTGCGGCGCAGCCTCTTCTGGCGTGTCAACCACGACACCCTGGAGCTGACGGAGGAGTCGACCGACGTGGACATACTGAACGGTCACCTGCGCCTACACTTCCGCGACTCGCCCATTTTGGAGGGTAGGCTGCCAGCGCTAGGTCTCAGTTCTCTGGCGCTGGAAGCTCTCAGCTGCCAACGCCGCTGGTGTGCTGTTGCCAGGGTGTGTGAACGAGGCTGAGGGAAGCCTGGTGAACCAGCAACTTCACTTCTGCTGGGTGTCTAGCATTGCCATGGCGACGTCGTAACGCCCGGGCCTGTGAGCTGAGTAACGATTCGCATGCATTTCGTAGGACGTGACTGGGCCGTCACGCGTGCCGCCGCTCTCGACAGGCATCACAGCGCACGAGACGCGGTCAGCGCTGGTCCTGCTGCTGGCCACCGTCAGCAGTGTGCACCGGCTGCGGCTGGAGCTGCCCAGCCAGCCGGCCGGCCAGCAGCCGACCAGCGTCACCTCGCTGCTGCACCAGCTCAGTGCCAAGGGCCTGCGCCAGCCGGACGCCATGCACGTGCTCGAGGGCCAAGCCAGTGAGTGCCGTGGGGCGGCCGGCCGCGCGCCGGCGACGCGGCCTGGGGGCCACTCCCTGCCAGGGGACATCCAGACTGAACTTCTCCACGACTGAAGTCATTGCCTGGAATTGTCTTTCCCTGTCGTCCGTCTTGTTGCTGTGTGCGTGCGTCGCAGCGCGCCCGCTCCGTGGTCGGAGGGGTGGGGTTGAGGGAAAGGGGAGGACAGCTATCCGTGCAGCTCCAGCAGCGTCTGACGGCGCGCCGCCGCCCCGACAGACGCGCCGCCACCACCGCACACGGCCGCCAGCTGGCTGCTACCGTCCGGGGAGGCTGTGTTCCTGCTGGCGGCGCCCGGCGGCGGCGGCCAGGTGGTGCACTACCTGGGCTCGGGACCGGGTCCGCTGGCCGCCTCGCACGAGCTGCAAACGGGCTCGATGGTCGGTCGCCTGTTCGGCTTCTTCTCGGACAGCAGCCAGCAGCGTGTGGACGCGGTGCTAGTGCTGCCCGGCGCGGTGCCGGCGCTGGCCGCCGTCTGCCGGGACGGCCGGCTCCGGCTCTGGTCTCTGCAGCAGCGCGCGCCACTGCTGGAGCGCGACCTGCTGGCGATGGCGGCGCTCCTGGCGGTGACGGAGGGGCGGCGCGCGCCGGCCGCAGGCGCGCGCCGTCACGGCCTGCGCCGGCTGCCGACGCCCGGGCCGCCGCTGCTGGCCGCCCATCTCTGCCTGTCCGGCCAACAGCTGTTCGTGCTGGTGCGTGCGGCGGAGGTGCGGGGCGCCTGGCAGCTGGAGCACGAGGCCACTGTGTGCGCGCCCGACCACGACCTCATCGACTTCGCCCTCACCGAAGGTTGGTCTGTGCGGGGTACTTTCCGTCGGTGGCAGCCGCCCGTGGCTGGTCCGCTAAATCAGGAGAATGGAAAAGTGCCTATTATCTCTGTTGTTGATTGTGTCTGCGTGATTTGGTGTTAAGTCATTGCTGCAAAGCTGAGTTTCGAACAGGAGATGCGATTTTTTTTATTGCGAAGTGTATTGAAGATGTGAAACTGGCACTGAACTAGACTTGGAGACAATACCGTAGGGATGACGCGTAATTTTCCGCGCAAGTGGCTTGAAAGCATACCAGAGTGACAACAAAACGCCGTCACTCTGGGTTGGTTCAATATTCTATGCTACAACTTTAAGAAATTCTCATCCGTTGGTCAGCTTTCCCATGGTGCAGCTTCAGAACACAGACAAGATAACAGACACCATAGTTTGATCGTGCTCGTGGGAGTCATTACGCTGTTTTCGTGTTGATTGACTGTGAGAGGGGCAGTGGACTATGATATTAAGGTGGCAACCCTTTGAAAATGGGCTGTTTCAGCTTTCTGACTTTCGGCCGGTTATGCTGGATTACAAGAACTAGACTCAGCCGCCTAAAACGCCAACCCGGATTACCCGTGCACAATTGAAAATTGCACTAAAATGCTTGCTGTTGAATGCCTTACAATAACGCTGAGAATGGTGTTATCGAACGCCCCGTTTGGGCCAGGTTTGCCAATGACATAGCTAACCCGTGGCACGCCGGGTGTTTGCTGTGTGGAGCGCGACGCGTGTGTCAGTGGTCGCTCGGCCCTGACGCACTGGCCGTGCGCGCAGACGCGCTGTGGGCGCTGTGGACCACGGCCGAGGCCGAGACGCAGCTGCGCTACTGGCCGCTGTCGGCGGACGGCGCGCTGGGCTGGTGCGAGGTGGAGCTGGTGCCGCCGCCGCCGGCCGTGCACGTCACCGCCTCCACGCACCTCAGCCAGGCCTATCTGCGCCACATCTTCCACCCGGGCAGGTAAGCGGCCGCTGCCGTCGCTGGCAGGCACTGGGAGGCTCCGGAGGTTCTGGGGCGCTCTGGGAGGCTCCATTGCGCTCCGAGAGGCTCCGGAGCGCTTCGGGAGGCCCCGGGATACTCCAGAAGGCTCCCGGGCGCTCCAGGAGGCTCCAGGGCGCTTTGGGAGGCTCCGAGGCGCTTCGGAAGGCTCCGAGGCGCTTCGGAGGACCCCCGGGCGCTCTGAAAGGCTCCGGGGTGCTTCGGAGGCTCAGCAGAGGCGGTGTTGTCCGCAGCTGGGTTGGCTGGGGCGAACGCTGTGTCGTGCCGTGGCCGCTACACTGGCACGCGGCCTGCGCCGCGGTCGCAAACAGCTGGCTGTAGACTCTGGCGTGCAGATACCTGGCGCGCTCGGGGCTCCTGGCCCCGCCGCTCAGGCTCGCCGCCGCCCGCAGGTTCCAGACGAGCACCATTCAGCGTGCTGTGAGCATCTACAGCCGGAGTGAGTGCACGGAGACGGAGGGGCTGCGCGCGGCGGTCGTGGCCACGGTGGAGGCCGAGATTCAGCAGTCTGCCTCCGACTACCAGCTGGCGGCGGCCGAGTACCACCAGCTGGCGCTGGCCGCCTGGGACGCCTTCTACTCGGCCTGTCTGCAGTACCACCAGGTCAGCGCTGTCCCCCAGCGACGGCGGCGGCCCGGCCCGGCCTGCTGGCGGCCGGTGAGCCGCGGCGCGCCAGCACTGCCAGCTACGACGGCCTTGCTTTGGTGCTCTGGGTGCCGCGCGCTGGTCAGGACGGCGTCGAATCACGTGGTGCGTGCTGGGTATGGGCAAGTGACCCATTGTTGCGGCCATTGTTCTGTGTAGGCCCGGGCGTGGGATCTGCGAGCCTCTTGTATTCGGTCGTGGCGGTCGGAAAAAGGTTTGCTGAAAGCGCCAGCATCAAGAGTGTGGCCGCTTTGTTCGTGTCAGACTGGCATTAACAGGGCCCAAGCCCTGACGTGGCACGCTCACAAGTCGCCCCGTCCCGCCGTCGCGACTCATACTGCTCTGACCCTGCCTCCACCCGAAGTAGCGACGCGAACCTGTATTTGTCGCCACATCACAATCCAGGGTGGTCGCACTTCACTCACTGAGCGCCGGTTCACTGAGTGGACGACGCGCCCGAAGGCCCACTCTCGGCGGCCAGTGGCTGGCGCTGCCCCTGATCTGTCACGCGCGAGATCTGACCCGCCCCGCCCTCGTGGCGGCGCCGCCAGGTGGCCACCAAGCCGCTGGGCCTGAGCGTCGACCCGGCGTCGGCCCAGGTGGCCGTGGTACGCCAGGCGTTCGTCAGCTACGTGCGGCCGGCCGACCTGGTGGAGCAGCTGTGGCTGGCGGAGCCGGCCGAACCCGAGGACGGCACTCAGCGCGGCGCCGACCCCCGCGCCGAGCAACGGGTACGCAGGGGGCGGCAGAGGCAGCCATCCCCCGGCGCCGGCTGGGAGGATGGCGGCGCTGAGAAACCTCGCGGCGCCGGCTTCCATGTATGTTGTTAACACCACCCGTAAACGTTTTATGCATACATATTTTTGCTTATATCGTACACATCGGTATACCATGTGTGTTTGCCCCCATTCTAGTTGTGTGCGTTTCCTGCATTCTACGGCACTGGTTCGTCGAATCAGTCCGGCGCGTGGTCGCCTCCCCCTGGAGTACCGAGTAGCGCCGGCTTTAGAAGCGCGACCGGACCCAGCCGCCCGGCCGCCAAACGACCCCGGCGCCGCCCGGCGAGACGAGGTCTTGCCCACGCGCTGCATCGTCTGCAGGCTCAGTGTCAGCGGAGCTCGCTATGGGCACGGTTTTCGGTAGCGTGTCTGCGCACACGCGGTCGAAAAGGGCCGGCAAGCCTTTGGCATGACAGCCTTCGCGTAGGCCGCAGATCTGAGCGGGCCATGTATCTGACGGCGGGCGATGAGCTGGCGTGTTACATGAGTCGGCTGCGAAGATTGCAGCGCGCCTTCTGGGCTCGGGCAGCTCGGGCTCGAGCCTTCTGCAACCGGACGCGCGTTTGCAACAGTCACTGTCGCAGATACGCTGCCCCGGCTTGGAGCGGTGGTAACCGCGTATGGGCGTACATGTGATGGAAGCTCCCCAAGTGGGGTTTTTATCTAGTCGTGTTTGCTGATCGGACCTAATTTCGATGCTTTTTTGTGTCCGATCATGCCAGCGATATCATGCCTCCCGAGGTCTTATGTTGAGTTACTGACCTTCGATCTACTAGGACGTACTGGTTAGACGACGTTGCAGAGCAAACACTGGTTTTATTGGCAGAACCCGACTGGTGACGCCGTGCTTATGACCACCAGTCTAAAACGCCGCTAAACCTGTCCCTCCTGGTATATCGAAGGTCGATAAATCACCAGAAGACCTCTGAACTCATACTGCCGAATTACCAGGAGCCAAACCAGGAAAAGCCGAAGAAGAGCAGGTCTTTCTTGCCTATACCATGCCAGCGACGTGTCACCTCTATGCTGCATCTATATCTTATAAACTGGGAGCAACACGATTGCGTGGTGCCAGATGTGCCCAAGAAACCCTGACATGTCCGCCAAGCTGACATGAACGTTGTTTGCTTCACGTTGTCCTGACAATGTAAAGCGCCGGCCTACTTTATTCACGCGGATGCCGAAACTAAGAACGCTGGCACTCACCTGTGGTGGCGCTGTCGCGCGCAGCCAATGGAGCCATTATGAAGCGGGCATGGAAGGTGGTGCGCTGCGCCGTGGTGCCGTCCGTGGAAATGTGTCAGCCTGTGACGTAGTTAGCATGCTTACATCATGGAGTGGCGCGGTCGCTGTGCGTTCTCACTTTGCAAGTCCGCGAGGAAGCGTTCGAACGTTCGTTTTGGCACGTTGGCTCCATGGATCCGACTCGCTTTCCATGTAATCGGACGCGTCGAACGGCGGTCGGTGAAATGGCTGACGTTTGACAGACGACTGCGAGACATGTGCTCTCACCAATTTGTACCGAAAATACTTCTCACAGTCCGTGCCCAGCTGATGTCGTTTGAAGGCGTGTGTCCAGTGCCCACACCTGAACATGCCCGCTGCCGTGTGCCGCCAGTCGGAGGTGGCGCGGCTGGTGCAGTGCTGCCGCCTGCTGGAGACGCACATCAGCACTCAGCTGGCGGCGGCCGTGCGCCAGGACCTGGCGCACCTGCAGACGCCCGACGCCATCGCGCTCTCGGTGGTGGACGCCATCTCAGAGGAGCCCGAGTTCGCCGAGTTCCGCGACCTGCTGGCCGAGCGGGTGCGCGGTATCTCGCACCTGACGGACGCCCTCTCCACACTGCTGACGCTCTTACAGGTGGGAGGGCGGCACAGGCCGGCGCTGCACCGCACCGCACCAGGCCGGCCAAACAGCTCTCCTCGTTGGTCGTTCGGGTCGCTCTGCGGGCGACCCCGGCCGGGCCGAGTGTGACACCGGGTCACGAGGGGCGGGGGAATGACGATGGGCTTTGGAGGAGGGGGCGATCTGGAGGCGGCCTGCAGTAGCGCGTGTGGAACTGGCGTCGGCATGGGCGGCCCAGGCCCGCGTGGCGAGATCGATACGACTGACACCTGCGTGTGCTCCTAGTCCCAAATTTAGCCAAATCGGGCTACCGCGGGCCAACCGGAGTATAATGGTGATGCTAATGTAATGCTAATGTAATGGTAATGCGCGTGATATAGGAATCCGGTCTATCACAGCGCCATCTATGCTGCGATGGGTGGACGGCATCGGGCCTCCAGTGGCCATGGGGCGGTTTTGCAATGGTCGGCCACCCGCGTGGCGGGGTGTCGATGTTTTGTTCATGCCACCCGGCTCTGGGCTCAGTACCTGTTGCTCCTCCGCTCGTCCAAGATCGGTCCATCAGCACCGGGGCGGGCGGCGGTCAACCCAGCCTCCAGGCGTCTCGTGCTGGGAAAACCGGTCCCACAGGTCCCATGTCAGGGTTGGGGTCAAAGGACAACGGATAACAAACCAACGAAACGTGTGTGCTGTGGTCCCAGAGGAGCCAGAAGTCTGGTAGTAGCAATTTATATTTACATCCTGCACACCCTACTGGATGAATTTTGGGGCGATGTCGTGGAGCCGTGGCTCAACAGATGGAGTGAGTGACCCCGGTGACCCCAATGGCTCCCGTCTCGTCAGGTGCGCGACAGCGAGCTGCCGCCAACGGCAGTCGCCGACCAAACGTGGTTCAGCAGTCGGCTGGGCGGCGGCCTGCTGGCGGCTAGCGTGGAGCAGTCGCTGCGCGTCCGCTTCAGCCTCAGCCTCGACCTGGTGCTGCTGGAGACGCTGATGCTGAAGCTGGCCAGGCGCTGTGGGCTGACGGGCGACGAGGAGATGGAGCTCAGTGCCAAGTTCCTGCCCGAGACGGTGATCCAGGTGAGCGACGCTGGCCGCCGACGGCCTGTCCTCCCGCAGCGTGTGGGACCACGGTCTGCGGGACCGCAGTTTGGGGAACCCCGGTCTGTGGGACCGCGGTCTGTGAGACCGCAGCTTGGGGGACAGCGGTCTGTGGGACCACGGTCGGTGGGACCACGGTCTGGGGGACTGCATTCTGGGGAACCGCGGTCTGTGGGACCGCGGTCTGCGGGGTCGCGGTCTGCGGGGTCGCGGTCTGTGGCACCGCTGCTCTGCGTGAGCGCGATGTGTGGTGGTTGGCGGCGGGGCTGGTCAGTTATTTACAGAGCTACGCGAGACGGGACGGGCGTTCTCGTTCTCGTAATGCCAGTTGTTGGACGCTATTTTGCTGGAGATCAGGTCGGCCCGCGCTTTTCTTGCGCGTCTTGTGGGCATGTTCCAGCCGGCTGGTCTGCATTCGACTACTCCAAGTTGCGCTATCACGGTCGGGATTCGTGCTAGGATGCGTTAGATTGTCAACAAACATGGTAATCATGAAGTCTGCGTTAAGATACAAAGGTACG
This sequence comes from Pollicipes pollicipes, assembly GCF_011947565.3. Taxonomy (NCBI): domain Eukaryota; kingdom Metazoa; phylum Arthropoda; class Thecostraca; order Pollicipedomorpha; family Pollicipedidae; genus Pollicipes; species Pollicipes pollicipes. The sequence goes on along the minus strand of NW_023597034.1, from coordinate 26,424,474 downwards.
TTTCTGTACCCACAGCCTGGCGTCCTCGGGTAGTCCCGCCCCCGTTGTTTGCTGCCCGGATATGGAGCCGACGCACGAGCGCGCTGACCGGACCCCGCGCGCCCCCACAGGTACAGGCGTACTTCGCGCTGCTTTGGCTGGTAGAGACGCCCGCCGAGCCGGTCAGCGGCGACCGTCAGGAGGGCGCGCTGCGCCAGCTGGCGGCGCTCTGCGTGGAGGAGGCGTCGCCGGCCGGGTCGCCGCCGGCGCCGGCCGAGCGGCTGACGCTGCTGCAGCTGTTCGTGAGTGGCGCCGGCGGGCGGGCGGCGCGCGCCGCCTGCTGGCCGGCCGCGCCCTGGCGCAGCCTGCTGCCGGCGCTGGCCACTGCCGTGACGCGGCTCGTCTGGCCCGTCAGCCGACAGAGTGCGCTGCCCGAGCTGCTGCTGGCCACCTGCCAGCACGCGGCGCTGCGCGAGTACGTGCGCCTACACCAGGCCTGGTGCGACTGGAACTCGGCCTCGCGCTGCCTGCTGCTGGGCCTGGCTCTGCTCAATCTCGGCCAGCCCGACAAAGCGTGCGACATGTTCGTGTCGTCCGCGGACGCCGTCGGCAAGGACGAGCCGCTGCTGGTGCGCCTGCTGCGCCTGGAGCCGGCCGCCGATGAGCCGCATTCGCGCCTGCTCGTGCGCTACTACCTGCGCATCATCCAGCTGCTGGAGCTGCACCAGCTGCCTGACTGGGTGCTGGAGCTGGCCACGGCCGGCATAGACGTGGCGCTGGACGACGACCCGAACGTGGCCACGCTCTGGTCCATCGTGTTCAAGTACCGCCTGCGGCTGGGCCACGTGACGGAGGCGTACGCCGCGATGAACAGCAACCCGGAGCAGTCGCGGCGCCGCGACTGCCTGCGCCAGCTGGTGGTCACGCTGCACGAGCGGCGCGACCTGGCCACGCTGGTGCGGCTGCCGTACGTGGACATGCTGCACGACGTGGTGACCATCCTGGAGGGCCGCGCGCGCGCCTCCGAGCCGCTCACTTCGCGCTTCTATGACGTGCTGTACGCGTTCCACGTGCACCGCGACAACTACCGCAAGGCCGGCACGGTGATGTACGAATGCGGCCGACGGCTGGCCGGCGAGCCGGATGGCCTGCAGCGACAAGCCGAGTGCTACAGCGCCTGCGTTAACGCGCTGCAGCTGGTCAAGCCCGAGTACGCCTGGATCGTGCGGCCGGAGGGCGAGGCCGGGGACGGAGCCGGCGGCGTGGCTGTGCTCACGCTTGACGAGATCCGGCGCGAGGCGCAGCTGGTGGCGGCGCGCCTGCGGCTGCGCGAGTGCGAGCCGCGCGACGCCGTGCTGGCCGGCTCGCCGTCCGAGCTGCTGGCGCGCCTGGTGGCGGCGCGCCTCTACACAGACGCCATGCAGGTGGCGCGCGCGCACCAGCTCAGCGCCGAGCCAGTGGCGCGTGAGCTGGCCGCCGCGCTGGCGGCCGGCGCCGGCGACGGCACCGCCTGGCAGTGGCTCGGCCGGAACGAGCTGCCGGTGGCGGCGGCGGCGGCGGGCTCAGCGACCGAGCAGACGGCCGCGCTGCTGCGCCACGTGCTGGCCGCGGCGCCGGCCGGCGACACGCGCCTGCTGCGCGCCGCCGCCGGCCGCCTGCTGCAACTGGGTCGGCCGCTGCCCGCCTGGCTGCTGGCCGACTACGAGCGCAGCAACGCGGCGGAGCTGGGCCGGCTGCTGCTGCGCTCGGGCCAGCTGGAGCCGGCCGGCCGGCTGCTGCTGCGCCTGCTGGAGGCCGTGCTGGGCGCCGCACCCGAGCGGCTAGGGCTGAGTTCGGCGCTGCACGCCACCGCCGCGCCCGTCTGGCTGCCGTACACGCTGCTGGACCAGGTGCTGGCCGAGCTGGAGCTGCGCCGCGACACGCCCGTGTACGCAGCCCTGCACGAGGGGCTCAGCGGCCGGCTGCAGGCGTACCAGCAGACGCTGGGACGCGTCTCCGCCGACATGGCCGCCGTCCGCTAGTGGCTGGCGGCGCGCGCGGCGTCAGTCGCGCTCAGTTTGGTGGCGCGAGGGTCACTGGTGCGGTGTTTTCCAGAACGGCTGTTTCCCCCCATGAGCGCTAGGTGGCAGTAGAGCTGTCTCGACCTGTCTGTGTCATCACTCGGGGGTGCTCTCCGGCATTGCTTGTTCCATGTTGAAAGGTGTTCATTTTGGCTGAGTAACGATTTTGATAGAGACGATGGTGAGCACATACATGTTTTGCAGGATGAATGCTCTAATACAGCAAATGTGCACTCTGATACATTATCAACCATGCCCAGGTGCTGCCAAGTGCGCCCAAGCTTATTCGATGAGAGCCGTAAGAAGCGTATGAGCCCAGGCTGCGACGACCAGTGCAGAGATATCTGAGAACAAGGTACTATTTGGGCCGACAGGCAGCTGGGCAAAAACAACTGGTGTTTCAAAGCTACAGCTGTCCGTTGTCCGACGCAGTGGGCCCAGGAAGCCAACCACCCAATCGGCACGCTCAAGTTCAGAACCATGTGTAGCACAATGCACTTAACGAGCCAGAAGAAACTGAAACACCGACGATCGCGCGGCGACAAAACCATGCCAGTCATCTCAAAGGAAACGTGTATTTCATCTCAACGAGATCGATCACTGCACCCTGAATGGATTTCGTCTCCTCTTGACCAAAAAGCTTCGTAACTGGGAGCGAAACCACATGCCGTCACCGAAACCGGCCTCACTGGCGGGGAAACGGCGGATAAACGCACTCCAGCGTGGCGACCACTCGGGACGTTTTTATTCGGTGGGTTGCCGTCTGTGCGAATCGTGGTCGTTGTCATGGCGACCGGCGCGTATCGAGATTGAGGCACCCCAGGTCGCCAGCTATACATCGACAAACGTGGTAAAAGCGAGAACACTAATGATAAAAACAACGCAACAAAGTCATAAAAACAGCTTCGCACCCCTTTGTCTGCGCCGGGCTCGGACCTCCGATCCTGAGGCCTAGGGCGGGCGCCGGGCGTCAGTCCCGACACCAGGGCGAGCGCCACTCCTGACACCAGGGGCGAGCGCCGGTCCTGATGCCTAGAGCGAGCGCCAGTCCTGGCGCCCGAGGCGGGCGCCGGTCCTGACGCCAGGGGCGGCGCCGGCTGGTTAGCGGGCGCCGGCCGGCGGTGCGACGCCAGCAGCCCGCTCCGCCGGCACAAGCTAGGCGGGGCTGCCCTCCTCCGGCGTCAGCTGATTGCGGACTCCGATGTTGGCCACGAAGAACGGCTGTCGGATGGTCACGGCACCATCGGCCGCGGCGCAGTCGCAGATGGGCGCCGCCGAGCCATCGGACGGCCAGGTCAGCTGACACCGACGGCCGTTAAACAGGTACACGCGACACTGGTGCTGGATCTGGAAGGCGAGCATCGCCTGCTGCGCGTGCTGGGAGCCCTGTGGCCGGTGGAACTGCTGCAGCTGCGCTGCCGGCGAGCCCGGCTCCACGGTCGGGTACAGCCGCAGCGGCTCGCAAGTCGCCTCCGTCTCTGACACGCACACGCAGGTGGTCTCACCGGCCAGCATGAACCGCGTGAACTGGGGGCGTGCGTCGAGCGCGATCTCGCGGCACAGGCGCGAGCGGACCCTCTCCGGCAGAGGCACGGCAGCCGCCAGAGCGGTCAGCAGCAGGACGATCAGCGCGCGGCGCGGCAACATGCTTCCCGTGCGACGGCCAGCGGCGGACTGGCCGTGCACTCCCGGCCGCGCCGCTTCTGTACCCGGCAACGGGTTCGCGCGCCGCGCTGACCCCCGCTGACCTCGTGACCTTGGCCGAGCGCCAATGCGGCGGGGCTGGCGGCGACCGCGCGGCTGCCCGGGGGCGCTTAGGTGGCAGTGACGCGGCCACGGGGGTGAGGCGCCACCAGGTCCGGTGCACGAATGGAAGCAGCCTCGGAGCGCTTTGACCCGACATTGGCAGTGTTCAGACGCCCGCGGCGAATTTCCCCTCCCACTCTGAGTGCATCGCGAATGAATTGATTGCTGACACCAACTAAAAGTAACCCAAAACTTGGATATATCCGGCCGTACTATACGCAGTCGCACTGATGTACTGATGCACAGTCGTGGTCGTACGCATGATTAGGTATACACACAGCCATGCATATGCACAGTCATACACATACACAGTTTTGTAAATGCATAGAACGACCCAGGAAGGGTTTTGGACCGCGAGGTTCTAATGGCATCACAACCATGTCGAAAATATAGACAGATGCCTCATAAATGTTCTAAGGCTTAGAACGATCCATAACGTGCCTTACCCTCCCCCATGCAGCACCATTTTAGAGCATGCTACCAAGGTAACACGGGTGCGACCGGCCAACGGCAACTCGACTCGGTGTAACTGACCGCACTGAATATTCCTTGTTAGTGTAAGTCGGAGTTGGTCGACCGAAGCACAGCTGAGTCGATATGACGACACTGTGCACCGACAGACTATGGGCGGGCCTGCTGAGCCACACACACAGACGATTGTTCGTCTATCAAAATACATGCCCAAAGTAAGCTGTTGGGGGACCCACAGACTGGTCTACAACATGACCCGTTGTAACCAACGTCGGGTCATCGAAATCGATTCTAGAATTGGGTCATTCGTTCTTTAGTCGGGGTCGGACCAGGCTCGATAAGTTGTGCTGCGCTGCCCGGTCAACCGCAGGTCTGTTTGATAACGCCAGTTTCTGTTCTCAGCAGTCACGGCACAGCCTCCTTAAGTAATGCCAACATCTGTTGAAGAAGCACTGATCTGTTGCTGCTCATAGCATCCAGCTGATGATGCCGGCTGGTTTGTGCATGTTTGTTTGTGTTTTTTTCGGCGAATCGGCTGCACAGGTCGTTTCACGCCCAGACTGTGTTCCATTCATGCGATCAGTTCTCTGTTGAAAGTGTATCCCAATTAAGAAGCACAGATACTGATTGTGGGATTAAACAGTGGACTACATCACCCGAAGTCCAGCAGCGGATAAAAACTTGACAACACCACTGACGCCAGCACCCGGCGCTTCCCCTATCAGGAACAGCAAAGCTCCATGCCGCCCAAAGTAGCGCAACCTCTCAGCGTTCAGGGATCTGCAGTCCACTAAAGCATGGTGAACAGTCAGTGGGCTCTCGCAACGACCACGCAACGGTGCCTTCCCCCTGGCTCCCGGGGCGAAAGCCGTGTGTACCACAGGTATGTCCTGTGCGCAGGCCGGACCGCTGGCCGGGTGGACGGGGGAGGGACACCGGGAGCCAGGCGGATGGGAGAGGGACACCAGGAGCCGAGCGGACGGGGGAAAGACACCGGGAGCCGGGCGGACGGGGGAGGGACACCGAGGGCCAGGCGGACAGGCGAAGAACACCGAGAGCCAGGCGGACAGGCGAAGGACACCGGGAGCTGGGCGGACCGGGGAGGGACACCGGGAGCCGGGCAAGCAGTGCGCAGTGCAAACCGGATGTGGGTCACGCGCCGCGTCGCACGCGCCGGGCCGACCGCTGGCACGGGACTGTTGGCATTGTCCGCCTTGCACGGGGCGCCGAATATGACCGCGACCGTGAGTGGGGGTTCTGCAGAAATGCGTGTCGCGTTTAGCAGTGACAGCTGCGGAACTCTAACAGTAGGCTGTGGAGGTGTCTATACCTTTCGACTGTGCGTCACGGGTGCTGGACCTGCAGCGCGTATGAATTTCCCCATTTTGCAAGAGGTAGAGTGCCGTATCAATAAAATGCAAATCGTCACAATGCTTGCTGTCAACTGCGTTGAGATTCATTTGAGGACGTGACGAAGGAACGGACGGCATCCAATGTGGACCTCCGCTGAACAAGTCGGCAGTTAAGCCGGGCAATTAAGTCGCCAGTCAAGCCAGGCACTTCGGCCGGGCGGGTAAGCCGGGCAGTTAAGCCAGGCAGTAAAGCCGGGCAGTTAAAGGGAGTGTTCCACATTTGTTTAGGGTTTTGATCTGAAATGGCCATCTTGAAGATCATTCGATACAATTTGCAGTCCTGGACTTCCTGAGACCTAAGCCCTCTAGTTTCTAAGTTTCACGCCCGCGGAGATGTGTAGACTATTTCGGGGAGACTATTTCAAGGTCACTTGGGTATGCATGACTCCATAATAACGGAATTCAAATCCTGCCATTCCATTAGTCATTCGGCGATCAAGGCCAATAAAATATGATTGTCGAGTCGTTCAGTCTGTCATTCGTGAGCGCCATTTCCAGACATAACGGCCGCCAATTGGCTTTCAGTCAAAGTTGTACTGGGAACTATGACGTAATCAAACAATAGCATATTGATGCGCATATTTACGAAACAGAGCTACTGTGTTGTCTTGAACAGTCCTTTGTTTTTTTAATATACCAACGGCTATAAGTGAGCTTAATTCATCATACCTGATGCCTGCCTCAATATCTACAAATATGGTACACTTCCTTTGAGCTGAGCAGTTCAGCCGGCAGTTAAGTCGGACAGTTAAGCCGACAGTTAAGTCGAACAGCTATGCCGACAGTTAAGCCTGACAGTTGAGCCGCGAAGACTCTCGTTGAGCAGAACTGCCGACTTCCTGCACCTGATCTGGACATGCCGGAACGTCCAAAGGTCAACAGTCTAGTCCTTTTCAGCAATGACCGACACCACCTAAGCATTTCACGCTGGACTTCCGGTTACACGGCAAAAACGCGTGAGGCGCACTCCAGCCTGTGCAGCCAGCCATTGCGAAAATTTGCGCGGAGAAACCGTTCGGATTATTACAGCGCCAGAAGCTCAGGCGACTTGACGAGCGCGGAAGGGCGGCAGCAGATAAGGGGAAAACCGGTAACGACTGGACGAGTTATAAATCACCTGGTCCAGACAATGCCGGGAGTTATTCAATTTTTTTTCAATCGGTTCAATTCTGATCAATTTGTTGCTTTTCCGGGCCATAAACCGGACCTTCTCCGCGAGGCATTATCACCGTTTGCTCAGAGGCCGCAACGCCGCAAAAAGCCCCCAAACCAGTGCCATAAACAAAAGAAGCCGGTTTAGCAAACGAAGAACCCAAGAACCGTTTGTCTCGTGGAAGGATGATAGATAATCTTCATCATAGCTTCAAGATATGATCACATTTTACACCGATATAGCAATGTCTTGTTTCCCCAAGTAAAAACGAAAAAGCCAGGGTAACACGAGCTCTGTCGTCTGGTTGGTTACTGGCGCTCTGATGTACAAATAGGTAACCATTTAGGCCGGCCTTTAAGGCTCAAGTCATTCAACGAATATTTCACCATGTTTTAGCTGTAGTCACTATTTACTTGCGTGCAACGTTTTCTCCGTTACGTCTGGGATACTTCAGGGGTTGGGAGCCAAGTAAACAAGACACTACCAAATCCCAGCATGGACTGCAATGCACAAGGATCGCGCAGGTCGGGCGGCGAGCCGCACCACTGCTATGTAAATCCATCCTCATGGAAGGCACGCAATGGATGTCGTGGCACGCTGGCTCGGTGGTAAGACGAAATCAACGGCCCTCGTGGTATTGTTCCCTAGTTACCGCCGGCCGCATGAGGTGATGCCAGTGCCAGCTGGATGCACTGACTGGCACTGGACGCCAGCTGACGACCTGTCTTGCGGGTGATTTCACGCATAATTTTGCATATCATTGTGCTCATTGCCCCCGAATGTCTTGTGGACTTGCAACCACTGCGGCGACTCTGGTGACGGCCGTGCTCTGTCTCTTCGGCGAACCGTGCTCACAGTTAACAAAAAGAGGCCAGTCTGCCCGCCTCGCTGGAAAGAAGCTGCCCGACCGACATCAGCGACCTGCTTTCCACCTCTCCGCCGAACCGTGCCGATTCCCACCCCCACACTGCCGGGGCGCGGTCGGGTCAGACCGAGCCGGACGCGCCGCCCGAGGAAGCGTCCGGGGCCGGCGCTGACCGCCGGCCGGCCCGCCTTCCGTCCGCGCAGTCACCGCCGGACGCGTCCCAGCCGCTTCCCGGCCGCGTGATTCACAGCCGGCGTTCTGGCAAAAACCCGCTGCGCAACACGCAGCTGATGCATACGCTACGCGCAGCGCTGGAAGTGGGGCGGCGAGCGGCCCGCCGATGGATAGCATCCGCTGGCGGCTCCGGCCCACACACCCAGCGCCAATAAACAATAAACTGAATTGAACAGGCCCGGGAAAACCGCGGTGTGTCGCAATGTTCCAGTGAATCGCGCGATCACCGCTCGCTGCATCGGCCGGCCGCGGCCGCGGCAATCGGCTGATTTGAGCCGGGGGCGGGGGGGGGGGGGGGAGAGGGCAGCCCGACACTGCAGCCCAGCGGCCGTCTCGGCGGCGGTGCAGCGAGCGCGAGGCGCAGTCCGGTGTCCGGCTGCCCAACGACGGAAGTCCGGGGCTGCTGACATCAGGTGCCTGACAAAACAGCTGCAATTCGACATGGCAATGGCCCACCTACAAGGCCAATTCGGTTCAACCTCCCTGCCCAGCCACCAGCACAGGGTCATCCCCTCCGTTAGCTGGGCCACGTGGCGTCCACTTGCCAAGTGTGTTTGCAACGGTCGGCCAGGCCGCTGTAATAATCCGACTGTCGTATGTGTAGCAAAGGCATCTGAAGGATCATCATGTGGCAAATGGTGTGGAGACGTCACGGGCGAGTTCCACCATTACACTCCGGCTCGACTCATCATCACAAGAAACAGCCTGGTTTACTGTTGATGATGGTGTATTCGCTTCCCATGCCCCGTAAATGAGTGGATGAACGGAAGCGTCGAAACGAAAAACAAAATGAGCGTGCACTTCTCCCGCGCCGTGCGGGAATCCCTCTCACTCACATCGTCCATACTGTACTATTTGCACACGTCCCCACGGCCGCGCGACTGATCGTAAAGCCTGTAACAAGCGTCCTCCCGCCGCGGGTACTGGCGACGAACCGGACACGATGTGCAGACCCGGGCGCTACCCCGGCCGGCGGTGCCTCGTCCGCGGCAGCGGCGACGGCAGCCTGGTCCACATCAAGCCCCTCCGCCGTCCGCGCCCGGCGCCTCGAGCGGCTCTCTGGCACCGAGAGCCCGCTCAGCCGCGGCGTTTGCCGGCGCGGCGCGTGTCGGCCGCCGCGCCACCCGCCGCCGCCGCCATCGCCTGCTCGTGCAGCTCCACCAGGCGCGCCTGCACGTCCGGCGTGGTCGGCACGTACCGGGCATACTCCATGCTGAATTCGCCCTTGCCCTGCGTGCCCGAGCGCAGCTCGGTGGCGTAACCGAACATCTTGTTGAGAGGCACCTGGCGACGGGAAAGGGGGGGGGGGCGGAGGAAGGCGTTAGCTAGCACCACGAAACGTCATAAAATGCATCATGAGCGCGGCAGGGGCAGCTTCACACGCCATGCTGCCACTTCGGCCGAGCAAGACGGCTGCGATAAATAGCTTGAGTCGAGTCTCTTGGAAGTCTACATTCTCATTGCGCAGAAAACACGAGCACTTCACAGACACAAACACTTTCCCGTCCTTACTCTCCTTCACGCCTGCATCCCCGCATCTCGACATCTGGAACACCACCGCACCACCTAGCTTCAGGATAGAACCTACACGCGCGGAGGACTGAGCACAGCGTAGACGGGCGGCGCGGACACACCTCAGCGAAGACAGTGAACCAGCCCTCGTTGCTGTCCTGGCCGAGAACGACCCCCGCGCGCCGGTTCAGCTGACCCATCACCGCGCTCTGGAACTCAGCCGGCGCCGACACCTCCACAGACATCATCGGCTCCAGCACCTGCCAGTGGCCGCTGGCGTACGCTGTGGACAGCAGTAAAGGGCGTCTGTCAGGCCGGGCCAGGTCAGGTCAGGTCAGGTCAGGTCAGGTCAGGTCCGGTCAGGTCAGCAGGCACAGCCCTGACAGCTGTCGCACAATGCGGGGGTCGGGTCAGGTTGGCGGGTGTGGCAACGGTCTCCGGCACAAATCGCGGGGGGAGGGGGCGCAGGTCAGGTGTCAGGTCAGGTCACCTGGTCCAGGCTGGCCGTTGGCATGTACTACGGGGGCGAGCGACTGATCGGGTCAGGTACCCCAGCACAAGTCACCGACCCCAGACTACGGGGCGCAAGCGAGGTAAGACTCCGCACCAGGAACCGGGTGCTGACGTCCTCTACGGGATCAGGCCACGTGACCGTGTTGCCGTAAAAAAAGGAACATAAAGCCAGACCGCAAACCGCATCGCTCACAACTCGGCATAATTCGCGGCACCCCGGCCATTCGCGGCGAGCCGGTGCACCAGGAAGTCACCCCGTGCTAACCGGTACACGGGACCAGCACGCAGCGCCGCCCCGATCGACGCGCAGGTCACAGAGAACCGACCACACAGCAAGGGTGGGCAGGCTGGATTGGCCCGGCTGGGACCAGTGACCCGACGACCCGGCCCGGTCGGACGCCGAGGGGAATCCCACGGACGCAGATAACCCATCGCCGCTCAGCAGCGCCACGCGGCGACAAAACGACCGCAAACCACACGTCCGGACATCAAATGTTCCGTTTGGGGTCGACTCCATTCCCGCTGGGAAGCGCCGGAAAGCCAAGTGTCAAGGTTGCTGTTAACGAGACGATGGGATGCGAGCTGACAGGACTCCAGCCCGCTAAAGCTAAGTTGAGTGCTTCCGCTCATCACGCAGCATCAGAGCGTCTGCCTTTTCTCAAGCCGCACGAACTCCTGCAAAATCCCGCACACTGCGCTGACGGCTAAGCTCCGGCTCACGTGTAACGACAAAGCTCTGTATTACATTCACGCCCGCCCGATAACCCGTTATGATTAGCATTTCCGGGCTGTAAGCCGGCCGGGAAGCAGACGGGTCCGCGTCCGTGCCCTGCCAGCTAAGAGATACCAGTCCATCCCTCCCAGAAGGCCGGCTGCGCCGTTACATGGTCGTTACATGGTTACATGGTTACATGTGCCGTTACATAGTCACTGAAGCCCGGCGAGGTCCGGATCAGCGTAGGTCGGTGCCGAGCCGCGTGCGGCTGCCGACAACCCAGACAGAGTCAAATGTGATGGCACGGGATCAGGTGGGTGCTTTGGTTACGCAATCCACGCTGGGGTTATAAGCCAGCAATGCGATAGACGAGAAGAACGTCTTATTGGCGGTCATAGCCCTTGCTGAGGTCGAGAGGACGAGCTGATGTTAGCGTTATGTTTGAGAAGAGGTGTTAGCACGATGAACTAAATATTTAGGTTATGTCGCCATCGTCGACGCCGCAGCGAAACACTGTGTGGAATCTTTATCGCAGCACACAACTGGAAACGTTCGATGTGCAGCAATGTACGGCCCGAACGCGCTCAGGGCCCCTCGGAATAACTCACAGGCGCCAGCGGCCTTGAGAAATGAGTGCAAAAGCAGGGACAAATCAACAACAGTGACAGGGACAACATCCACAAAACTACCAAATTTCGACTTGCACCAAATTCTGCCGATGAAATGGGATTACGCGACCATATGGTAAGTTGCTGTTGTTTCGATTCATGCTCGGATTGCTGTTGTTTCGATTCATACTCGGATTGCTGTGTTTCGATTCGTGCTCGGATTGCTGTGCTTCGATTCATGCTCGGATTGCTGTTGCTTCGATTCATACTCGGATTGCTGTTGTCTCGATTCATGCTCGGATTGCTGTTATTTCGATTCATGCTCGGATTGCTGTTGTTTCGATTCATACTAGGATTGCTGTTGTTTCGATTCATGCTCGGCGTATGTCGCTTCCGGCCCGTCAGTCCCACATTAACTTCGAGCCGTGCCCGAAGAACATACGACCTCAGGGATGCGGCGCGCCGACCCGCAGCCTCGCGCGCCAGGTGGACGCGGTCCGCCCTGACCTCCCAGGGCGCCAGCTGCACCTCAGACGCCAACGCGAGTCGACACCGCGACGGGTCTACGAACACCCCACATTGGCAGCGAACTGACCTGACTCCGAAGGGGCCCCACGTGACCCACATCGCCGTAACAGGACCTGACGCCACCATAGGTTGCAAGATAGATCACCTCATTGGCACCACCAACAGTGCTAGAAAAGGGTCCCGTGAAAGCCTCTGGCAGGAATCGAACGCAGGCCATTCGATTTCAAACCTTTACCGAAACGAAACCCAGCAGCCCACGACCGTTCGCGTCGCTCACCTCTGCAGCCCCCTTCCGCCGCCGGGTGAGGGCGGTAGCGACCAACTACGTGACGACACGAGCATCCTCTTTCTCACTGTCGTGCACAATTCAGTGCATCAGCCATTTCCGTGGACGACGTTAAAACTTACGAGACGTTGACACCCAGACGGTGAACGGACGTGGACTGACAGATCTTCGCATACACGGTCCGGCAGACAACAGTCTGATTGAAAACTGATCGTCACTTACACGACCATCATACACAACCAAAAATCAATCCCACTATGCTTGCAGGCGGGGGTGCAGTTTCCTTTTCAGTTAGAGGGGGAGGGGCAGGCCCCAAACTTTGGCTCCAGTTCCAAGTTTGAGAAGAAAACGGACCAAGTCGGGGAGAAACCTGCTTGTTGGCTTATTTCGAGGGTAAGTTTCTTCATATTTCACTTCCCAGGTCCCCAAAAGTCATTTTGCGACATTATCCCGCCGCTTGCTGGATACCGCCAAGGCCGCTTCACAGTATACAGCCATGATTTTCCACTACACACACCGGCGGCCGCTTAAGCGCGTGCCCCCCCCCCCCCCCCCCAGCGCCGACAAAGGTGTCTGCGCGACATCTGCCGGCGCCGGGTCCAAACGTGACCGGTCGAGCGACGGGTCAGTGTGCCGGTCCCCACCTGACATGACCTGACCTGCACCGCAGCTCACCGGCCGTCCAGTCGTGACCCTAGACCGCCCCGCACCCGTCGGCAAGCGCTGCTCCCGCGGCCCCGACCGGAACGGACCTCAAGCCGGTCCCCGCCCCACCTACCTGACCTGCACGGCAGCTCACCGGCCGTCCAGTCGTGACCCTAGACCGCTCCGCACCCGTCGGCAGGCGTTGCTCTCGCGGCCCCGACCGGAACGGACTTCAAGCCGGTCCCCACCCCACCTGACCTGACCTGCACGGCAGCTCACCGGCCGTCCAGTCGTGACCCTAGACCGCCCCGCACCCGTCGGCAGGCGCTGCTCCCGCGGCCCCAACCGGGACGGAACTCAAGCCGGACCTCAGCAGCTGCCTGCAGCTGCGCGTGTGCTCGCGCTTACATACACCTCCACAAAACATGTAGCCCTTCTTGCCAAACCTGACGGCTGCTCAGCGCAGACAGCAGCAGCTCTGGACGACCGCTGGCTTCACACTGCAGGGACACACCCAGGATTTCATGCGGGGGGAGGGGGGGGGGGGAGCAATCCAAACCCATCCTCGTGGGTAGGCCAAAATGCTGTAAAAATCGTTCCACGATATACTTCTGCAGAAACGCTTAGAATGTCTCAAGAAAACAAGCGCCTGCGCACGCCCCTTTTCCCCGTTTTTCCTGTGTCCCCTGTGCATGTCCACGTCCCCTTTACACGCGCCCCTGCCCGCAGCAGGTGACCGGCGCCACTGACCCTCCTTGACGGCGCCCTGGCCGGCCAGGATGAAGGCGATCTCGTTGGAGTCGACCGCGTGGCTGGCGCCGTCCAGCAGTCGGAAGCGCACGCCCGAGATCTTGTGACCTGTCGGGGTCACGCGGACCGGTCAGCAGGCGGTCGGCGGTCACCTCACCCCGCCCCTCCCCGCCCGCGGCGTGGCCGGCCGCCGGCGGCGCAAGATTCCAAGCGACGGTGAAGTTAGACACCGTCCCTGCCTGCACCATGTTTTTTTTTTTAGTCAGCCAGTGAAGGCAAGACAAGACTACATGACACAATACCCAAGTAGTCTTCATCCAATCATTCACTTCGACAGCTGCACACATTGATGCAAAATATTCGTACACAGGTGCAAACTGATAAATGCATATGGATTGCGAGCATTGCGGCAGACCTACCAGTTAGGGCGCCTTTCTCCGTCATGTTCATGAATCCCTTTTTGATGGCAGGAATGAATTGCTTGGGCACGTTGGTGCCCATTGTCTGGTCCACAAACTCCAGCTTGGTGTTTTCGGAGGCTGGCAGGGGCTGCAGCAAGGCACACTCGCATGAAATCCGCGTCAGGGAATCCGCCAGACGACCCAAGACGAGCACGTGCAAGGCCCCGTGAATCACATGAAATCGGATCAACGGTTCAAACGTCATGCGTTTGCGGCTATCCGAGTTGACACCGGCTAGTGATGCAGCTTCAAGCATGGCCACGGGACTGCACCGCTCGAGGAACAGGCTTGAGACAGGGAGTCGTGTCCACCGCGTCACATTCTCGCATCGTCCTCCGGCCCGTCACGTGAGTGTCGCAGTTCTTCCAGCAGCCAACCCAGCTGCCAACCCTTGCTTGCAACCTCAATGATGCGCCACTAAGTTACACTTTCCAGCTGAGCCAGATAATTCCAAGGCAGGTTACATCCACCTTACACCACCATGTGATGGATCACCTTCAGGTTATAAATGATGTCAGTTTCCTCCGCATTGCGCCTAAATGCATGAAAACACAGATCCGTATGATCTCGGTGGGCACTGTAAACGCCGCCTACCTCCAGCACGCCCAGGACCCGACCGTACTGGCCGGCGCCGCCCGACTGCTTCTTGTGCTGGTAGTCGAATGAGCACGGTTCCAGCAGCGTCTCCCTGAAGGCCACCTTCGGCTGGCCCATCACCACCGGACAGTTGTACTCCCGCTCCATTCGCTGCAACCGTGGCAGCGCGGATCAGCGGCCGGAGACAGACCCAGGTGAGCTCCACGGGTCCAGGGACATACACAGGTCAGACCCCCCGGATCTGAGGACAAACCCAGGTAAGACCCGCGTTCGCTGACACGCAGGTCGGCCCCCCGGATCTGGGAACACTCAGGTGAGCCCTCTGGGGCGGTGACATACACAGGTCCCCCAGGTCCGGGAGTAGACACAGGTCAGCCCAGGGAACTGAGCTGTGGAACCCGTCGCATGTTACATCTGGTTAACCTGTACTCCGCGCTCACCCCAGCGGCACCGTTGTAGAGTCTGCCGCCAGGCAGCGCCACCGCCGCTCACCTGGGCGTAGATGTCCAGGTGCAGTTCGCCCATGCCAGCCGCAATCGTCTCCTTGGAGTCGTCGTCATACATGATCTTGTACGTGGGATCCTCGCGGGTAAACCTGCCGCGCATGGGACAGCACCTCATCA
The DNA here is from genome assembly GCF_011947565.3 of Pollicipes pollicipes. Taxonomy (NCBI): domain Eukaryota; kingdom Metazoa; phylum Arthropoda; class Thecostraca; order Pollicipedomorpha; family Pollicipedidae; genus Pollicipes; species Pollicipes pollicipes. The sequence goes on along the minus strand of NW_023597034.1, from coordinate 26,409,256 downwards.
GGACCGGCCGCACCTGCGATCCGCGCATGGAACAGCACCCCATCAGGACCGGCCACACCTGCGATCCGCGCATGGGAGACAGCACCCCCTCAGGACCGGCCACACTTGCGACCCGCGCATGGGACAGCACCCCATCAGGACCGGCCACACCTGCGATCCGCGCATGGGAGACAGCACCCCATCAGGACCGGCCACACCTGCGACGCACCCGGAGCGACGCCTCCGGCGGGCTCGCTCAGCATCCGACAGGGAAACACGTGCGACGGTCCCGCCCTCCGATTATACGTGAAAGGAACAAGCTAGACGTTCCAAAGGGGTGCGCATACAGTGCCGATCTGCACCAATTACCCGACACATAGAAGCTCGACCCTCCACCGGCGGCCAAGCCCGGGCTGACCTGTTGACGGCTTTGCCGAAGTTCTCGACGTCCTTGCTGTTCTTGGGCTTGATGGACATCGATATGACGGGGTCCGGCACGAAGATGGACTCCTACGGCGGGGAGAGGGGAGGGGGGGTGAAGCTGGCTGGTCCGAACCAGGCCCGGCCCGGCCCGGCTTGGCGCCACTGCTCGCCCGCGCAGCCAGCCAGCGTAGCCCGACACCCCACTGGTGCGCATGTGATGGGGGACCAATGATCACCGTAGCGCATTACTTGCAGCGATCTAGCCACCGAGAACTGAGTATGGCGCGTGGCTTCTGCATGGTGTTTACCGGGTGTTCAACTACGTGTGACATGGATGTGACCCCTCCCTGTCCAGGTGACACGTGGCGTCACTCCGACACCCGGACGCCAAACTGCCCTACACACTCTGACACCGCGATACCCAACTGCCCTACACACTCTGACACCGCGATACCCAACTGCCCTACACACTGACACCGCGACACCCAATTGCCCTACACACTCTGACACCGCGACACCTAACTGCCCTACTTCCTCGACACGCAATAACCCTCGCTTTATCGTCAGTGGACAAGACAAACGCTGCTCTCAAGAGCGATGCAGCCCGCCATTCTGGCCGCCAAGGTCGTGATGAGCTGAGACGGCTGTTGTCACGAGCCGTCCGCTGGGAGTCTCTCCAGCAGGCAGCAGCGCAGCCCGGCGACCGGCCACCGACTCCCGCAGCCTCCCCGGCGGCCGGCCGCCCACTTTCGCAGCCTTCCCGGCCGCCCACCCCCGCAGCCTCCCCGTAGGCTGGCCACCCACTCCCGCAGCCTTCCCAGCCGCCGGCCGCCAATTCCCGCAGCCTCCCCGGCAGCTGGCCACCCGCTCCCGCAGCCTCCCCGGCAGCTGGCCACCCACTCCCGCAGCCTCCCCGGCCGCCGGCGGCCACGCACCATGGACAGGTTCAGCCGGGCGTCTGAGACGAAGGAGTCTCCGGAGGCGCAATCGACGCCGAAGAGGGCGAATATGTCGCCGGCGAACACCTCGTCCACAGTCCTCCAGCTGGTCAGAGTGCAGCCGCACCAGGCGGGCCACGCGCACCTGAGGTAGACGGCGCCGGTTCGAGCCTGGCTGACGGCTCAACTTTCCAACGCGGCGGGGCGACGGACGCACACGTACAATACGTGGACCGGGCGCACCCGCTGGAACCGGCCACGACGGTGCGTCAGACCGCACCCAGGCCATCACCCGACCACCTCCTGCCCAGCCGCACAGCACCCAGCTAGCGTCAGCTGAGGGCAGCCGGTTCAGTCCGCATGACACATTGCCCCGGACAGCGAGGAGACACCAACTTCATCAGACAGCAACACAACGTGCAACGGCGTCAGACATCCCCGCGCGGGCCTCCTCCACCGCGCTCTCGTCAGACGCCTGACCACTTAACCCGGTACATGTCCACCCGCCATCGAGAGGACCGGCCTCAGCGGGGCGACTCAGCGCCCGCACCGGCGGCACCCACCGCTCCAGCCGCACCTTTTTGCCGTTGCGGGTGTTGAAGATGATCTCGCCCTTGGCCAGACGGCCCTGGTAGCAGCGCAGGTACGTCAGCTGGCCGAACCTGCCCGCCTCCAGCTTGAACGCCAGCGAGACGAACGGGTGCGAGCTGTCGCGCAGCGGGCTCATCCGGACCTGCTTCGGCTTACCCTCCGGCCTGCGGTCAGGCCGCTCACGGTCAGCGGCTGCAGCGGATGTCCTCGAAAGCCGTGTCGCGGCCAATGGCCTTTGTGCTGATAGCCAAGCCGACAGCAGAACTGTGTGCACGCCTCCACTACCAAGGCCGCATAATATTGGGGATAGGGACACTAAACACGTGAGACGGGATGCTGAGCACAGGTTAGGACGTTAAGTATTAAGTATTGGCAATGTTTGCTCGATAACATTGTTTCACGAGTACCTCCCGGCTTCTTGAACGTCGATAACCTTGAAGGTCAATCTTGCCAGAATAAAAACTCTAGACTCACAGCCTCCAAAAACAAGAGCCGAAAGCCTTTTTCCTTCCACCAAGTACAAGTAAAGGGTAGACCAGGATAGGACACTGCATTACGACAAATACGAACTCCAGACATCGCATTCGGCGCCCTGATTCTCACCACACCTCGCGCCGCCCGCACCGCGCGCTGTCGCAGCCCGTCTGCCCCGCCGTGCCCCACTCACGTGAGGACGGTCTCGTCGAGCGCAAAGTTCTCCACCTGGGCCGGGTTGGGCAGGTACGCGAGCACGCCGTCCAGCAGCGGCTGCACGCCGCGGTTCTTGAGCGCCGTACCCATCATGACGGGCGTGAACTGGCGGGCGAGCGTGGCGCGGCGCACGGCCGCCGCCAGCTGCTGCTCCGACGGCGTCTGCTCCTCTGCCAGCCAGGTCAGAGGTCAGGTCAGGTCGGGTCGGGGAAGGTTAGAGGGCAGAACAGACAGCGACGGACACGCACCGAAGCAGTCACAGACAGACATACCGTCAGACACGGACAGAGCCGGTCACATGGCGCCGGCTCCTATGCCGGGAGAGCCAGCTCCGGGACACGGCCAGGAGTCACCACCGCCGGAGACAAGCCCAGCTGGTCACACACGGACAGACGGATGACTACCGACAAACTGCCCGACGAAAACTGCGGCGATCAGGCGGCAGCGACCGCCCAGCAGGCAGGCACACAATCTGACAAAGACCGAGGCGGCATGTACGGACCCGCCGTCAGACACAGAAAGCGACAGTTTGACACAGGAGACGGCGACAACTGACCCAGGAACAGCATGCCCAGCTCGTCGTCTGCGTCGGCCACGTGCTCGATGAGTTCTGCCCGCGCGTCCTCCGCCTCAGCCCTCATGTCGGCCGGCACCTCGTCGTACCGCACGATCTCGCTGCCATTGGAGCGCATAGTCAAACGGGGGGCGAGGGGGGCAAGGTCAGGACACTGCCGACCACGGCCAAAGACCGCGACGGCCTCCACGGCAACGCGACAACACGGCGATCCACGCTCGGCTACGTCAATGGGTCGCGATAGTACCTGGTCGACGATCGGAGCAAACGCAAGCAACGCCCGCCTGTGTTAATCGCTTTTACGCAGTGAGCTTGCTACTTACCCGAATGGGCCGTCGAAATAGATGGCTCTCTGTTGGACGAGGTCCACCAGCCCTTGAGTGTTTCCTTCCAGGCCGATGGGCAGTTGCACAAAGGCCGCGTTATGATTCATCTTCGTCCTGGAATGCAGATATGTCAGGCCGCTGAACAAAGTCTCCCATGAACACATGCATTTATTGCGGAGTGTGACAAGCTTCATCCCATCACTGCAGGCTGACGCATCTACCAGCGTGGATGGATATCAGATGACTTCGCTGGCCGACTCGCGCCCTTCGCCTCGGCTGAGACAGACCCGGTCCGTATGCTGTGGCACGTCGCTGAGGCAGAACACTACACAGGACGGACTGCAGAGGTGCACATCCCGTGCTTCTACGACTCTGACTCCAGCCCTTCGCCTCACCAGCGACACACCAACACCAGCGAGGGCCCGGCGAGCCATGACGTCCCGCCCCTCCGGGCGCCCACCTCATCTGCGCGAGCACGCGGTGCGGGTTGGCGCCGGCCCGGTCCAGCTTGTTGATGAACGCCAGACAGGGCACGCTGTAGCGCTTCATCTGGCGGTTGACGGTGAGCGTCTGACTCTGGACGCCGCCGACGGCGCACAGCACCAGCACGGCGCCGTCCAGCACGCGTAGAGCCCGCTCCACCTCCACCGTGAAGTCGACGTGACCTGGGCGGCAGCGGGCGGCGCGTGTCACGGGGAGCCAGGGCGCCGAGCGCGCCGCCCAGAGACCACGCGCGCGGCAAAGACGGGTCGTCCCGCGCGTCAGGGTCGGGGGGAGCCGGGGCGCGAGCGCCCGTTCGGTGCTGCGCGCGGCAGCGGGCCGCGCGTGTCGCGGCAGGGCGGAGAGCAGGACCGTCGAGCGCGCCGCCCAGAGACACGAGCTCGGGCCAGCGGGCGGCGCGTGTCACGGGAGCCTGGGCGTCCGAGCGCGCCGCCCAGAGACCACACGCGCGCGGCAGGCAGGGGCGGCGGCGTGTCCCGGGGATGCCCGGGCGCCGAGGCGCGCCGCTCAGGTGCCATGCGCGCGGCAGCGGGCGGCGCGTGTCACGGGGAGCCCGGGCGCCGAGCGCGCCGCCCAAGGGCCACGCGCGCGGCAGCGGGGACATCGCGCCGAACGGTCACGGCCGATGTCAACGGCCACAGCAATGTCAGAGACGGTCGTTCTCACGCGGGCCACACACCGGTCACGTCACGGCAAACAAACAGCGCTGTCTACAGACCGGGCGTGGCCCGTCGTGTCAGGAGCAAACCTCCGAGGCAAACAAGGCCGGGGTGCCACCGCCGGCGGCCGCCTCACCTGGCGTGTCGATGATGTTGATGTTGTGGTCCTTCCACATGGTGTAGGTGGCCGCCGACTGGATGGTGATGCCACGCTGCCGCTCAAGCTCCATCGAGTCCATCACGGCGCCCACGTTGTCCTTGCCGCGCACCTGCCGCCGGCGCGCGCCGCCTCCGTCAGCTCGTGGTCGGGCAGGCCAAACCACAGCAGGGCAGGCACACACACAAAGCCAGTAAGCCACCGATCGTCAGGAGGACGAGCACACCATCACGTGTAGGCGAAGGCAACGAGGAACGACACATTTCCAGGCGCAGTAGATAAACCGCGAGAAGGGGATGATTACGGTTATTTGCTCGACAAGGACATTTTCCGTCACACGGTGCAGCAAAGAAATTTCCATACCGCAAAAGTACATGGGCGCAGTGGACAAGTAACTTATGTGTGAAGAACAAGTTAAGAGATCTGGGTAAAGAAGATTGTGGGCTATGATCTATGAATATATTATGGGCGAAGTAATGTCTGTGTTAATGGTGGTTTACGACGCACTCAGTGTGGGGGGGGGGGGATGCATGTGTGGGTCTGTATCGGTCAACGTGTGCGGGCCATGTACACACGTATGCATGTAGGTATATGTGTATGTATGTATGTACACATGTATGTGGTGGTCGCATGCATGCATGTGTATGTGTGCCTGTATGCTTATATGCATGCATGGATGTGCATATGTGTGCCTATATACATGCATGTATATATGCATTATCCAAATGTGCATGTATGCATGAATATGTGTGCATGTGGTGCAGTTAGTGTCGATAAGCATGCCATAGCGTCGAACTATGGTGTGCTTCCACGATTATCTGATGATGTAACCAGGCAGCTTCATATCTTACTGAATCATTAATAAATCATTTAGCAACTAAACAGCACATGCCACACATCCAAATTGTTGTAGCCATCCCAGCCAAGAACTATGGTTCTCCACACGCACCAGCAGGTAATACGAATCAGCAGCACGTAAGATCATACCGCCAAAAAGGAAAAGCGACGGGTTCGGCCCAGGGCACCGTTCTCGTGAAGAATCGGCGCTCAGCAGAGGCCATCCACCAACAGGTCTGCCAGCATGACAGTTCAAAAGAATGTGCTAAGCAGTGGTTACCACAACCACCCGCAGGGCTTTTGCTTGATACCGTCAAAACGGAATGTGGGCGCGCAGAAGAGGATCCAACGAGCATCTCACTCCTAGAGCTATTGTCTAACACCATCACAGCGAGATGTGCCCGCTCAACAGCAGATATCTCGCGATTTTCTGGGCCTAGAGCACCCCACTGATAGTTCGTCGCACCAGCCGTTCCGTCAAGAGATGGTGCCCTGCAGGCATTACCTCGTGCATTTCGCTGATGCGGCCGGTGTAGAACAGGATGCGCTCTGAGAGGGTCGTCTTGCCAGAGTCGATGTGCGCAGATATGCCGATGTTGCGTATCCGCTCCAGCGCTATGTTGTTGGGTGCAGATGCATGTGATGCCCACCGCACACCACTGGTGCGGTGCAACTGCGGCCAAACAGGGAGTGGTCACAGTGAGTAACAGGCATATATGTCAAACGTGTACCTGACATGCAACACCTGAGATGCTGCTGCAATTTGAATGAAATCACACCCCCACAGACACTTGCACCACACCTCATCAAAGCATGGAATGGGGGGGGGACACCATATGTCGCAGGCTGTTAAGAAGGGTACCAGTTGGAACAGGTAAGCACCAGTATATGGAAACATTCTAGACTAGGAACTAGTGGGCAGAGGGGTAAGAGTTACACCATACTGAGTTCCACCTCCTGCTAAAGCAGCAGTGATTCTGACTGTCTAGCCATGCTTAAGGTTCTCTTCCGAAGCATGAGGCAGCTAACAGAACAGTAACCATCTTCTACCAGAAAAATCAAGCGGACAGTTGCACCAACAGACCGACATATGCTAGATGTTGGGAACCTAAGCCTGTGATACAGCTGTCATGCTACTGATAACTTAATTTTGTTTTGGTTTGAGATGATGTTCAAAAAGTAAAACTAGGGCATGACATGTAACTTTAGTGGGCAATGGATGCATTGAAAATGCTTTATGAGAATAGAAATGTGATACAAATAAACTATCAATTACAAACCAACCCAACAACACCATTTCAATGTTGTGAGTTATCTCACTGAAATATGAGCCTTCTGGTATACAATGCAAAGGCAGCAAGGTCCCAGTCTAAGAGATGCAATTATTTAAGCAAGCTGATACAGTGGCTCACAGGGCTATCTATCTACATATTCAGTTTCAGCCCAGCCTGTATACCCACACATTATGATGACTGGTAAAAAGTTCACCATATTCCAGATGATGAATTGAAAGTAAAATGAACTA
>NW_023597034.1:26388054-26401865 GCF_011947565.3 Pollicipes pollicipes | reverse complement strand
TGCGTCCTTAGAACTCAGAAGGCCCGTCGCGCCATTTGAGGCTACCAGTCAATACCGACTTTCGCACAGCAGGGATTGGCATTAGACCATGGTACTGTTATGACTGAGTATGAAACTGAGTATGACCCTCCTTAGAGTTAATCATGCATGGCACTCGCTCATCTCACTGAACTACCGATCTCATCTGAGCGCTTTCTAAGCATTTAAGAAGCGTTGGATCAAACTGACCAAGACTTATTCGGGTCTTGTTCAAGCTGCGCCCTGCGCTCGGAACTGGCAGCGTGTACTGCTCGGCCGGAAGCCCGTCTCTGCCCATCCACAAACACAGAGAACGAGCACATCAGACTTCAGCGCGCGAAACAGGATCAACGAAGGATGATTGGCCGGGTCGTGGCGGCCTTCCGGACCTGCCATTGATTGGGAAAAATGTCGAACCCGTGCCTGCAAGAGACGGTGCGTCCACCAGATCGGCGCGCGATTCACTGTGCCGTATGACAAGTTCCCGGCGCAAAAAGTCCATACAAAAACGGCAGGCAGGGCCAAGGGCTCCTATCAGTCCACAGGTCCTTTACAACGCCGGCATTGTCCGAGTGCAACATGACGTCGCACATGCTGCATGCCGGTATTGCCGTGGACGCGGTCGTATATTTAACTTGGGTCGTATATTTAACTTACCGTGGACCCGTTCGTATACTGTACGAGCCACGTGAGACGAATTCGGGTACCAACAGTACTGTAGCAAACAAGCAGAGCACTTGTCCGGCACGCCCGCCGTGTCGACCACTGAGCCTGCCACGGCCTTCCTTATTTTACGCTCCAGTCCGCCAGCTGGCTGACCAGATAGCACGAGCTGGCGACGAACGCGGCGCAGCGAGGCACTGGGGGGGGGGGGTGGGGGGGGGGGGGTGCACGGACGGTCCTCCGTTGCGGAGCGTCCATCACCACCGCGCCGACTTATGAGGGGCGGACGGCGACGATGCGAACGCACCTTCTGCTCCCTTCCAAGGCCTCCTGCCAATCGGGTGACCGAACGTCTCCGCACACTAAGGGTGATCCCAGTGACAGCACGATGGCATGCTAGGGCCAGCTCAGCCCCTTGTTCCATTTCAACTTCATGACCAAAAATAATGGTATGTGAGCACCGCATCGCACACCACTTGCTTTGCCATGTAAATTCATGTCACGGAAATATCGCGGAAATGAATATATGCATTACGCCTGGTGGCACTTACCAATACCAGCCAATGCGATCGTCTTAGCAAGGACCCTGACGACGGCCGGCCGTCCTATAGCGACGAGCCAGGGCCGCGACGGCCGTCCACACCCCGACAGCCCGTTTGAAGGTCACGCGGCAAGGTCAGGGGCTCCAGCCGTGCGCACCTGTACAGGATGGCCAGAGGTGAACAGATTCGTATGGAGGGCCCATCGCCCCTTCCATGTCGCATTAGACATTCTTTGATGGCCTAAAGATATCGGCGTTTGAAGTTTAAACCTCCCTACTTTCGGGCGCTGGCGTCTTTGGCGACAGCGCCAAATCGAGCAGGGCACGTAAGCTGAGGTTTCTGAGCCTTGCACATGTCTCCTGAACATGGGTAATGAATCAATGACAATTGCAGAGGCCAAGTCATGCGTAGGTTTAATAAAAGGGCGCGTTGATAACCATTCCCGAGCACAGTTTTAATCGCTATCAGCATCATTTCGTGTGACGCAGGGATTACCTGAGCTCTCCGATAGTCATAGCTTGTTGCATGAATACTGAAACCACTAACTTCTCATTTGCTTGAATTAGGTATGACATGAACCATTGCACAAGCTTGTACAGTGTTCTAATGTTGCGAAGCTGTACTCTGCCATCCCAATAGGATGCATACTATTCGTCAGCAGGGAACGAATTTATTTGCCCGGAACTGACGCTTTCGGCCACAGCAGTCATTTTCAAACGGTTTAGCATGACGTAAAAAACCTTATCAACGTCTGACAGTTGTATACCACTTTGAACACACGACCAAAAAGTTCACCCCACTCCCCCCCCCCCCCCCCACCCCCGGGCCCGTTTTAAAATGATAAGTCGCAGTGAACGAACTTCGACCCCGCGCACCCAACGCAGCGATTTCAAGCCAGGAGGTACTGGGTGCAGGACCCCTTAAAGCAGCCTGAGGACATACAGCAGCATGCACAATCGCCTCACCCTCAACACACACAATGGTTGTGAGCGGGTCAATAGCCGTCAGAGTTAGGCTAGAATGGCACAATGCCGGTGGACGTGGCCGCCGCATGCACTGAGGTGATCGATGCGAACCCCGGTGCCGTTTCCAAAGTAAGCAAGATGGAACTTAGTGAAAAAAAAACATCAGTGACTTGGTCGGAAACGACTATCTCGCGATAAGTAATTGGTTTTATGTTGCTAGGACGAAAATGAATCACCACTGCGTTAGGTCAAATGTCAAAATCTTCCCGGATATCAAACTTCTTCAGATTTGCACACTTATATGTACAAATTCCATGTCTTCTAGTGACACAGACCTGAACATGCGTGCTCCCTATTCAATTCGGAGTGCACTTATGTATTTTTTTCACGCGTCTCAGCACATGTTTATGAGTATGGCTCCGCTAATATAGCAATGTTGGCCTGCCTCAGGCGGTCCGTGGGAAAGTCGGTTGCTGCCAGCCGCACACGCCGGCCGTAGATCACTGTGAAGTGTTTCTAAAAAAAAAACGCCGCTGCTGCGAAACCGGAATGGCTAGGGACGGGTTTTTTACATCAAAACACGCCCATCAAATGCCGAATAGGCTTTTGAAAATTTGGGGCGCGATGTCTGACATGCCGGAGAGTTATCATAAGAAAACCTCAGAGGGTTGCATTAAGCCCTCCCCTCCCCTTCCCTGACCCCTCCTCCAGGGTATTAGTTGATGTTGACAGTAGAAAATCTACGTAACAGGGATAAAGCCAAAAGTGAGGGCCGCCGAGGGTCGCATTTTTCTTTTTTCATCACAAATGGCCCCTGACAGAAAGTTCAGCATCGGCATGATGTGTTGTAGAACTCCGGGTCTACCAACCCGGGTACCAGGAGCGGCGCAGCAGATGGGGAAGGAGGCAGGGCCGGCAGGGGGCAAAAGTATCTTTTTAACCAAACAAATTTTGAGGAGGTCCCTTTTTCTCAAGCTAAAAGGCATTGAAGCTACTCGTCGATGATTAAAGTTCGACCAACGGGCCTCCAATAACTGAGCTAGAGCGTAATAAATCGGATTCAGAAGACCTTTTTCTGCACTAAGAGGTTCGTTTTCTGGACCATGAGGCCATCTTTATGAATGAGGTAACCCATGCTATGGATTGGAAGGCCCGATGCTGTATCAAGGAGGTGCATTTGCTGGCTCGGTAGGCCCCGTTACAAACATGGAGGCCCCTCTGGGTTAGAATGCACCCTCTATGCTAAAGAGGCCTCATTTCTGATACAGGAGGCCCCTTCATGCACCAGATTGTCGCGGTTCCGACTCAAGATGCCCTGTTTTTGCATGGCGAGGCCCGTTTGCGAAATTTGGAGGCCCCGTTTCGTAAATTAGAGATATTCTGTTCTACAAAAGGAGACTCGCTTATTTATCAGGGGCCCTTTGCGGAACAGGAGACCCTGTTTTATTTTAGCGAGACCTTTATTGGATAATTAGAAGACTCCCATTCAGAATTATTTAATTTATAAGAGGGTATGCTTGGTGTCCCTTTACCTTGAATGCGACAATGTCGAGGAGCCCCGCCCCCCCCCCCCCCCCCTCTGGGAGGCCTCATTTTGTCCAGGAGACTCCCTGGAAGACTATGGCTCGCTCTCCTCTATCCCAAAATATGTGGCGCCCCCCCCCCCCCCCGTGCAGGATGACCAATCAGACACCATTGCGTGCTCAAAAAGCCTCCACACGTAGCTGTGCTCCTAAAGGTGCATTCTTCGCAAAGATTCAAAAATGACTCACACATTGCACACGCAAGGTTTCAACCCTTAACCAGCAGGAATGATGGCTTATTATTAGCCCTGCACCTACCGATCTGCCGATTGATCGTTTGTGACCTGACCACGATCACTTCCCGGCTGCCGCCCTTCTACTGTGGCTGCCCACGGAGTGAAGCACAGCTCACCGCTGCAACGTTGCAAAGGGTCGACTTTGTGTAATCGACGTTGCCAAGGAGCAGCATCGATTCTGGCCGTGTGAAGTCCATGGCTCGGGTGTCGTGTGGCCCGCGAAACCTGGGGACTGTCCGAGGCGGGTTGTTGCAGGGCAGGGTCGATGCTGTTCCGCGTGTGATACGAGGCGGGCGGTCCCGCGGGCCGACGGACGTTCCGCGGTTTGGGGGATAGTCGCAAGAAGTGGGACGTGGAAGAACCGGGACTGCTCTCTTGTCTCCGCTAAATTGCTTCGAAATGAGATTTTGCCGTAATCATATTGTTTTCAAGTACCGCAACACTGTCCATGTCTTGCTTTTTCGGAAACACCGGTGGATCAGGAGGCAGGCGAGATGCAGCAAGGGATTTGCTTATACCACATTACGACCAGTCAGGTAGAGTAAATTTGCCTCGTGTTTTTCAAAATGGTTGCATTACACCATCCAGCAGATCGAAGCCCACTGTCTCATGTACCTTGTTATCTTGTAGGAGTGTGTCAACTATCTCGTGCCTCTGTTCTTAACTGTCACTTTTTTCGCCTGGGGGTCTGCTCCCCCGCACCTGGGGCGCGACCAATGTCTTCAGGGCATTAGCCGCTTCATGAATTCAGTAGAGAGCGTCAAGAGCGTCAGTCAGGAGAGAACCCATCCATGGCTGTCATGGACAATCATGAAGTCGCTTTTTGTACCCGCCTTAAATGAGGCAAAACATTCGGCGTGCAGTTCATAACGATGTTCCCACACGCCAACCACAGCACCCAGTCGCAGGACAAGACGGCATTCGGTGCCCTCAGCTCTCATCCGGCGAAAGCCAGAACTCGACCAAACCGAACGCAGCCCTGACCGAGGTCTTCCAATCGGTGATGATGTAATGGATGCTATTCAAACCAGGAAATTTGTGTCACTGCATCAAGTGAGACTGTTGATGGGCGAAGCGTCGCCGAACGCAGCATCTCGACGGCGCTGCGTCCGGCGACGCGACGGCGACGGCGCGTCACGATCGGATTCAGGTCCTCCGGGATCGGGTCGCTCGACCGAACTGCCTGCCAATGACGAGGCTCCCTTGCCCTCAGACATCAGAGACAGCGTCGAGCCTGGTGCGGGCACCTAGCTGGGCGCTTCGTCGTCTCCCAGACATCCGGGCACCTGAGAGACGGCCTCTCAGCCGGCCGTCTCTACCGCGCCGTCCAGCCAGGTACATCCGGACATTTTGCCCCGTCATTTGTGATCGGGCCGCACACGACGTCTCATCGGAAAAAAACATCACCAGGGTGCGTAGACGTGTGGAGGCGTCCAAAGTGTAGTGGAGCTATAGTTGCCGAACTTCCCCTAAGGCTTAGGTATACACTGACTCAGTTCAGACTAGCTCAACCTCCGGGATTAGGTTGGTGCGCACTGAAAGTGAGGACAGCTACAAAAAGACAATGTAAGACAAAGCAGGGAAAAATTGCAACAACAAAAAAAGAAAGTGGAAAAGGGAACAAAGGTAACTGATTACGGCTCTGGTCTTCACGCCTGATAGCACCAACGCAGCCCTGTCTGTATTGTGACGATGAGTATGTTAGCGGAAGAGGGATGGCGCAGCGCCCGATGTGGGAGCGATTGGGCTTTGAGGGGAGCGTCGGCATCAGTGACGGTGATGAGCTAATGTGTGAGCTTTGTCTGCGATCGTATAATTTTAGCTTGTGCGGCGAGCTTAATGAACGAGTCGCCGCGGCGCTCTAGCCGTCGATAAGCTGGAGATGAGTCGAGAATGAATGTATCTATCTTAGAGCCAAAGTAACTATTGACATTTGATGCGTCCAAAGCTTTGCTTCGCTCAGTTTTGGCAGGAACTATATAAAAGCGGGAGCTTCGTGCAAGTTGGGGAACTCGAAAATTCCAAAATGGGCCCCCACACTCACGAATAGACCATCTACTGCCAATAATGGCTCTTTTACAAGTCATAATGGGCCCCATACGGATCAGAATGGGCCGTCTGCAGGACGGACTTGGCCGACCAGGACGTGAAAGCCACCGTCGTCCTGGAGTATTTATCGAGCTGTTTGTGCGGGTTGCCTGGACACGTTGGCGAGGTCGGTATTTGTTGTTAGTGGCAAATATTTTGTTGTTTTGAGGCTTTTGTTGGATGCATTGTGCTGTAGTAGGGCCTCTGCAAGCCTCAGACATAACCACATTGGTCATGTATGCATATTTCTCTTGTTATTGTGGTGAAAAAAGGGTGACAGTGACAGTCGGAAACACCAACCAGGCCGCATGGCTCCTTTAAGTTTTGGTCAGGGATCTCAATGTCTTTTTTTAAATTGTTGTTGAAATTGACTAAATTGTTCACCTTTTGAACTGAGCCGATTAACTTCTTGCATTTAGCTTTCCCAGGTGCGTATGTTTTCATGGGGAGCGTGAGGGATATTGCAGTTTAACTGCTGTTACAATAACTTACTTCCTAGCTCCTGGGCGGCATACTACTTTTATTGGCAGGTGACATATAGGTAATCATAACTGCCTGCTGCTTTGCCTTTGTAGCATATCGTGCATTCAAAGTGGTGCAGGGCGGCACAGTAGGAAACGGGGGGGGGGGGATAATTGCCCGCCCCTTTGAAAGATTTGGGGAGGACCATCTTTTCCAAAACTAAAGGATTTACCCGCAGATTACTAAAATTCCGATAAACGGGGAACCAACAACTGAGAAAGAGACATATCTTGAGCACAAACACTTTTTCTGATTTGAAAGCCCCTTCGTGAATCGAAAGCATTCTGCTCTGGATCAGGAGGCCCTCCATTCTGTTCTTTATTATTGTCATATATCCTCTTGGATGCGATGCATGTAACAGTTTCATAAAGGAGCACACGCTTTCGGCACCCTCCCCTGGAATATAACCCTCCCAGGGGGGTCCCACAGTGAAGAGACCCTTTTTGTGCAGGAGACCCCTTGAAAATATTGCCCCTAACTTGAAATCCGTGGCTCCACCCTACCAAGTAGGTACCTATAAATCGGACGATCCAGAAAATGAGTTTTTTATGCAATGTTGCAACTTGCGCGTGACTGTGGGACGCTGAAGTTGGTTTGCTACGAAAAGTTGGGAATTGTCCCCTCCGCCTCCCATTTTGAAATCCTGCTTACGCCTCTGACAAGCCGTCCTCTCATTTCCAATGCGTACTGGCTCAGACGCTCATCTGCACTTCCACTCGAGGAAGAAGAAAAACATCACTATATTTCATTTTTGTAACAGTGCCATCAATTGCAAGTAAGTACCTTTCACTCGGTGCAACGAATCATACTGAGCAGCGGAAGGCACGCGTAACGTCGGTGGGCTAATGCTTGTTGTCAGCTTCACACAGGTATGTCAGGTCTGGCATAATTTCCACCAAGCCCTTATCCCTACCAGACAGCAATTCCTACCAAGGTAGATGAGAGCGATGACGTCATCTGATTTTTGCTGTTTCATTTTTGCAGATTTTTGCAGTTTCAGTCAGAAGTGTAAAACACAAGTTGAATACTGCCGGCTTTACGTTTTGGCTTTATTAATGTGCCAATAAAGTGTAACACTCTAACAATGATAGCGAAACGTATCACCACAATTCCAATGATTCCAACTCCAAAACTTCCGCGGTGTGCCTCGCTCATGAGGCGACAGTCACGTCATATTCACGCCCGCACGTAACCGCCATCCTCGCCACAGACTGACCTTAGTGTAGGCGTCCTCCTCGTCCCGGATGTCGATGGTGACCATGCCGTTGCTGGACTCCGGCGGGGGCGCGTCGGCCTGCAGGCCTGGGTTGTAGTAGGCCCCGCCCGCCTCCGGCATGGTGAGACGGAGCGGGATCACCGGCCCCTCCTGCGGTCAGGCGGGCGTCCTCGTCAGCGCGGCTGGGTGGTCACGTTCAGATATCGTGGGGTGGGGGGCGGGTTCGGTAAGCCAGGATGTGGTAGGTCGGTAGTCTGAGCTTAATAGCCCACGACGGGAAAAAAACGAAAAAGTGGATTCGCCGTATCACCAATCGTACCTTTACTGATAAGACATGAGGAGTGTGTAAAACTCCACACAGTTGCATATCGTAAAAAAATTCATCTACGATCCACTCAAGGCTTATGTCTCTCGCCCAGGCATCCTCGCATTGCATGCAAGGATGCCCGGATCACACAGCAAACTCTGAGGTCCCACAGCAAGCTTCGATGTCACACAGCGGGCTCCGAGGTCATGTAGCTGGCTCCGAGGTTACACAGCGGACTCCGAGGCTACACAGCGGACTCCGAGGTCATGCAGCTGACTTTGAGATCACACAGCGGATTCTGGGTCCGCACAGGGGATTCTGAGATCACACAGCGGATTCAGAGATCACACAGCGGACTCCGAGTTCACGCAGTGGCCCCTATGACTGCTTGTGTGGTATCTCGCACCCGCCCCGCTGCCGCCTAAACTGTACAAAAATGCCGTTTCCCTTCGGGCGCTGCGCGTGATTCGTCCTTCTGGCAGCATATCATGCATCGCTTCAATCCGCTCCTGAGCAGCGGCCAAAGCGCATGTTAATGAATTGTGTAATCTTATCTGATATCAGTAACCTTGCTTCAAAAGAATTAGGCTGGGTGGCAATTGGCGACAAGTATGACAGCGTTAGTCTTCAAACCTGTGCACCCATACGTGGACTGTTGTCGATAGCTAAATGCACACGCAAGATACTTCACCAACGCAGGGTTTCGGCAAGCAGTCTTCACATTTTGACTGGCTAGAAGACAAAGTTGTTCCATAATCTGCATGTCAAAAACACGGTTTTTGCCGCTTGGTACATGATAAACGAGCTGTCACTGGGGCGCATTTTTATATGGCTTCGACTTTGGCCTTGAATTTTCGCCAGATACCACACAGGATGAACACGACAGCCACAGGATCAAAGCAAGTCACGTGAGTAGTCCGGAAGTCGCCACAAATATAACCACGAGGCATAGCGACTAAAAAATATAACAATTCCCGGCCGTGTCAACACATGCATTGTTGTATTGGTGACCTACTTCGGAATGCCAGGTGTTTCACCGTGTGCAGGTTTTCCTGGCGTGTGCTTCTATACATAAGTAGGTGCGTTCAACAGCATTTGCTGAAAATTCCATTAATCGAGTGTTAGCGTAACTCTCTGCGCACTTGATTTCTTCGGCGCGACTTATCGCTTGAATACGAAGATTATTCCGAGACCTCGTGCCGCAAGGACCGAGCGAAGTCAGTGTCCGCGAAGCCGGCCTCGCTCACAACCTTCCTGGCCTACGGCCGAGCTCTCGCGACCACATCTCCCCAGCGATGCATACCGATGGGGACATTAATCAGGTCCCGTCCCGCGTCCCGTCCCTGAAGTGTCAGCGCGGGGAGAGTCTGAGACACCGCCGGCACCTGGCGGTGTCTCAGCGCCGCTCACCTCGCAGTCGGCCACGTGTTCAGCCCCACCGCTCACCTCACAGTTGGCCACATGTTCAGTCGAACTGCTCACCTCACCGCTGGTTACCACGTTCAGTCCCACTGCTCACCTCACAGTCGGCCACCTGTTCAGCCCTGCCGCTCACCTCACAGTCGGCTACATGCTCAGTCCCACGGCTCACCTCACAGTCGGCTATATGTTCAGCCCCACCGCTCACCTCACAGTCGGCCACATGTTCAGCCCCACCGCTCACCTCACAGTCCGGCCACATTTCAGCCCACCGCTCACCTCATAGTCGGCCACATGTTCAGCCCCACCGCTCACCTCCCCGCTGGTAACCATGCTCAGCCCCACTGCCTACCTCACAGCTGGCCACAAGCTCATCCTCACTGCTTACCTAATCGCTGGTCACCTTGTTCAACCTCACTGCTCACCTTACAGCTTACAACCGGCCATCAAGTTCAGCGTCAATGCTCACCTTACAGCTGGCCACCATGTTCAACCTCACTGCTACGGCCTCCCTCCGGTGGAGAGCAAAACCCAGCTGACGAGCAACGCCTCGCACAGTAAGTCTCGCGGACCGTTAATCGCACCACGCAGACTTCCACGCAGGATTTCACTTCACCGCACCTTCCGTCCCTCACAACTATGCGGGCCACGCACGGCGGCGGCAATTTTATCCGGGCGCCCTAGGCTCGTCCAGGAAGCGCCAGCCGCCGGAAATCACGCGCGCACCGCCCGAAGAATCCCGTTGCGTCACGTACCAGTGACGTCATGGGGAGACGCTCGGAAAGCGATAGCAGGCCACTGGTGTAAACATCTGTACGCTGCGGCGCTTGCCACGTCAGCTGACTGCAGGGACCGCGCGAAGGCACGCGATATCCGCCCGCCCTCTTTTGTTGCGGCGCGCACGAGAATGCGAGAGGGAGGTATCCAGTCGCGTTTGGTTTTCTTTTTTTTGATTACTCATAAAAGCATGGCACTCCCATGGACCGCCAGCTTCGCAGAGCTCTCGGCGGTGACGTAATCGTGTCGGTGAGCCTCGAGTGTTGCATCGGGTGAATCACACCAGCCTCACACCAGCCTCCACATGGTCGTGCTTATCACGCGATAACAAACAGCACGCTAACAGGGCTGCCGGACGGGCCGCACCTCCCATCAGAACAACGAGTCCACTGCCCACAGCCTGCAGGCCTTACGGCGGGCTTAAATTCAGCCCCCCCCCCCCAAAAAAAAATCATAATGACGTCTCAGCATGGCATCAAACAAGCCGCAAGCCGTCTTGAAAGACATCCGGTCACATCAGCGGTCATTACCTCAGAAACTCGCGCGGGCGTTGTTCACATATGGCGCGCTTATCGTAGATATCACGCACATGGTTGGCACGCGCAGCAGGATCGGCGCGCAAAAGAACAGGGACCGGCCTCTCGCCAAGCCAATACCAATGGACGGGCCTTCCGCCAAGCTTCCCGTCAGACCTGAAAACGACGTTGCACCATCTGCACGTGGGCATCCGTTTTGTAATAACCTCCACTCGTCACCTGTGCGGCGGTTCCGCATTATCCCACCGATATCATCCTTCTTGACGTCTGCGCTCAATACCGAGGAATTGTTTATCAAGATAACCCGTGATCACATACTTCTGGTCAAATGTCTCTCTCAGCAG
Source organism: Pollicipes pollicipes (assembly GCF_011947565.3). Classification (NCBI taxonomy): domain Eukaryota; kingdom Metazoa; phylum Arthropoda; class Thecostraca; order Pollicipedomorpha; family Pollicipedidae; genus Pollicipes; species Pollicipes pollicipes. Next base: position 26,390,649 of record NW_023597034.1, on the reverse strand, counting down.
TTGTCTAGTGATGGTATAAATAGCTTCATCCGCACTAAGTGACGTCCCATTATGCGCAGGGATGCCGCTTTCCGCTGCATCCTCTGATGCATGGCTGGCCATCTGGCCATTACTCAGATGCGAATTCATCCGATGTTCGTGTTTAATACTTATGACTCTACGCATGCTCGTGTTTTCCTCATTTCTATTCATAGCATCGAGCGTTTGTGTTTACTACGTAACTCAGATGTGCTGGGATAATATTTGACCGCCGGATGCGAAAATGATATCTCAAACGCTGTTCGTACTGGCGGACAGAAGGAAAAACATGGCAAGAACATTACTACTTCATTAAGATGAGCCGGACAGTTTGATGACTATTCCAATCGTGCTTAGGAAAACAGGCTAGCATTGGTCGCAGAAGACCTGCATTTTAGTCAGATGAATTTGATTGCGGGCGGGAGTGTGAATACGAGATTAGTCATAGTTACCTTTCCGTTCGCAAAATGGCTTTGGAACACTTGTACAGGGGCAATACGAGTAAAGACATGGTTCTCTCACAAAAGAAAAACAGATTTCGTTTCATGGTGGGTGGCTTTTCATCTTCTAGACGCCGAATACGCCACTGAGATGCATGACGAACAGTAAGGGCGTCACACGAATTTGAAGTCTGGAGGCAGTCAGTAGTCTGGAGGCAGTCAGTAGTCTGGAGAGCAGACCGTTAAGCAGTGGGATGATCGCTGCCGCATGAGGGGCATGTCCCATGTCCCTGTCCCTGCTTTTCTCTCCCCACCCCCACTCCCATCCTCCATCCATTTCTCCGTACCCGACGTCTCTCATGGAGCGATGTACAAAAAACATCAGACAAATTAAAAACGCGCTCACGAAACCTCACCACTCACCGTTTCCCTTCCATGGAGCCCTTAGAACCGATTCTGGCCCGTCCCAGGAACCAAGTTCCCCCTATGTGCACCGGCACCGCCGACATTCGTTGTCAGGACGTGATATCGTTGCATTGTGATTCATGCGCCGCCCGCGAACTTTACAATGTGGCGGGCGAACGGTAAATTTTAAACATGCTATCACGTCCCACAGTCCTATCGCGCTTTTCCCAACATTAGGGTGCCTCTTTCCCCGTTCTCGCCCTCGGGTTTCCCGTACACTTTTATACAAGAATTTCCATAGGCGTCAAATCAATGACGGTGCCTGGTGCCTTGCGGAACTCTGGGTGAATGCCCCGTTTTGAGCCGGTGTGAGTACCGTGCCGTTTTCAGGGGTGTTTGAAAATAGAACATCTGAAGTCGGGCAGTAGCAATGATCAACATATGATCATCTGAACAAATATGATGCATTGATCAAACAAGCTTACGTTTGAAAGACCTATCTATCATTTTATTTCGCAAGGCATAAGTGTTATTGCTGTTGCACTGAGCGTGTGTCTTTTTATTTTGGATCCTATGGTTTGTTTGTCTGCGAATGGCATGCTTGTTGGTGGTGGAAGGGTTTTTGCTTATAGTTTTTACTCGTGCGTGATTAAATATGTGGGATGAAATGTAAATGTGCTTACGCCGCGGTGTTCAAAAAAAAACTACAATATCTTTAGTACGATGTTAACAGCTTATTACAATGAACAAAAGTCAAGAAGGTTACTTAGGACTACAACATTCTGATGGATCTAAAATGGAACTCTCACGTACATGGAAGTGGTGTGACCCACTTGCGTTCTTTTCTCGTCTCTCATAATGCACATCCGTAAAAGCAGAAATAATGTTCCATCTTGTTTTCGGGAAAAGCAGATTGGTTCCGCGTGCAGCGATCGCGTGCCCAAAGCGCGAAAGGGTGGTTGCATAAAAATTGATCTCTGAATTGAGCATATGGAGTTGTAACCTGCTTATCGCTCAATTCACATGTTCGCGAGTCGTTGTTCTTTGCGTGGTGTGATGATCTGAGAGGTGACTTAATTTAGGGGCACTCATAATGGGGGAACTTGACGGGCACTCGTCGTACCAATGACAAAAGTACGGCAGCGCTTCTAGTGGCGCTGCCAAATCTGGCAACACATCGGCTCCAGAATTGCGGCGGGGTTTTAACTGAGCAAAAACACTGAAAAAACTACAAAACAAGTGCATTCTGCTCCTATTGGGGCTCAAAAGCTCCTTCGTCACAAAAGGTTGCCTGTTCTGGAAACAATGAATTCGGGCAGCCTTTCGCATGCTCACAAAGTTACAAATAATTCGAGCCTTTGACGTCCGTTGTTCAGCGAACGAGTGTGACAAATACGGAGAACTGAATAGGGCGCTGTGCAGGACACAGCCTGGATACATGCGTACATAACCCATCCACCCCTTCTGCGCCAGCCTTGCGGTTTATCCCTCGTGGCCCACGTATGGCCGTGCTACGCCGCTGACGTGTGGCGCTCCTGCCAGTAACACATAACCTGACCCGCGGCCAGTAGTACAGGCGCCATAATGGGCGGCGGTTGTCAGGCCAGGCTCTCCGCTGAGACCCGCCATCGACGGCAGACGGCGCACTCCGCCACTCTCACCCGGCCACCCTCCCGTACCCGGCGCAAGGCCGACTGAGAACACAAAAGATGCCGGGCGGCGCGGCGCGCGC